>NC_136985.1:5901931-6176931 GCF_032717465.1 Coenobita brevimanus | reverse complement strand
GAGATATCGATAGAATGTGTTCCATCTTAGAAGTAAGACAGTTGGAGAGATTTTCATAGTAGAAATAGGGGATAGGTAAACAACATAGATATATTTTCTCAGAGAATGACAGAAATGTAGAAGCCAGGGTAGAGAATTCAGAAGATCAAAGTTCAGGAACACGTTGTGTACATCTACACAAAAACCACCTTTGGCTTTGAAATGAGTATAGGGAAGGAAGGAGGATACAGAGAATGGTTTGCTATCAGTCGCCTCAGACAGTCTCAGTTAGGAAGAGAAGGTGAGGTTTACAGGAGGAGAGGTGGTGCTCAACAGAGAGAAAGTTGAAGGAGAGGCTGCGAATGTTGCAGAAAGGAAGAAGTGAGTCAGATTGTGGTTAAAGGTATCTCACTGGGTCGTCACCGGGAGAAGGGCGGATGGTCGGGGTTTTGATCTTCCCCTCCCCGTCCCTCGTGGACTCTGAGGCTTGATAAATATTTACAGTTTCTCGTTTGTAAAAACCTATAATAGGAATTGGAGTGTGTAATGTGCATGTAGTCTGGTGTTGACAGTTAGAGATACTTGTACTGGAGAGCATGTGGTCTATTCTCTGTGTTACTGAAACACAGTAAAAGTTCAGCAAAGCGGGATAGTCAGGAGCTAGTCCCGAGGACTGACGAAATGGGAGCTCTAGCACCCCTTGTGTCTGCTATAAATGCCAAAAATATACAAGCTTCAGTGCCGCATATTTGTATAGTTATAGATAAAGACCGAGGAAGGCCACACACATCACGTGGACATCGCTTTAGGTTTGGTAAAGGGAGTGTGTGCTCAGTTTCAACTATGCACTAGGAATTTATTCACGTTTTTATATATAAAGTGAAACATTGTATGCCCACAAAGAAATGCAAAAGAATTTAGACTGAATCACTGGAACTACACTTAGACTTTCAAGTGAAGAGGCACAGCCTCCGACACTAATTATCCTGTTAGTAATATGCATTGTTTTTAGGTAAAAAGAATTGGATTTTGGATGTATTTGCTTACAGGCTAAATTAGGTATTTGACACGATAAGATTTAGGCTTGGGGAGGAAGCACAACCTTAATCCTTGACCCTCCCCCCCCTCACCAAAAAATAAAGATTAATAGTTTTCAAGGTTCAGGAAAGAAATCTCACCTTAAATGTCGGGACTGAGTATCCCAACCCCAGGATTGTACAGTTCTGATGAACAGAAAAGGATTAAATGAATGGATGGAATGAAATCTCTTGTCTGCATTAACCCCTGCGCGCCAGCAAGTCGTCACGATTCAGGGTGTGGAGTGCCGCTGGCTGACCGGATATGCTGCCAGCACCTTCCCGGCGCCCTTTGAACTCACACCATTTTCTATGACAACCGTAGGGTGGGCAGGTACCCAAGGTACCCCACTGACGCACGGCTCAGTCTGTACACGGCACTGGTAGAGTGTAGAGTGATGCCTTCCTTATCTTCCTCATCCAATTCCAATTGAATCATCGACCCCCGCGAAAGTTCTGCCTTTACTGCCGGCGAAAGGGCTCAGGGACTGAGCAGGTGTGTGGGAAATTGTAATTAGTGAACAGATATGCACAAGTGTGTTATTTATACATGGGTGAAATGTAAGATATCAGTTATATCTAGTGTTATGAAATAAGTGTTTTAATAATAAGTTTTACAAGTGCATTGCAATAAGTGTTACTGTTTATGGTTATTTGTGAAACAATGATTGGAAGTACCTTTAGTAACCCTATCTAGTACAGTGAAAGAAAACCAAAAGTGCATTGGAGAGAAAGAAAACCTGGTTGGCTGTACCAAATTTTTTTCTCGTTACTCAGAAAATAGTGGTGATTATGTGAGCATTAGTGTATTTGTAATGTGAAGTGCAAGAAATGTAAGTTGTGTATAACATTAGTAATATTTTCACGATGCCTCTGATTACTACAAATTAATCACAATTTCTGTACAAGTAATTACCTCATACTCAACCATAGTTCGTGAAACAGCCATAGCATTTACTTCTCAAAGTGCAGTTACCCGTAATCGTGATGTCAAGTGCAAATGTAAGTGCTGTAGTAGGGGGAAATTATTATAACTGATGCAAGAAGTGAGTACAGAACATAAAGAGCTATTCTTTTCCTATACATCCACGGGGCATAATGACACTATGAAACGGGTGGAAAAAACTATGGCGAGCCACGTGGATAGGCTGATGACTCATCCTGTCGGTGGTGAGTAAGGAAAAGTCGAAAGAATGAGTGGAATATTCCGAGAGGCCGAGCAGTGTTACAATTACCACTCCAGTCAGTGCTGCCAATGCTAGCCACCGAGTCCAAGGTCACTGGCAGTGGCACGCACCTTGATTAGCCCGCCAAAACACGGAAAACCAGTCATCTTTAACCCGCCCCATCCCGACGTTTTCTGGGGAGTGGTACACCCCAGTCCCGACATTTTTGGACCTTTTTTTTTTTTGGCTCAAACATCCGCTTTTGGTGAGAAACATCGAAATTCATAGAGAAATCCCTCACCTGAGGTTTAAAATACTCGATTTAGGTACGAGTACTTCCTTACCTGACTGGGTTTTCTAACAGGCTGGCACCAAAGAAAACAAGTTCTCTGGGAGGGTAACTATTTTATCCACTCATAAACAGTATTTATTTATTTACTTGGTACGAATTTAAATGTAGTACAAGAGTATATTGGTTTTCAAACAGTAATATAGGCATTATAAGCACTGTTTCACTCACTAACTCATCACTATTCATGACCTTTTTTTTCCCACATTACCTAATCATCATTTCTGACTATTTCTTCCTCTAATGCTATGTAAACTTTGTCCTCCACATTGACATCGATTGGGGAATCACTCTGGCCCTGAATGTCTTTATTGGCCAGGTCACTGGTAACAGGTAAATTGCCGAGACAATGGCATGCAGGGGGGGGGAGAGGTTATGCAGTGTAAGGCATTGTCCTGCTTGGCATCTTGTAGAGGAATAGAGGAAGGTGTCCCGTGTATACGTGCCACAAATCACTCGCGAAATCACTCACGAAAATTGAAAATTGTGCAAATTAGGGACCTTGCAATGTTGCCGCGTTAATTCACGTCGCCGGGACATGAGTGCACATCATGTGCGGACGTTAATTCACGTCGCCGGGACAGCGCGGGTTAATGTATCCTTACTCATTGATGGGACCACCTGCAGGCTTTGAGATAATTTCATTTGAAAGAGGAAGATTTGAAGAGGCTTATGAATACTTAACTTTCTTCTCTAGTTATAATAATATAGAAGACATCAGGGTTTGAAATAAGGTACTTTTCCCAAAATCTCGGAATTTCCCCGTAAGGAGGAGTGGGCGATGGTGGGAAGGCCCTGGTGGACAAGGGTTAATACGGACTAAAATAGGTCATGGGGACCAGTAGATGTAAATACTGACCTCCACTTCAGATTCTTGATCCCTCATCATCTCCCCTCCCTAGGGGTGTTATTTCAATTTTCCTTGAGGGGGGGGGCATAGGCTACTCCCACCTCGCCACATGGGTGGGGTGGCGAGCTACCATTTTGAAGCCACATGCAAAGCTATATTTAGATAATTAAAGCAGTAAACAAATATATATACTGTATACAATTATTTATTAAACCAACTACTTCTGGCACACACACTAATGGATATTCTAGCATTGGCAAACGTTCGAACTTTAAACTCTGACTTCGACCCATAAAATAAAATAAAACCATACTTTCGTGTATTTTTTGTAAAGCATAAATGTCACTTAAGTGTTTGCGACCTAGATTTTGTCCTACAGATGTTGTAAAAAATAAAAATGCTTACATGATTCTGATGCCACCCTGCCGCCCGACTACCATCCCCATTTTCCCCACGGTCTCACAGTACCTCACCGTCCCCCTGGATCTTTCCGGACCACCGCCCACTTTGGGAACCGATGACCTAATGAACTCTTAAGACTCCTTCCTGCAGGAACATACTTCCCAAGATGAAGAAAATCTTTTAATGATAACCGGAATACAATAAAAAAGGCAGCTCGATACTGAATTTAACTGAACAGCGGGCTAGGAACATATTTACATTGACATCCGTTAATATAGCTGGTAAATTATTGTGATTATTACACACACACACACACACACACACACACACACACACACACACAAATGGTCCTGACGAAATTTCAGGTTGGGTGCTACCAGAATGTGCAGAAGAGTTAAGCAGATCAATATATTTAACATTCAAGGAATCTTTATATCACGGTCAACTACCTGATATTTGCAAGAAATCAAACACTGTTCCCCTGTTCAAGAAAAGGAATGGACAGAATCCACTCAACTACCGACGAGTATCACTGACCAGTGTTGTAAGATACTGGAAAAACTGATAAAAAAACAAGTTTGGGTAAACCATCTAAAAGAACACAATATGATAACAGAAAGGAAGTTAGGTTTTAGAAAGGGAAACTGTACCATCAAGGAGGTATCCAAGGCAACCTGTACTGTTGGATGCAGGATTTTCTCAGGAAAAGGGAAATGAGAACAGTATTAATAGGAAATTACTTATCATGGAGGGAAGTAACTAGCAGAGTTCCACAGGGCTCAGTGCTGGCAACAATTATGTTATTAGTACATATAAATGACACAGACAGTAACACTGAAAACTGAAGCTATCTAAAAATGTTTGTGGATGATGCAAAAATACAAAGGAAAATTACTAACAGATTCTTGCAAAGAGCTCCAAGAGGAATTAAATAAGCTTCATAAATGGAGCAATAAATTGCAAATGGAATTTAGTGTGAATAAGTGTCATGTATTAAGTTTGGTAAAATTGGGAAAAGACCTGATTGGGATTATAAGTTAGGAAGATCAACCTATACATATCAGAAAAGGAGAAGGACCTAGGAGTGATTATCAATAACAGACTATCTCCAGCTGACCACATCAGTGAGAAGGGTACATAACATGTCTACAATGCATGATAATATGAGAACAGCATTCACATATATAAATGAAGACTTGCTGAGAAAGATAAGAACATCATTCATCAGATCAACCCTGGAGTATGCATCAGTAGTCTGGAATCCCAATCTCAAAAAACACATAGATTAGACTGAAAAATTACAAAGGGCAGGTGCAAGATGGGTCCCAAGCTTAAGGGATCTAAGTTACGAAGAAAGGCTGGAAAAACTGAATCTATCAACACTACAGAAGAGAATGAAAGAGGAGACATCATTAATCTATATAAATGCATCTCAGGGAAAGAGAAAATAGACATAAATGGATATATAACCTAGGGGGAATCATCAGCAAAAGGACACTGTAAAAATTACATAAAAAGAGAGGCGATAAAGACGTAAGGAAATTCAGTTTCCCAAATAGGGCAACTGATCAGTGGCATACACTACCAAATGAAATAGTGTGTGCCAAAACTATTCTTAAATTTAAGGCTATATATGATGAAAAGGGTCTAATACACAGGACAGTACGAGCTTGACTCATTCCTGTAAAGATACAATTAGGTAAGAACACACACACACACACACACACACACACACACACACACACACACACACACACACACACACACACACACACACACACACACACACAATTCAGAGTTTAAGATCATTACTACATAAAATGGAAGAGAAATCGGAAAGAATTATACTAACTGGGGACATTAATACAAATATAAATTGGAATACTCTATATATAATTAGCCACGAAACCTGTTGCGACCAAAAGCTCCTGGATCTCGTGCAAGAGTTTTTCCTAACACAACTTGTTTTTTTTTTTTTTTATGCGAGGAAGAAGGAACCAAAGACCATGAGCCCGAAGTAACAGTTCCCTCCAAGAGAAAAACAAAATACAATAGAGAGCCAAATTCAAGATCCGATCATTTTGAGATGCCTGGACACACTGCGTTTGAAAGACTGGAGATCATAGGCAGCAGGAAATACAGACAGAGGGAGACAGTTCCAGAACTGACCTGTTGCATAAATGAAAGACTGGGAGTAACGGTTAACTCTTGCATTAGAGAGTTGGACAGAAAAGGGATGAGAGTTTGCTGCCAGACGGGTGCTACGCGCCCGTCGTAGAGGTGGAGGAATGCATGCAGACAGTTCAGAGGAGCAGTGACCATTAAAGTAGCGATAGAAAAGAGATATAGATGCAACAGTGCGGCTAAGAGACAGAGGTTGAAGGGAGTCAGTAAGAGGAGGAGAGTTAATGAGACGAAAAGCCTTTGACTCCACCCTATTGAGAAGAGCTGTATGTGGGGAGCCTCCCCACACATGAGAGTTGTACTCCACACAGGGGCGGATAAAACCCCTGTATAGAGTCAACAATTGTGCAGGGGTAAAGAAAGAGTGGAGTCGGCTTAGCACACCCAATCTCTTGGAAGCAGATTTTACAAGAGATGAAATATGATCTTTCCAAGATAAATCCCGAGTAAATGAAACCCCAAGCATGTTCAAGGATGATGCAGGATTAAGCTGAATATTATTAAACATTAGTGGGTATACCTGTGTAAGATTTTGTCGGGTTGATAAGTGTAAGAACTAAGTCTTCGATGCATTAAAAACCACCATATTGTTTTTACTCCAGTCAGAGATACGAGCCAAGTCAGAAATTTGGTGTGCCATAGCCTCATCCCTTGTTTGTTGAAGTAACTGTTGAGATGGACGTTGCGGGAACTGAATGGAAAGGTGAAGGGTGGAGTCATCAGCGTATGAGTGGATAGGGTTAGATGTACAGCTTAGAAGATCATTGATGAATAAAAGGAAGAGAGTTGGTGATAGGACAGAGCCCGAAGGAACACCACTGTTGATAGATCTAGAAGAACGAGGGCCGTCTACAACAGCGGCTATAGAACGACCAGAAAGGAAGCTAGCGATGAAGGCAGAGATAGAAGGATAGAAACTGTAGGAGGGCAGTTTGGAAATTAAAGATTTATGCCAGACTCGATCGAAAGCCTTTGAGATGTCAAGTGCAATGGCAAAGCTTTCGCCAAAGTCCCGAAAGGAGGATGACCAGGAGTCTGAAAGGTAGGTGAGAAGATCGCCAGTGGAGCGTCCCCGATGGAACCCGCACTGACGATCGGAAAGAAGGTTGTGATAGGAAAGATGCCTTAAAATTTTTCTATTGAGAATTGACTCGAAAACTTTTGAAATACAGGACGTTAAAGCAATTGGACAATAGTTGGAGGGTTGGGAGTGGTCACCCTTCTTTGGGACTGGCTGAATGAGAGCAAACTTCCAGCAAGAAGGAAAGGTACAATTTGACAGACAAAGGCGAAAGAGGGAAACCACCAGAAAAAGAGGACTTGATGTACCTTCAGTGCTAGATCTAATATTTACTAGGCAAGAAAATGATATTGACAGTTTAATATATCACCCTCCACTCGGCAAAAGCGATCATGCAGTACTAAATTATACCTTCAGGATAGCATATGACATAGTAAACAGCAATGACAATTACAAAAAGAGCCTAAACTATAAAAAGGGAAATTATCAAGACCCAAAGAAATATTTGTTAGAAGTTGATTGGGAAAATGAGCTTAGAGGACAAGATTTAAATGCTGTATATAAAAAATTCTGTGAATTTTATGAAATAGGAGTCCAGAAGTACATCCCTCAGCACAAAGAAGCAGATAAGAAAATACAGAAATGGTTCAATACAGAATGTAAAAAATCAAAAGAAAGAAGAGATTTGTTGTGGAATAGATACAGAAGACACAATAGTGAAAGGGCGTATAATAATTACAAACAGGCAAGAAACGATTATACAAGAATAAGGAGGGAAGCCCAAAAACAGTTTGAGAAGGATATAATAAATAAAAGTAGTGATCAACCAAAGCTGTTTTACAGCTACATCAGAAGCAAAACCAAAGTAAAAGATATAATACAATCCATTACGGACGAGGGAATCACTTATACACAAGAGAAATATATCTGTGAAGCACTAAATAAGAATTTCCAATTAGTTTTTACATAAGAAAAAAATATTGAGAGGGACTATTTGGAACATGCATGTCCACACATAGCCTACTACCAGATATACAAATAGCAGAAAAAGTAATACAGGAGGAGCTAAGTAGATTAGACAGAGGAAAAGCAAGTGGTCCTGATGAAATGTCATGTTGGGTACTACGAGAATGTGCAAAGGAGTTAAGCAAACCATTATTTTTAATTTTCAAGAAATCCTTGAGTCAAGGTAAACTACCTGATATTTGGAAAAAAGTAAATATTGTCCCCTTATTCAAGAAAAGAAATAGACAAAATCCACTCAACTACCGACCAGTATCACTGGCCAGTGTTGTAAGCAAGGTATTAGAAAAGCTTATAAGAAAAGCTTGGGTAAATCATCTAGAAGAACACAGTATGATAACAGAAAGACAGTTTGGTTTCAGAAAAGGAAAATCATGTGTTACTAATTTGTTGAGCTACTATGACAGAGTAACAAACACAATACAGGAAAGGGAAGGATGGGTGGACAGTATCTATTTAGATTTCAAGAAAGCTTTTGACACAGTACCACACCAAAGACTTTTATGGAAACTGTACCATCAGGGAGGAATTCGAGGCAAACTGTTTTGTTGGATGCAAGACTTTCTCATAAAAAGAGAAATGAGAACAGTACTAAGAGGAAACTACTCATCATGGAAAGAAGTGACTAGTTGAGTATCACAGGGTTCAGTGCTGGCACTAATCATGTTTTTAGTGTATATAAATGATATAAACAGTAACACTGGAAATGAGAGCTATCTGAATATGTTTGCAGATGATGCAAAAATACAAAGGAGAATTACTAACACAGACTCTTGTAAAGAGCTACAAGAAGAATTAAATAAACTTTATGAATGGAGTAGTACATGGCAAATGGAATTCAATGTGGACAAGTGTCATGTAATCAAGTTTGGTAAAAGTGGAAAAAGACCTGATTGGGATTACAAGTTAGGAAATAAAACCCTATACACATCAGAAAGAGAGAAAGACCTAGGTGTGATTATCAATAACAGACTGTCTCCGGCTGACCACATCAGCAAGAAGGTATGGAACATGTATACACTGCTTGCAAATATGAGAATAGCATTCACATACATAAATGAAGACATGCTAAGAAGGATAATAACATCATTCATTAGACCAACCCTGGAATATGCATCAGTAGTCTGCAGTCCTCATCTAAAAAAACACATAGACAAGATTGAAAAAAGTTCAAAGGGCCGCTACAAGATGGATACCAAGCTTAAGGGACCTAAGCTACGAAGAAAGACTAAATAAACTGAATCTTCCAACACTACAGGAGAGAAGGAAAAGAGGTGACATGATAATGCTATATAAGTGCATATCAGGGAAGGAGAAAATAAACATAAATGATTACTTAACATATGGAAAAGCATCAGCAAGAGGACACTGCAAAAAACTGCATAAGAAGAGAGTTGATAAAGACGTAAGGAAATTCAGTTTCCCAAACAGAGCAATTGATCAATGGAATGCACTACCGAATGAAATAGTGTGTGCCAAAACAATTCACAAATTTAAGGATATGTACGATAAATATGGTTTAAGACACGGGACAGTACGAGCTTGATTCACTCCTGTAAAGATACAATTAGGTAAGAACAATTAGGTAGGTAAGAACACACACACACACACACACACACACACACACACACACACACACACACACACACACACACACGATGTATTTCACACAAACCCTATTGAGGCTAAATACAAAATACTTTTAATTTCACTGTGTTAACCTTATATTTTCTTCATTAATTGTAGTTGATTTGGGGGGCCCCTCAGAAAACTTGGGGGTGGCGATCGCCCCTGGCTGCCCCCCCCCCCCACCAAATGACGCCCCTGCCCCTCCCCCCCAAAAAGTTCTTTAAGATCAGTAGATGAATTAGTCGGTGTATTATTTGGTGAAGAAATGTGTGTGCTTGCTGTCTCGTCCATCCACGAACTTATTTATCTTTAAGGTTTGCTAAAACACAGTCATTAATTTTCCATAATATGGCTAACTCTAGCAAAGATGGGTGGCACTGCTAGTTGCATGTTAACACAATTTGGCTTAACATTACAGAGGGAGGCTTAATGTTGATTTCGTTGTCAGAGGCTTATCTTTAGGTAAGTCCAATGGACTGCAGGGTGAAGGTGCCCTTCTCTTGTAGCCCACAATCTTCCTTCCTGAAGTAGAGGAGTGAGTTGCAAGATACTGCATATACAGACTGTGGATCCTCAGTGCCAGTGTGTGAATGTGCCCCTCTCCATTTTCTTTCGATAAAATAATATTAATAACCAGGTGGGCGAGTCAGCATTTAGTGAGCTGTAGAGTTAGCTCCTTTAACTTCTGCTGGATGCAGCAGGGAGCTTTGCCCCCAGAATCGCGGAAATAAATATAGCCTAAAAAAAGGGAAAGCTGGCAAACGTGAGGACAATCCTCCCATACCCTTACCCCATTACCCCTTCACTGTCCTTCCTTTGCTCAACACTGGTGTCGGCAAGACAAGTTATTCTCTTTTTCCGTGCAATGTATGAGCAACATCTGGGGACACCATCAGTCCTCTACAAGCTGTGCACCAGCATCTTCTCAACTCTGTGCTACTACTTTCACGGTTGCAAGGTAAGCCTGCATCTTTCAGGAAGTGCCCTTGTTTCATTTTTTTGTCATTTGTCTTTCGTAGTTTCAGTATGTTCATTTCTGGTTTGCAGCCCCACATTGTGTGCAAATTGTCGGTCGATATGACTGCAGTGGCTTGTTTCTGCCATGCTAGGCTGTCGGGATTGGACCTCTGCCTTACTATAGGACATCTGAAAATACGGTTTTTTGTGTGGCTACTAGCTCCTCATGGAGCACAGATTTCATCAAGTAGGGCAAGCTTCCTCTACAACACGGTACTCATCTTAGACTCTGCTTGCATGGAGCTACGACATGTTTTGTTCCATTTGTGTTAGTTTTTGTAGTTACAAGCGTTTTGGCTTAATTGCCTTAAGCCTCAAAGTCCACACAGTGGTCTGTCTGTCCAATCATGATGAGCTATTTCCATCATGCTATACTTTTCCTCTCAGGCCAGATTTTAGTGTTCTGCTCTTCATAATGTCAATATTGTGTAGTTTTTAGTATGCTGTTTGAGAATGAGGTTCACAACTTTTTCAAGGTATTCTAGCTAGGCAGAATTCTTCTGTCATACTATGTTTACCCAGGCCATAATTGGTCTAGTACAGTAGTGTGTGGCTTGCACAATTGCGCACAGTTTTCAGTCTGAATGGGCACGACGAGCTATTTCCATCATATGACGCTCTCCTTTGTTTTCCCAAGGCTCCACTCATTGTTTTCTCCCGATGGATAATTTAACATTAGTTCCAAGTTCATTTGGTCTTTCTGGCCCATGTGGCACATGGTGTTTACACTGAGCAAGTACTGTGAACTGCTGTCACTGCTTTAGCTCGGGGCTCAGGCCATGGTTTTACTTCTTAAAGCTTACTTTGGTGATTGCCTTCACCACATGGTGTGCAGCCTGCAAGTCACATGTGCCTGGCAGGCTACCTCCTTCCCAGTTTGTTTGCCCTAGGTCATGTTTGCCCAGGTCTGCGGCCCTGGGTTCCTGCCATGATTTTTTCTCCGGCCCTGGGTTCCTGCCATGATTTTTTCTGTGGGTAATTCAGTGTTATTTTCTTTGTTCTCAACCACGTGGTTGCCGACCCCCACCCACCGCTCCTCTAGGAACAGGGGTGGGCGACCACCTGTGTAATTTCTTACAAGGAACTTTCCTGCTTAATCCTCTTTCCCCCTCTACCTGCCCTTCCCTCACTAATATTTGTCCCTGGGGTTTTGTTTCATCTTTTGGGGCATGTGGCTAGGGGGGTTCCCTTAAGCAGAACTTTTCCTAGTCCCATGTGGAGAGCGACAGGGGAAAGGGGAGGAGGGAGCAGCCCTTTGTTTCTAACTTCTGTGATTCTGTGTATGCCTCCTTCCCAGGCTGACATTTCCCATCCAAGGTCAGCCTTCTCCTTCGGAGGATGCCCTGGGAGGGTATGTAGGGATGGCCGTATGCTTTGAAAGTCTCACACCTGATATACAGAGGGCTATGTCTTCGTTTTCCAGTGTTGTGGCACCTGCTTTCCGTGGTGTGACGCTCTGTCTACTGCTCACAACTTGGACAGCCTCCTGGAATACACCTGCCTGGTAGACCATTGGAAGAGGGCTCAAAAGTCAGCAGCTCACCACAGAGAAAGCAGTCTGACATGAGAGAACAGTGAAATGGCTATGAAACTTGGTTTCTGCTTGTGAAGGATGTCCAGTGATACAGCTCCGTCCTTCAACACCTCTGCCCGGTCTGATGAGGTACAATTAGAGGGCAAGACAGTAGCCATAGATGGAGATGTAACAGCACTATCCCTGACAACGCACGCGCACCTGGGACATCAAACAGGAAATTCATCACCTGGCTACTCCAGTGATCCAGAGCATAAAGATAGGCGAACAAAGGCCACGACACCCCACCCACACACCCACTACACTCTCTCCTGAACCATAGCAAGGACTCACTCACCATTACCAACAATCCCTGCAGCAGAGGGTGACTGCGGAGATCGATTGCTACCACTATTCATCCTCTGTCACCTCACTGACCCACCTCACCTTACTCCCATGTCTCCATTCCTCCACTTACTAGACACTGGTATTTCCAAAGGCCCCGTTCGTCACTGTCCTCCATCTCCTCATCCCGGATTCTCGTCAGTCACTTGACTGGGAGTCCAAACGGGGTTCTCCGGTCCAGCAGGGGAGCAGTCCCCAGCCTTCTTTAAACAACTACACACCCTAATATTCACAGGGGGAAGGAAAACGAGGAGGACGAGATAGCCAGACCTAGTGGAGACCACCTGCTTTAACTGTCAATTAGTCCTGAAGGGTTGGAAGCTGCTTGTGCAGGTCTCATCCATCAAAATTTTCACAGAGCATTTAGACAAATCATTACTAGAATGCCAGAACATAGAACAATGATGGGTCTTAACAGTGCAGGAATCCATGGAAGTCCAATTTCCCCCCTATCTGGCTTACGATGGTGCAAGCGAGAGCAGAACCTTTCATGATCAATGTCACAGCCATCACAGACGCCTACAGTGGTAAGGTAATTGCCTTACTTTCCACTGAATAAGACGGCATTGTGCAGCTAATGGTTTCAGCACAACACTACCAGCATTGATGGTGATGCTCTCTTGTTACCGGGCCAAGTGGGAACCTGACAACCACGACATTTGGAAAGGGGCAATGTTCTCAGAGTAGTTCGCCCTCTCATTGTCACTGGCCTACTTCCTGCCATGCCTGGAGGAATGGACTGACTCTTACAAAGTTCCTCATAGGGTAATGCCTATTCAGTTCCCAGTGTCAGTGAAGAGCAGTGAAACTGTCATCTAACTACTCAGGTTCTGTGCTGGTACTCGCATCTCAGTTTCAACAATAGTTTAAATGGCTTGCTATTAATCTCCATTGCAGACAGTGACAAACTGCATTAATGTGAGAAACATGGCTTTCATCACGACAGAGTGAGTGGCAAGGGAAGCAATCATCTGGGAGGCTCCCTTTTTTTCTAACAAGGTCCTGGATGCATATGTAAAGGAGGCATTTACTAGCCTCCCACGTACCATACACCTCCTGCTGTCTGCTCTAACCTTTCTCATGCAGCAGAGATCGCCTTCTCCTCATCACTACAAGCTCTCCAAGCGTCCCAGACTGGACAACAAGGCACCAACCTCATCACTGAACACATTTGGCATGATAAAGTGGCACAAAGGCCCCTACTGTTTAAAACTTAACACTAGCAAAGGAGGGTCACACAACAAGCACTGATCTAGAAGGCTTACTTACTCACCAGTAAACATGCTGGCCTATCGGTCTTTGCCTAGCTCGCCATGTCTTCATCAGACTAACAATAGTGCTGGTGCATCATATGGTGTCAGAGGGGATCAATGTATTAATGTATCTCATCGACTGGCTTCTCGCAGCAGCCACCAAGGAGGGGTGTCCAGAAAATTCAAGCTAAGTAATCAAGTCATCAGAATCAATATGGAAAATCTTTGTTAACCTCTGTGAAACAAGTAATCTGTTTAGGTCTGGAGTAGAACACCAGGCAGTGACGTACCTGAGGGGGGCGGGGGGGGGGCTGTTTGAAACTGCCCCCCTGGCCCCCAATTGAGGGGGGGCCCCAAAAGCCTTAAAAATTTATAAGCTTTTTTATTAATATTCAAAAATATATGTATTTATCATCCCGACAATCGCGGCTGAGATATTAGATAAGTTTTGAGAATGAGGGGGGCTGGGTTCTTTGCGGGGCCCCCACTCCAGGAGGGGGCCCCGAAAAGAACCTAACCCCCCAGGCCCCCAAATCTCTAGGTACGCCCCTGACACCAGGCAAGTATGAGTTCGTTCTTCCCCGGACAGTGCATGTTGTCTTCGGGAAAATTGTTTAGGACAGTTCACGCCAACCTGAAGTCATGAACACATGGGGAACCACTGATGTGGGCACTGAACTTGGTAGGTTGTGCCACTACCACCTACCACGGAAGGTAAAGGTGATCCCAGGAGGAAGGATGTTGCACAGGAGACATGCTCCATCCAGTCCCTGCCAGCCCCAGGAGGCTACTTTGATGATGGATGGTGCCAGACTCCTACTATTGTAACCAATACATAAGACTTGGGAGGACATTCTGTCATGAGTGGGGCACCAACAACTGCGGGCTTGGACATAGACAGAATGCGTCAAGCACATAAATATCAGGGAATTAGGGGTAATGCAAAGGCACAACCAACTGGCGTTGCATTGCATGAAATAGTATGGCACGTCAAGGTCTGAGCCCTTCCTGGCACAGACAGAACAAATCCAGTGGCTAACTCACCATTGCCGTTGGTACCTGTCGACTCAGAAGTTTCTGGGGAGAAGAACAGAGGGCCTTTGCACACTGCAGGTTTAACTTAGCCTCAGCTGAATGGACTGTCTGGAGGGTTATATTCAACTCATTGGTTCTCAGGTATGGCCACATGCAGGTGGTCCTCTTTGTCACCAAAGACACAATGCAGTTACTGCTCCATCTACCCAAGGTGCACTGTATGCTGACAAGTGGCCCGAATGCGATAGAGGAGGACTGGATGAAGTCAACACTCATATACCAGTTTCCCTCACCTGTAACCAAAGTTCTCCTAAACGTAGTTAGCAATTTCAGCCTTCACTGTGAGAAATCTGGTCCTAATACCAGAGTGCTGCAAAGGGTAAGCCCTAACCTATTGCCTGTGGGGAGGGAGTGCCTCACCAACCCCTAACAGTGAAGCTCTGAGCAACATTGTATTTTTATGCATGATATTTCTCTAGTGGGTTCTATCCTCTGCCGAATTTCGTGGAGGATATGCTATGAACATTGTCGGCCTCCTCCACCAATCCCTCTGGATTGCATTCCTCTCTTTCTGAGCGGAATAGGGAGGCCCTTTAGTAGCAGAGTCCCAGGTCCTGTCATTACCTCCACCAAGGGGGTTGTGTTTTAAAATGCATTGGTTTGTTTGTCTGTCTGCCTGTCTGTTAGTAGGGTTACTCTAAAAGTTAGGAATAGATTTGTTGAAATTTTGTGGATCTGTGGGCCATGGGGGAAGGAAAAAATGATTACATTTTGTGCCAGATCCGGATCCAGAGTATCCCGTACAAAATTCTCCAAAAGTTTTCAATGAATTTCAATGAAATTTTGTGGAAATGTGCGCCAAGGACCAAGAAAGATTTTATTAAATTTGGGGTCGTATCCGGATCCTGTATCCACGGATGCGGATCCAGGATTTCTCAGAAACTTGTGAACGGATTTTGATGAAATAAAGTGGAAAGACGGGCCATTGGCCAAAGAAGAATTTGTTGAATTAGGGTCGGATCCGAATCCGGATCCGGAGTATCCCACAGGTGACTGACCCAGACGGCCGTGAGAAGGGGTTGACAGGTGTCGCTATGACATACAATATGCCTCACCTTGGGAGGCAGGACGGGACCAGATCTGGGTCTCTCACAATCTCAGCCTGTAGGATGCGTACTGTCCAAGAGTGGCCATATATGGGTGTGTAGCAGCTGACGGGTTAAGCAGTGCCTGGAAGTTTCAATAGGCGCAGACTTGAGAGAGACATTGTTCTGTGGAGATTCTAGTGCCCCCTTTTTCAGTGAGGGCATTCCATGCTTAGCAGAGAGTCTACTAGTATAGTCTACTATTACCCATGAAATAATAGCGGAAGTAGACTTGGTAAGTGATCCGTGAACACAAGGTCTTCGGGGAATAGCGGCATCCCTGGCATATTCTCCACACACACACTCACTCTCACTTGAACAGAGAGGTGGCCGGTGAAGATGAGGGACGTTCTTCATCATAACATACATAAATCACGCCCTGGGGGATGCCCCATGCATAGCAGTAAGCACCTTCCCAGGCAGTAACCAAGGAAAATAACACTGCGCTCCATACCCTCATAGAAGTGACGCTTACGCTTGCTCTTGCTGTCACGCTACTACTTGCCAGTTAGGAGACTCCTGCACAATGTGCTCCAACCCACCATTGGGTGAGGAGGGCAGCAGGCACCCAGTCATCACCAGAGGTAGCACGGTGCACCTCCCTGGTGCTCTCTATCACAAGATTATTTCTTTGGCTCGTTTGTGATCTTGGCAGATAAAGAAAAAAGAATTAAATCAGTGCAAGCGAATGACAGTGAAAAAATAAATAAATTATTTGTGATATAATGTGAAAAGGTGAGGGTTAATGTGTGCCAACTGAATGTCTCTTGTGTGCTATGCGATCCATCAGTGTGATGACTTGTCCCTAGGACCCCTTACCATGCACATGCCTTGTATCAAATCAGACACTGAAAAATTTACCTTTTACACACGTAGTCCTCGCAAAAAAAAAAAAAAAAAAAAAAAAATCCTGCCAGATGAAATGTCCAGTGCTATACCTAGCCTGCGAGCTATAGCCCGTGATCCTCAGTGTATATGTTCCTGTCAAGCATTAAACTTTACAAAAAAGACACTATGTTGTTTTATTACCTCTTTCAATCCTCTTGATATGGAGCTAACTAAACGCAAACTCCCCAACCTTGTCATAACACCAGTTTTGAAGAAGAATGTGAAAAGGCTTTTTATGTCAGGGGCGAGGAGGGTGTTCGCGTTTATCATGATTACCCACCCCACTTCACAGCCTCCCCAAAGGTGATCTGGTGTTATGACAATGACCTGTCTTGCTAACACCTACGTTGAACAAGCAAAGGGCAGAGATGGGGTAAGTGTATGGAGGGGATTGTACACGCTTTTGTTGGTTTTGTCAAAGTTTTGGCGAACGTCTTCCTTGGCGTAAGTAGGGATTTCGTCTTCGGCTTGAGAGCCAGTATTTATATGTGTGACAGCAACTAGCAGAAAAAGCAATTATTAACTTATTATAGAAGTGCATTACATGGATATGAACCTTTACTTAAGATACAACAGCCGTACACTAATATACATTTGGGTGCCCTTTGAAATGTTTCTTATTACATTTCTATCTATCTACCTATCTATTGCCAGACGCCTCATTTGTACGGGCTGGCCACAATCAAATCGCCTCCAAGTCGTCCTGTCCCCTGCCATTTCACTGCCGTGCTCCCAACTCACACCCCCCTCTCTCATATACCTCTCCACCCCATCCCTCCATCTCATCCTCTGCCTCCCCCTCCCTCTCCCCCCCTCCACCAAACTCACATACATTCTCCTCGTCAGTCTCTCACCCTCCATCCTCTCCACATGGCCAAACCACCTCAGTCTGTTCCTCCTAATGCTTCCTATCACATCCACATCCACACCACAATGCTCTTTTATATCCTCATTTGTCAGCCTGTCTCTCCCTGTGACTCCACAGGCTCCTCGCAAATAATTCATTTCCACTGCTCTCACTCTTATGTCCTTCCAGCAATGTCCAAGTTTCACTTCCATACGTTAGAGTTGGTATCACAATAATGTCATGTAGTAACTTTTTCACTTCCATGCTCATTTCCCTGTTTCTTATCACTGCTTTCAAGGATCCAGCAACCTTTCTTCCTTGTTGAACCCTTTCAATCACTTCACCCTCCAAACTTCCATCCTTACTCATCACACTACCCAAGTGCTTAAACGTACTCACATTTTCCATTTCCTCACCATCCAACCTCACTGTACATTCACTAAGACCATCACTCTACTTTTCCCTGCATTCACCTTTAGATTCCGTTTCTTACACTCTCTCTCAAACTCATCCACCAAGCCTTGCAGCTCCCCTTCGTTTTCATTCAACATCAGAGTATCATCTGCAAAACAACAGTACAGGGAGTTTCCAAACACTGCCCTCTCTCACTAGGGCAACTCCAACATCCACTGCCCTACCTTGTGTCTCTTTTATTACCCCATCCATGTACAGACTGAACAACCATGGAGACATGAAACATCCCTGTTTCAATCCAATCTTCAAAGAGAAAAATTCACTCAGTTCACCATCCACACGCACTTCAGCCTTAGCACCATCATACATACTCTTCACAACATTCAACAACATCCCATCTACTCCATATATTCTTAATACTTTCCAAAATCCTTGTCTATCCACCCTTTCATATGCTTTCTTCAAATCCGTGAAAGCCGCATACAACTTCTTTCTCTTCTCTAGAAACTTTTCCACTAAAGATCTAAGAATGAATATCTGATCTACACAACCTCTCCCCTACCTAAAGCCTCCCTGTTTTTCTCCAACTAATTCCTCTGTTCTCTCCCTAACTCTGTCAATAAGTATCCTACCATACACTTTTCTTCATACACTAAGAAGACAAATGCCCCTGTGATTACCACACACTTCTTTTTCCCCTCTTCCTTTGTACAAAGGAATAATTATACCTGACTACCAGTCCTCCGGGACTCTACCTTCCTCCTGGGCCAATCTGCACATCTTCCACATCCATTCTACTACTGTCTCTCCCCCGTGCTTCAGCATTTCACCACACACTGCATCAATTCCTGGGGCTTTCCCCAGTTTGACTTTCTTCATTGCTTCCACAACTTCTATCCTACTGATTTCTTCCTGTCTTCTCACCTCCCTCCTTCTCCCAGCCATTCCCCAGCCACTTATACTCGCATTATTTTCATTCTCTATGTTCAACAATTCATTAAAGTGTTCTCTCCATCTGCTCACTTTTTGTCCCTTCTCCACTAGTAATCTACCATTTTTATCTTTCACTCCTTTGCTAACTTCACTGCCACCCTGTCTTACTCTCTTCACCTCTTTCCAGACATTTTCTTACAGTCCCTCCACTTTACACTCAAATTCCTTCCAAATGCCTCATCCACTCTCTTCTTACTGTCTTACTAATCTTTTCACCTCTCTCTTCCTTTCTACATCTAACTCTCTCTTCCACCTCTCAATTTCTTCCGCTCCTCTATTTCTCGTCTATTCATTGTTTGCTTCCTTCTTTTGTGCCACAACCTGTCTCACCTCGTCATTCCATCACGCTGTTCCTTGCACCCCCCTTCGTCTTCTCTTCACCCCACACACCATATCACATGCTGCACATATTTCTTCTGTGAATATCCTGCACACACCTTCCATTTCCCCCATCTGCACCAATTCATATTTACCGAATCATTCCGCTACTTCTCTCTCATATTCTGCCATTTTCTCATCCTCTTGTAACCTTTCCACTCTCCTTGCAACTACTCCCTCTTCCCGTCCTTCCCTTCTTCTATTTCTCCATCTTGCTTGGATCTTGATATTGGCCACTACCAAGTAGTGGTCAGAAAGTCCACTCCCCCAACCTCTATAAGCTCTTGCATCCATTACACATCTTCATATCCTTTCATCCACACACACATAATCAATCATTGCCTTCCTTTCATTCATTTCACCACCCACCCTTCTCATCACTCGCCATGTATACCTGTGGATAATTTTGTGCCTGAAGAGGGTATTGGCTATCCACCAACCCCCTCCCGGCACAAGTGTCCACTAATGCACTGCCATTCTCATCTATCTCAGCAGGCACACCCCACTCACCAACTATTCCATCCACCGTCACATTCCCTACTTTACCATTCATATCACCAATCAAAAATACTCTCTCATTCCTTCCAAACTTTTCCATGCACACTTCCACATCTGTCCAGAACTCTTCTCTCACTCTGCTTGCACGATCTTGCGTTGGCACATACACGCACACAATCGCCCATATTTGTATTCCAACTTTCAATCTTACCCACACAATCCTTGACCCAACTGATCTATACTCTCTTATGTTCTTCTTCCATCTTTTCACAACAATACACACTCCTTCTTTTGCCCTCTCATTCTCACCTACTCCTGCACATATACCCTATCCATACTCCCATTCTCTCACACTCTCTCCTCACCATTTAGTTTCAGTTACTCCACATACATCCACTTTCGCACCCTCAAGGGCCTGAACAATCTCTCTCTCTTTCACCTCATCATTCGCACCCCTTACATTGCATGTTGCGATCCGTGCCATGTCCATTGTCCGATCCTCGGTCGTCATCTTTTGGTCAGTCCTTGTCCAAGGGTTCTTGTTCGTTTTTTTAGTTAGCTGTTTTCTGGGGAGGGGCACTAACCCTCACCAACCCTTCTAGTCGCCTCGTACGACAAGCAGGGATACTAGGGGAGTATTCTTGAAAAAAAACCTACCTGCAGGGGTAGGTGGGCGTGGCCACCATCCATTTCCTCCATGTAATGCATCATTCTGGCGACTACCCAAGTGACAAGCCAAATGGTTTCTTCTAATCTAAGTTAACATATACCATGATGGGTGGTAAATAGTTAACGAAATCGACGCTTTCTGTTCTATTGGGTTTTGGACAGGAACCATAAAGGTTTCAGTCTGAGGGTTGTTTCGGGATCATTGCTAAAACGATGCCTCTCGGGCTTATCGTGGTTTGTCACCCTTGCCTTAAATGCCTGTACTTAGTATCCTGGCGCCAGACCCCTATCTACTGATTAGGAAAATAGTCTTGCATGACAGATACATGAACTTTCCACATTACTAAAAGGCTGATTGCCCTCATAGATACTGGCCCTAAGGATGATGAAGCTTGGTCTGCTGCTGGTCATCTTACACGCCGCATGTGATGCAAGGAGCTCTCTGCTGACACATCTTGCAGGTACATTTGCTTAAAGTATGCACACACATTCAGTGCACACATATACCTATATGCATATATGGTAATTCTTCCATGATAATCAAGTAATTTTCACTCACATATGAGTCGGTCTCACACTATACCTTCTTGGGCTCAACCAACACGTACCTAATTTCCCTTGTGAACCTGTTCATTGGATCCTTTTCCCCCACTGGCCTGTTTCCTCAGGAGCTTTTTTTCCCTCCTGGCCCAATTATCTGCCTCTTACCCACACCTATTTTTTGCCACTAACCCATTTTCTGCATGGTACTTATACCTCCCCCTGAACTTATCTTTCCCTTATACCAGATCAATCTCTGGACTAATTTTCGTCATGGAAGTATTTCACATCATGACCTGTTTACTACATGGACTTATTTCTGATCTGTGGAGACATTTTTTTCCACATTCATATTTTCCTGAATGGACTTTTCTTCCTTCATGGGTGAAATTCCTCAAGTAATTAAGTCTGCACAAGCGATCTATATTCCCATAGATCAATTTCCTTTCCCATAGAATAATAGTAATGGTAATAGTAATATTAATACTAATACCAATTCTAATATAATAATAATAATAATAATAATAATAATAATAATAATAATAATCCATCCATCCATCATTCAATCCTACATTGCCCCAAGAGAAGCGTAGGAGCCCGGGGCTAGGCGTTGGTCTCGACATTTAAGATGAGTGACCAGCCTCACTCATCCCTGAGTGGCATTACATGAGCAATCAACCCCAACCACCCCTTGGATATAAACCTTCACCGGCTTAATAATAATAATAATAATAATAATAATAATAATTATAATAATAGTAACAGTAATAGTAATAGTAATAATAGTAATAATGATAATAATAATAATAATAATAATAATATTATTATTATTATTATTATTATTATTATTATTACTATTACTATTATTATTATTATTATTATAATGAATAATAATAATAATAATGATCTATCTGTCTATCTATTGCCAGACGCCTTAATCTTGTAAAGGATGGCCATAAAGAAATCGCCTCCATATCGCCCTGTCCCCCACCAATTCATTACCTTGCTCCTAGCTCACACCCGCCTCTCTCGTATATCTCTCCACTCCATCCCTCCATCTCATCCTTGGCCTCCCCCTCCCTCTCCCCTCTCCACCTCACTCACATACACTCTCTTCGTCAGTCTCTCGCTCTCCATCCTCTCCACATGTCCAAACCACCTCATTGTGTTTCTCCTAATGCCTCCTATCACATCCACATCCACATCACAATGATCCATCACTTCTTCATTTCTCAGTCTGTCTCTCCATGTGACTCCACATGTTTCTCTCAAATAACTCATTTCCACTGCTCTCACTCTTGACTCCTGTCCCTCCAACAAGGTCCAAGCTTCATTTCCATACGTTAGAGTTGGTATCACAATACTGGCATGTAATAGCTTTTTCCCTTCCATATTCACTTCCGTGTTTCTTATCACTGCTTTCAAGGAACCAGGAACCTTTCTTCTTTGTTGCACCTTTTCAAGCACTTCAGCCTTTAAACTTCCATCCTTACCCATCACACTACTCAAGTACTAAAACGCACATATTAATGATAATATTAATAATAATAACTGGAACACGACAAAATTGTCCAAGGAGTATATTGATAAAGAATAACTTCCCATAGCCATTACCTACTATAGTCGCGGCGCACGACTCTGAGGTTGTCATAATCGTACCCTGGCAACCTACCATTCAAAAATGCGTCTGATTTCGTATCATACTATACACGAATCATATTATTATGCACGAATATATTATACACGAATATTATTATACACGAACATATTACATACATTCACATGCGTCTCATATTATATACGAAATCAGACGCATTTTTGGATGTTAGGTTGCCAGGGCACGATAATAACAACCTCAAAGTCACGCTCCGCGACTATAGAAGCCGAGCTATAAAGAGACCTTGAAGTCAAGGTCACTGATATTGTGCACGTCACCTTAGGCATTATATTCTATTAGTCAACCAAGGTAGGTGGCTGTAGCTTTAATCCTTCATGGAAAGTCAGGTGACATGCGGAATATAGAGAAAAGCTCCGTTCTCAGAGAATAACCGACCGAGTAGCACCATACTTCTCTCTGCACTGTATCTGCCTTCAGTCTATGTTTCAGTAAAATTTTAGCTTTCTAGCTTAAGCGGTTCTTGAGATAGGATGGCTAAATCACTTTTCTATGTTCAGGGTAGCATCCGGAAAGCCAGTTGACCGATTGCCGCCGTTTTTGGCCAAAAAAAGGCGACAGCTCTCTAAGTTGACCAAGGAACAAGACTCTAGGCCAAACAGAATTTGAAATATCGACTTTCTGCTAAAGTGATAATAATAAAAATTATCACTAGAAAAATAAAATTTTCCACAGGGTTGTGGAAAGTCTTAATAAAAATCATTTGTCACCGGGATCTATCTTTAATATTTTATAGACTTATGTTTGCATTTGCCCCTAATTACCCAAAAACCTATTACTTCACGGCCCAGTTCCAGCAACGGATCATTTATCCACGATCCTCTTCCCGACTGGACCAAATTTAACATGTAAATATGTATACATGTATGTATGTATGTGTGTGTGTGTGTGTGTGTGTGTGTGTGTGTGTGTGTGTGTGTGTGTGTGTGCGTGCGTGTGTGTGTGTGTGTGTGTGTGTGTGTGTGTGTGTGTGTGTGTGTGTGTGTGTGTGTGCGTGTGTGTGTGTGTGTGTGTGTGTGTGTGTGTGTGTGTGTGTGTGTGTGTGTGTGTGTGTGTGTGTGTGTGTGTGTGTGTGTGTGTGTGTGTGTGTGTGTGTGTGTGTGTGTGTCTGTCTGTCTATCTATTTATTTATTATATATATATATATATATATATGTATATAAATAAATATATATATATATATATATATATATATATATATATATATATATATTATATATATATATATATATATATATATATATATATATATATATATATATATATATTGCCAAACGCCTTAATCCCGTACGGGGTGGCCACAAACACATCGCCTCCACGTCGCCTTGTCCCCCGCCATTTCACTGCCTTGCTCCCAACTCACACCCCCCTCTCTCATATACCTCTCCACTCCATCCCTCCAGTTCATCTTTGGCCTCTCCCTCCCTCTTCCCCCCTCCACCTCACTCGCATACACTCTCTTCGTCAGTCTCTCACCCTCCATCCTCTCCATATAGCCAAACCTCCTCAGTGTGTTCCTCCAAACGTTTCCTGTCACATCCACAATTCCACATCCACAAAACAACGCTCCTTAATATCCTTATTTGTCAGCCTGTCTCTCCACGTGACTCCACAGGCTCCTCTCAAATAACTCATTTGGACTGCTCTCACTCTTGACTTGTGTCCTTCCAACAACGTCCAAGCTTCACTTCCATACGTTAGAGTTTGTATCACAATATTGTCATGAAGTAACTTTTTCACTTCCATGCTCATTTCCCTGTTTCTTATAATTGCTTTCAAGGAAAAAGCAACCATTCTTCTTTGTTGTACCCTTTCAAGCACTTCACCCTCCAAACTTCCATCCTTACTCATCACGCTACCCAAGTTCTTAAACACACTCACGTTTTCCATTTTCTCACCATCCAACCTCACTGTACATTTGCTGATTTCACCTCTCTCAAACACCATCACATTACTCTTCCTTACATTCACCTTTAGATTCCGTGTCTTACACACTCTCCCAAACTCATCCACCAAACCTTGCAGCTCCCCTTCATCTTCACTTAACAACACAGTATCATCTGCAAACAACAATACAGGGAGTTTCCAAACACTACCCTCTCTCACTAGGGCCAATCCAACATCTACTGCCCTACCTTCTATCTCTTTTATTATCCCATCCATGTACAGATTGAACAACCATGGAGACATGACACATCCCTGTTTCAACTCAACCTTCAAAGAGAAAAATTCACTCAGTTCATCATCCACACGCACCATCATACATACTCTTCACAGCATTCAACAACTTCCCATCTACTCCATATATTCTTAATACTTTCCACAATCCTTTTCTATCCACCCTGTCATATGCTTTCTCCAAATCCATGAAGGCCGCATACAACTTCTTTCCCTTCTCTAGAAACTTTTCCACTAAAGATCTAAGAATGAATATCTGATCTACACAACATCTTCCCTTCCTAAAGACTCCCTGTTCTTCTCCAACTAATTCCTCTATTCTTTCTCTAACTCTGTCAATAAGTATACTACCATACACTTTTCCTATTATACTAAGAAGACAGATGCCCCTATAATTACCACACACTTCTTTTTCCCCTTTTCTTTTGTACAAGTGAATAATTATACCTGACTTCCAATCCTCCGAGACTATACCTTCCTCCCAGGCCAATCTGCACATGTTCCACATCCATTCTACTACTATCTCTCCCCCATACTTCAGCATTTCACCACACACTCCATCAATTCCTGGGGCTTTCCCCAATTTAACTTTCTTCAATGCTTCCACAACTTCTGCCCTACTGATTTCTTCCTGTATTCTCACCTCCCTCCTTCTTCCAGCCATTCCCCAGCCACTTACACTCGCATTGCTTCCATTTTCTATGTTCAACAATTCATTAAAGTGTTCTCTCCATCTGCTCACTTTTTCTCCCATTTCCACAAGTAATCTACCATTTTTATCTTTCACTCCCCTACTAACTTCACTACCACCCTGTGTTACTCTCTTCACCTCTATCCAGAACATTTTCTTACAGTCCCTCCAATTTACACTCAAATTCCTTCCAAATTCCTCAGCCACTCTCTTCTTACTCTCTCTTACTAATCTTTTCACTTCTCTCTTCCTTTCTCCATATAACTCTCTCCTCTGCCTCTCAACATCTTCCATGCATTTATTTCTCATCCTATTCATCATATGCTTTCTTCTTTTGTGACACAGCCTGTCTCACCTCTTCATTCCACCACGCTGTTCCTTGCACCCCCTTCTGTCTTCTCATAACCCCACACACCACATCACTTTTTGCACATATTTCTTTTGTGAATATCTTGCACACTCCTTCCATGTCCCGCATTTGCTCCAATTCATATTTACCCAATCGTTCCTCCACTTCTCTCTTATATTCTGCCTTTTTCTCATCCTCTTGTAACCTTTTCACTCTCCATGCAACTACTCCTTCCTCCCATCCTTCCCTTCTTCTATTTCTCCATCTTGCTTGGATCTTGATTCTGGCCACTCAAAGTAGTGGTCAGAAAGTCTACTCCCCCAACCTCTATAAGCTCTTGCATCCATTACACATCTTTGCATCCTTTCAACCACACACACATAAGCTATCATTGCCTTCCATTCATTCAGTTTACGATCCACCCTTCTCATCACTCGCCCTGTATACCTGTGGATCATTTTGTGCCTGATGAGGGTATTGGCTATCAACATCCCGCTCCTGGCACAAATGTGCGCTAACGCACTACCATTTTCATCTATCTCAGCAGGCACACCCCACTCACCAACTATTCCATCCACCTTCACATTCCCTACTTTACCATTCATACCACCAATAAAAAACACTCTCTCATTCCTTCCAAACTTTTCCATGCACACTTTCACATTTGTCCAGAACTCCTCTCTCACTCTGCTCGCACAATCTTGCATTGGCACTTACACACACACGATCGCCTACATTTGTATTCCAACTTTCAATCTTACCCACACAGTCCTTAAGCCAATTGATCCACACTCTCTTATGTTCTTCTTCCATCTTTTACTCACATCAATACACACTCCTTTTGCCCTCTCATTCTCACCTACTCCTGCAGATATATCCCATCCATACTCCCATTCTCTCACACTCTTCTCCATTTTGTTTCAGTTACTCCATATACATGAGATTTCGCACCCTCAAGCACCTGGACAATCTCTCTCTCTTTCACCTCATCATTCGCACCTCTTACATTCCACGTCGCGATCCGTACCATGTCCTTTATCCAGCCCTTGGTCGTCATCTTTTGGTCAGTCCTTGTCCGAGGCTTCTTGTTCGTTTTTTTAGATGGCTTTTTTCCGGGGAGGGGCACTAACCCTCCGCCAACCATTTTAGTCGCCTCATATGAAAATCAGGGATACTGGGGGAGTATTCTTGAAAACTACCCTACCCACAGGGGCAATATATATATATATATATATATATATATATATATATATATATATATATATATATATATATATATATATATATATATATATATATATATATATATATATATATATATATATATATATATATATATATATATATATATATATATATATATATATATATATATATATATATATATATATATATATATATATATATATATATATATATATATATATATATATATATATATATATATATATATATATATATATATATATATATATATATATATATATATATATATATATATATATATATATATATATATATATATATATTGTTACATAGCCTATGATTTCATCATCCTTTGTATAATTTTAACATACAGTATGCTGCATGTTTGATCACGATTCGCCTCGTGGCGTCAATAGTGACCAGGCTTGCGTGTTCTACCTCACTCCCCCCTTCTCCCCCTTATAGTAGAGTAAGTCCTTCTTTCTGTTGTTCAGAGCAAGAGTGTCAACTCTTTGGCCCCTATGGCTTCATTTGTGCGTCCTTCTTACAAGTTGAATCAAGCTCTGCCGGCCCCTATATAATTAGCTCAGTCTCTGCATTAATTGCCACTTAGATCTACTCCTCATTTGGTTCACATCTCTGTCCTCCCTTGTATAGTGTATTATCTTTGTGAGTGCTCAGGAAGTCTCCAACCATCTAGCTGCTGTATAATTTGAGTATGGGTGTTGTTACCATTTTTCTTGTACTGTATAGCATAAGGTGTTAATTCGTAGGCCTGGTAAGGTTTCTGTGATTCATGTGGAGTTTTTGATGTCAGCCATTATTAATAATATTTTGTATCTGTAATAATATATCTTGCATTAACTGAGCATTATCCGGTTTTATCATTTTATCAGGGCTGACTTAGATAAATTTACTCTTGCTTATTTCGTGTTAATAGAGGCTATTGCAGTTAACCATATATTTAACCTGTTTTTGCCATTACATTATCCTTATGAGTCCTGAATGTTTAGTTGTTAGTTTGAGCATTAAACTTTAACTTGTAATTTTACCTAACTCTTTTGTTTTGAACCTGGAATATTGTGGGACAGTAGTGATTTTAGTATTCTCACATGAAGTGTTCATTATCTCTCTGTGTTCCGTAACATAAATTTGGCTACCTCTTATCAGGATATTCAGGATATTATCATAAGGATATTGCTTGATATTTTGTGACTGTGATTTATTCATGATGTCTACTATTACTACTCTTGATGAAGGCAAAGATTTTTTGTCAAATGTGCAAACAGTGTGTGATGTAGAAAACAGAACAAAGAATGAACTTAAGCTTGTTGCTCATCAATTGGGAATTGCTGTTCACTCTCATCATTCTAAACATCAAATTGTTGGCATGATTAATAAAAGCTTGTTTGATGTAACTCCTCGAGATGAGCAAACGCAGATTGAAATAGCTAAGTTACAGCTAGCCCTGCAGGAGGCTCGTGCTAAGGAGGCTGAGTTTCAGGCACGTGCTAAGGAGGCTGAGTCTCAGGCTCGTATTCAGGAGGCACAGGCACAGGCTGAGTCTCAGGCTCGTATTTAGGAGGCACAAATTGAACTTGCTAGGATTCAGGCAGACCATGAGTATCGCATTAAACAAGGTGGAACTGGATCATCTAGCTCTGATGATTTTGATGTGGCTAAAAATGTTAAACTTGTCCCTCCTTTTAATGAATCTGATTTAACAAAGTATTTTCAGTTGTTTGAGAGGGTAGCTACAGGTTTTAATTGGCCCAAAAAGTATTGGCCAGTACTCCTTCAGACCGTTCTCACCGGTAAAGCTCAAGTAACTTATGCATCTTTGCCTCAGGATCAATCTGATAATTATGATTTAGTTAAGAGCCGGATTCTTAAGGCCTATGAGCTTGTTCCTGAAGCCTATAGAGTAAAATTTAGGACAACTTATAAGCAAGATAAGCAATCTCATGTTGAGTATGCAAAAATCAAAGATCTGTTAGAGCAGTGGTTAAATTCTAAGAATGTAAATTCTGATTCTGATAAATTTAAGCAGATGATTTTGCTGGAGGTCTTCAAAAGGTGTATTAATAAAGATGTAAGCCTATATCTTGATGAGAAAAGAATAGATAATTTGTCTGATGCTGCAGTTTTAGCTGATGAATATGTTCTCACTCACAAGAGATACTCTAAAGAAAAAAGGAAAGCTGAGAGTAAGTACGTTGCCTCTACTCAGAGTACAGGTAACAGGAAAGAGAATAAAGATGATGTTTCTCAGGAAGTAAATACCAGCTCCACCTCTAGAGTTCAGAAAAGTAAATGTACTTATTGTAGTAAGCTTGGTCATACTACGGAGAAATTTTTCAGGAGACAGTGTGATGTGAACAAAAAGGAGTCTTTAATTATTCAGTCAATTAGTCTAGTGTCCACCCTTGAGAGTTCCCAGAATTCTTTAACTGAGTTAACTGAACCTGCTTTGAGGGGTAAATTAAATTCTCATGATGAAGCTCCTCTTTTGAGCAGTAACCTGGGTGACACTCTCAAGAGTTCATGTGCTAATTTCCTGTCTGATGATTTTGTCAGTCCTCTGGACAGTAATGACAGGAAATCAGTTAAAATATATCGTGATACAGGTGCTTGCAAATCTCTTATGCTGACCAGTGTTCTAGGCTCTAATGTTAATTCCTCTGATGAAACTGTAATCTTACAAGGTGTAGGGAATAAATACTTCTCTGTCACTCTGTGCAGAGTGAATTTAGAGTCCGGTATTGTTAATGGTTCCGTTATGGTTGGGTTGGTTGAGACACTCCCAATGTCAGGTGTAACTTTCTTACGTGGAAATGATATTGGTGGAAGTCAAGTGTGTCCAGCTCCTCAGTTGTCTAGTGAACCAGTGACTGCGACCCACGATTGTGATATCCCTGATGTGTTCTCTGCATGTGCTGTCACTAGGGCTAAGTCTAAGGTTACTGGTGACTTAGAGGATAATGATGATGATGATGTTATCCTAGCTGACACTTTTCTTGCTAATTTGGACCACTCACCAGATGAGGCAGTATCCCGTAGTGTTGATAATTTGTCTCGTCAAGAGTTGGTTGAGTTGCAGATTGCTGACCCTGAGTTGAAAGGTCTAGCTAACTCTGCTTGCAGTGAGGAAGAGTCAGCTGGTGCTTCTACTTGTTATTATATAAAATCAGGAGTACTTATGAGAAAGTGGAGACCCCCAACAGCATCAGTCGACTGTGAATGGGAGGTTGTACATCAAGCTGTCATCCCTCGTGTTTGTAGGCAGGATATCATTAGAGTGGCTCATGATTCCAGTTTGGCAGGACACCTTGGAGTGAGGAAGACTGTGGCACGCATTTTGAAACACTTCTACTGGCCAGGTATCTTCAGAGATGATTCCTGGTATTGTAAGTCTTGTCACACCTGTCAAGTTGTGGGGAAGTGTAATCAGACCGAAAAGGTTGCACCTCTAGTTCCCATTCCTCCTTTTGAGGCGCCATTCACGCGTGTGTTGGTGGATATTGTGGGCCCTCTTCCTAAGACTTTTTCAGGATTTTCTTATGTGTTGACCCTGATTGATATGGCTACTCGTTATCCTGAAGCCATTCCACTTAGAATATCTCAGCAAAGAACGTGGTTAAGGAAATGCTAGGGTTCTTCACCAAGTTTGGTCTGCCCAAGGAGGTACAGTCACACCGGGGAAGTAATTTCATGTCAAATGTTTTCAAGCAGTCTCTTAAAGAGTTGGGCACCACCCAAACCATGTCTTCAGCTTACCATCCCCAGACCCAAGGAGCGTTGGAGAGATATCATCAAAAACTCAAATCGATGATCAAGGAATAGTGTTTGGAACATCAGAAAGATTGGGATAAAGGTCTTACATTCGTTGTATTTGCCGCAAGAGAATCTCCAAATGAATCACTGGGCTTCTCACCCTTTGAACAACTGTTTGGTCATGAAGTAAGAGGACCCCTTAAGCTACTCAAGGAATGCTGGCTGTAGGAGAAAGATGACGTCAACCTGCTCAAAGAACGGCTGTCCACTGCTTTACAGCTGGTGAGAGAGAATTTAGGAGCTGCTTAGGAGAAGATGAAGACTTGGTATAATAAGAAGTCCAGGTTACGCCACTTTCAGCCAGGAGATCAGGTTTTGATTCTGCTATCGGTGCATGGGCAACCTCTTCAAGCCAAGTTTAGTGGTCCTTATTTCGTGGAGAAGAAACTCAGTGATTTCAACTATGTCATCGCCACACCGGATCGTAGGAAGAAGAAGCAACTTTGTCACATCAACATACTAAAGTTATATCACAGTCGGGACGAAAATAACCCAGTCTGCACTGTAGCTGTTCCACCCGAGTCTGCAAGTGAAGCTCTCCCATGCAGTATGAGCCTGAGTGATAGTTTGGGGAAGAATCCTGATATCATGAATGATCTCCAGACAAAGCTTTCTCATCTAGCTCCCGAGGAAAGGCAGGAGTTTTTGGCATTACTGCAGGAGTACCCGCAAGTGTTCCGTGCCACTCCAGGAAAAACCACTGTGTTGATGCATGATGTCGATGTTGGAGACGCAAAGCCAATTAAACTGCCTTCTTACCTTGTGAACCCAGTGAAAGTTCCTCTCATCCAGAAGGAGCTTGGCTACCTGTTGGACCACAAGATGATTGAGCCCTGTCAGAGCGAGTGGAGTTCTCCTGTCACTCTAGTCCCTAAGCCAGGTGGGTCACAGCGGCTTTGCATCGACTACAGACGTGTTTATCAGATAACCAAAACAGACACTTGCCCTCTCCCTCGCATGGAAGATTGCATAGACAAGAACGGAAAGGCTAGGTACATAAGTAAGTTTGATTTGTTAAAGGGATACTGGCAAGTACCTATGACTGAACGTGCTAGGGAGATCTCATGTTTTGTAACACTAGGAAAGACTTTTGCATGTTCTGTAATGCCATATGGTATGAAGAATGCACCAGCCACTTTTCAGAAGCTCATGAATGTTGTAACAGAGGGTTTGGCAGGGTATGTTGTTTATATTGATAATGTATTAATCTTCAGTGACAACTGGAAAGATCACCTATGCCATGTCAGTAAATTTCTTGAACGTTTGGTTCAGGCTAATCTTGTAGCTAATTTATCAAAGTGTGTGTGAGTTTGGTGAAGCTAAAGTTCAGTACCTTGGGTACTTAATTGGTGATGGACACATTGCATCACCAGGAGCTAAGGTTCAGGTTATAAGTGATCTTCCCAGACCTAAAAGTAGGAAAGAGCTACAAAGATTTTTGGGAATGGTAGGTTATTACAGGAGATTTATTCTTAACTTTTCAGTTCTTGTAGCACCACTTACAAACCTAATGAAAAAAGGAGTTAAATTTGTCTGGACCGATAACTGTGAATCCTCTTTCAGTAAACTTAAAGCTATCCTATTAAGTCAGCCAGTGCTCGCTACTCCAAATTTTTTAAGATGGCTGTTGACGCAAGTGATACAGGAGCTGGGGCTGTTTTGCTGCAAGAGGATGATCAGGGTATTGAACACCCTGTATCTTATTACAGTAAGAAGTTCACTCCACCTGAAAAGAACAACTCAACTATTGAAAAAGAGCTTTTGGCCTTGATTTCGGGTTTACAGCATTTTTCATTTTATTTGTGTTCTGGTTTTGATCCCATAGTCATTTATACCGATCATAACCCATTGAATTTCCTTAGTAAGTTTAAAGATAAAAATCAGAGATTGACAAGATGGAGCCTACTTCTTCAGGAGTATTCATTAGACATACAACATGTCAAGGGGAAAGAAAATGTTATTGCAGATTGCTTATCTAGACTTTAGACAGATTGTTTTAAAGTAATAAGAAATTTCCTTTGTAAATTTCTTTTTCTTTGTGGGGAGGTATTACATAGCCTATGATTTCATCATCCTTTGTATAAGTCTAACGTACAGTATGCTGCATGTTTGATGACGATTCACCTCGTGGCTTCCATAGTGACCAGGCTTACGTGTTCTACCTCAACCCCCCTTCTCCCCCTTATAGTAGAGTAAGTCATTCTTTCTGTTGTTCAGAGCAGGAGTGTCAACTTTTTGGCCTCTGTGGCTTCATTTGTGCTTCCTTCTTACAAGTTGAATCAAGCTCTGCCGGCCCCTATGTAATGAGCTCAGTCTCTGCATTAATTGCCACTTAGATCTACTCCTCATTTGGTTCACATCTCTGTCCTCCCCTGTATAGTGTATTATCTTTGTGAGTGCTCAGGAAGTCTCCAACCATCTAGCTGCTGTATAATTTGAGTATGGGTGTTGTTACCATTTTTCTTGTACTGGGTGGCCTAAGGTGTTAATTCGTAGGCCCTGGTAAGGTTTTTGTGATTCATGTGGAGTTTTTGATGTCAGCCATTATTAATAATATTTTGTATCTGTAATAATATATCTTGCATTAACCCGCCCCGTCTCATCGACGTATGGTAACATTGCAACGATTTGCATTTGCCAGTCCCGGCGATGTACCGGTACGTCGTGCAATTGCAATGTGCATAATTTCAACAATTTTCAAAATTTGCGCTTGATTTGCGGTACGTACCCTCGCATGACCTTCCCCTACCTGCCATCAGCCGGGGACACTCTGTGACCCCACGCGACCCGCGCTAGCCCACCACTCGTCCACTCACCTGGTAGCCATGGTCCTGCTCAAACATGGTTAAGAGAGGTCTCTCAGACAGCGAAATTCAAGTTGCCCTGGACACCTTTACCGGCGACAGTGATTCCCCACTGGACGACGAGGATATGGACAAGGATTATGTGCAGCCAGAGGAGGAAGAAACCAACAGCAGTGATGAGGAAGTTCCGTCTCCCAAGAAGCGGCAGTACGTGACTTACCGTGCTGCTAGAGAGGGGCAGGAGGCAAAGAAGGCACGTGCAATATCCTATCCCTATCCCCAGCGTGATTTGGAACCAGAATTCGAGGACGAGGACGAGGATGAGGACGATGACGGAGCCGTGGGACGTGCTGCCACGTGGTATGGACGTGAGGTAATAACACATCGTGGCCCAGAGCGCACACCACGTCGTATGAGCAGGTATGGGCCTAGCATTTTGTTTGGGGAGCTAGGAAGTCAAGTGGAGGGAGTGGGGAGTGAAAGGGAAAGTCCAGGGAGGATTAGGGAAAGTGAGAGTGACGTGAGTGAGTCATTGCTCTCCCTACGGAGTGTGAGGCGGCGTAGTGGATCACGTGGGCCAGTGCCGGTGCGTTCCTTATCACGTGGGGTTGTGAGGGAGGGGGAAGGTGGGGAGGAACCACTTCAAAGCACGTCTTATGCTCCCCAATATCCCCTAACACGTGGTCGAGCTAGGGTGCATGAGAGAGCACGTGGTGTTGTAATGGAGGGGGAAGGTGGGGAGGAACCACTCCGCAGCACGTCTTCTGCTCCCCAATATTCCCCTATTTCATCCCCACAGCCCCCTGATGTTCCTCAAGGCCGTAAGGGTAAGGGAAAGGGAAAGGGCAAAGGCAGAGGGAAGAGGAGTGACAGTGGGGAAGCCCTCCACACTCCTTCTCCCCCACCTCCCCAACCAGGATCTCCTCCCCACCCAGACGAAGGCGGTGATGGGGCTGATGGGGACGAAGGATTTGTGTCGTGGGATTGGGAGGATGGGAGTGATTTTTCTCCCCTCATTCACCCCTTCACTGAGCAGGGGCGATCTGGCTACATTGCTCCAGGAATTCACCGTAATTCCACCAGGTTGGATTTTTTCCACCTGTTTTTCAGTGAGGCATTTGTTGATCAGATTGTATACCAAACAAACCTGTTTGCAAGCGCCCACCGCCTAGAGAGTGAAAGATTGGGAACAAGGAGTAGGCATTCTATCATCTATGATTACCCTGTCTCCCTTCCGGAAATGTTCTTATTTTTTGCCCTGGTCCTTTTGATGGGTATTATAAGAAAGAATAGAATTCCTGCTTACTGGACTAGGGACCCTGTTATGTTTACCCCCATATTTGGTCAAGTGATGAGCAGTAATCGGTTTCAACAAATTCTAAGTCGTCTCCATTTCTATGATGCTCATGATCCTGCAAATGCAAACAACACTGATAAAATGAGGTGAATTAGGTTGGTCTTTGATCACCTCAGGCAAACCTTTCGTTCCTCATTCTATCCCTATAGAGACCTCGTCATAGACGAGAGTCTCGTGTTGTGGAGAGGCAATATTTCATTCAGACAGTATATACCAGGCAAAAGGCACCGTTTTGAGTTCAAGATCTTTGTTATGTGCGACTGTAGGACAGGATACGTGCAAGACATAGTCTTGTACACCGGTGCACACACAGACATAATAGAAGATCGAAGTATTGGACTGTCGGGAGCAGTGGTAAAGACGATGATAGAAGACTACCTTCATCGTGGTCACGTTCTCTACCTCGACAATTGGTACACTAGCCCTTTTCTTGCTCGTTATCTTCACACACATGAAACGGGAGTCTGTGGAACCGTGAAGGTGAACCGACGTCACATGGCCAAGGTAGGGCGGAAACTTGCAAGGAATGAGGTTGTCTTCTTCAAAGCCAACAACATCCTTGCAACAATGTGGAACCACAACAGAGAAGTAAGCCTCTTGTCCACGGTTCACCGCCCCTTGATGCACCCTACTGATTCAGTAGATTACCGTAGCAAGAGCAGGCGTCGTGTTTGGAAACCTGAGTGTGTTATTGATTACAATATAAACATGCGCCTGGTGGACCAGTCAGACTCCGTGATATCGACGGTAGAGTGTGCCAGGACCACGATGAAGTGGTATAAAAAACTGTTCTTTCACTTGCTAGATATCACTGCTCTGAATTGCCACCACCTTCACGCCATGACAACAGGAGTTCAGGAAACATTTGAAGGGTTTGTGAGAGAGCTCACAAGAGAAATCTTTGCAAAGTATGCTGTTGAAAGGCCCCAACATCGCACCCGCACTGCCCATATTGCCCAAACTCCCCAGAGAATATCCGGTCGCCATTTCCCCACTCCTATCCCTCCCCAGCCAAACAGACCTAGGCCCCAACGCAGGTGTCACGTGTGCAGTAATTCCCAGGTGAGACTCACGACACAGAGGAAGGACACCGGCTATGAGTGCGTGCAGTGTGACGTGGGTCTCTTTATTCACCCATGTTTTAGTGAATATCACACGTTGATGCAATTTTAGTATGGTGTGAATGCGAAAGGACGCAGAAATTATGAGGTAAATGCGACAGACAGACGCTCAGTGAAATTATCAATCATGTTGATCTCCAAATATTAGTATAAAGTGCATACGGGTAGGACATAAGTGAAAACATTGTATTTAAGTATATAAATCTGCCCTAAATTGAAACATACATAGCGAGGGTTTTATGATGCGATATTCTGTCGCTCAGTGCAATAAATACGGCCCGTAATTATATAATTATTATTACTGAATATTTTTCCGGGTATATTATAAGTTCAAATTATTGTAAGTGATGATATATAGTCTAAGTCAAATATTCATAGCGTGTGTATAGAGATGCAATTTCCTGACGCTCAGTTGAATGAATAAGGCACGTATTAGTCAAAATAAAAGTCAGCAAGTGATAAAGTGAATAATTAGTATATAAGTGTGTGAGTGAATTAGTATATAAGTGTGTGAGTATTATGTTTGTCGAAACATTCCTTGCAAGGGTATTTTCAGGCGATCTTCTCACGCTCACTTAAATAAATAATGGCAGTAAGTATGTACAGTGTATTATAAGGGTGTAAACGTGTGTAATGTAAGTGGGAAATTATTAGTGGAGTGAATAAATAAAGTAGATGATGAAACACGAGTGTTTGAGATCGTGGTTGCTACGTGAATATGCGCTAGCATATCGCTAAATGCCCTCGTAATGAATGAAAATAATTGAAAACCTTTACAGTGGTGGAGAAAAGGTTCTATGTAAAGGGGAAAATAATTTGAAAGTGATAAAAAAATTTGTTATGTTGAAATACGAGTCATAGCGAGTGCGCTTACTAAGCTGATGTGCGCTATACTTATGCTGCATGTCATCATAATGAATGAAAACATCTGAAAACACTTACAAACAGTTGTAATTGGTAAAATGTCATTGAAACAGAAGTATACAAGTAGAAAAAATGATAGGTTGACTCATACCAGACACTTAGCATATAGCATGTTACGACTCGGACGAAACTCGCTATGCTCGCGCAATAGTACAATGCTTATTTTTCATATATATGTGTCTGAAATCCATTATATTGTTACTGTTATTGTTTATTAGTTCAAATTCAGTAAATATAGAGGTGTTGTGTGTTGTTTCTCCCATTATTCCTTACCATAGAAAACGTAAACGCATATCCAGCCCATTACAGAACACCATACCTGCCGGGGGGAACTGCACCTGTACGGACCACTTATAGACCGCGGGAACCACTTTCTTTTTTATTTTCCTTCGTTTCTCGACCAAAGCGGAAGTTTTAGCAAAAAATTTTTTTTTCCAAAAAGGCTCGGGACTGGGGGATGTCATAGGTGCGGAAAACCTCGGGACGTGACGGGTTAACTGAGCATTATCCGGTTTTCTCATTTTATCAGGGCTGACTTAGATAAATTTACTCTTGCTAATTTCGTGTTAATAGAGGCTATTCCATTTAACCATATATTTAACCTGTTTTTGCCATTATATTATCCTTATGAGTCCTGAATGTTTAGCTGTTAGTTTGAGCATTAAACTTTAACTTGTAATTTTACCTAACTCTTTTGTTTTGAACCTGGAACGTTGCGGGACAGTAGTGATTTTAGTATTCTCACTTGAAGTGTTCATTATCTCTCTCTGTTCCGTAACAATATATATATATATATATATATATATATATATATATATATATTGTTACGGAACAGAGAAAGATAATGTACACTAAGTGAGAATACTAAAATCACTACTGTCCCGCAACGTTCCAGGTTCAAAACAAAAGAGTTAGGTAAAATTACAAGTTAAAGTTTAATGCTTAAACTAACAACAAAACATTCAGGACTCATAAGGATAATGTAATGGCAAATAAACAGGTTAAATATATGGTTAACTGCAATAGCCTCTATTAACACGAAATTAGCAAGAGTAAATTTATCTAAGTCAGCCCTGATAAAATGAGATACCAGATAATACTCAGTGAATGCCAGATAAATAATTACAGATACAAACTATTATCAAAAATAACTGACACAACCCAACATTAATCAAAACCTCACTAGGCCTAAGAATTAACCTTATGCTACACAGTACAAGAAAAAATACAACAACAGTTATACTCAAATTACACACAGCTGCTAGATGTTTGGAGATTTCTTGAGCACTCACAATAATAATAATTGTACAGGGGAGGACAGAGATGTGAACAAAATGAGGAGCAGATCTAAGTGGCAATGATGCAGAGACTGAGCTCATTATATAGGGGCCAGCAGAGCTTGATACAACTTGTAATAAGGACGAGCAAATGAAGCCATGGGGACATAGAGTTGACAATCCCGCACTGAATAACAGAAATGTCGACTTACTCTACTATAACGGTAGAAGGGGGGGACTGAGGCAGAACACGCTCGTGATCAAACATGCAGCATACTGTGCGTTAAAATTACACAAAGGATGGTGAAATCATAGGCTATGTAACACCTCCCCACAAAGAAAAAAGAAATTTACAAAGGAAATTTCTTATTACTCTAAAACAATCTGTATATGGCATTACAGACCATGCAAAGGTCTTTCCTACTGTCACAAAAAATGAGATCTCCCTAGCACGTTCAGTCATAGGTACTTGCCAGTATCCCTTTAACAAATCAAACTTACTTATGTACCAAGCCTTTCCGATCTTGTCTATGCAATCTTCCACACGAGGGAGAGGGTAAGTGTCTGTTTTAGTTATCTGATTAACACGTCTGTAGTCGATGCAAAGCCTCTGTGACCCACCTGGCTTAGGGACTAGAGTGACAGGAGAACTCCACTCGCTCTGACAGGGCTCAATCATCTTGTGGTCCAACAGGTAGCCAAGCTCCTTCTGGATGAGAGGAACTTTCACTGGGTTCACACGGTAAGGAGGCAATTTAATTGGCTTTGCGTCTTCAACATCGACATCATGCATCAACACAGTGGTTCTTCCTGGAGTAGCACGGAACACTTGCGGGTACTCCTGCAGTAATGCCGAAAACTCCTGCCTTTCCTTTGGAGGTAGATGAGAAAGCTTAGTCTGGAGATCATTCATGATATCAGGATTCTTCCCCAAACTATCACTCAGGCTCATACTGCATGGGAGAGCTTCACTTGCAGACTCGGGTGGAACAGCTACAGTGCAGACTGGATTATTTTCGTCCCGCTTGTGATATAACTTTAGCATGTTGATGTGACATAGTTGCTTGCTCTTTCTACGATCTGGTGTGGCGATGACATAGTTGACATCACTGAGTTTCTTCTCCACGAAATAAGGGCCACTAAACTTGGCTTGAAGAGGTTGCCCATGAACTGGTAGCAGAATCAAAACCTGATCTCCTGGCTGAAAGTGGCGTAACCTGGACTTCTTATCATACCAAGTCTTCATCTTCTCCTGGGCAGCTCCTAAATTCTCTCTCGCCAGCTGTAAAGCAGTGGACAGCCGTTCTTTGAACTTCATCACATACTCCAGCAGGTTGACGTCATCTTCCTCCGACAGCCAGCATTCCTTGAGTAACTTAAGGGGTCCTCTTACTTCATGGCCAAACAGTAGTTCAAAAGGTGAGAAGCCCAGTGATTCATTTGGAGATTCTCTTGCAGCAAACACAACGAATGGAAGACCTTTATCCCAGTCTTTCTGATGTTCCAAACAGTATTTCTTGAGCATCGATTTGAGTGTTTGATGATATCTCTCCAACGCTCCTTGGGTCTGGGGATGGTAAGCTGAAGACGTGATCTGGGAGATGCCCAACTCTTTCAGAGACTGCTTGAAAACGTTTGACATGAAATTACTTCCCCGGTCTGACTGTACCTCCTTAGGCAGACCAAACTTTGTGAAGAACCCCAGCATTTCCTTAACCACGTTCTTTGCTGAAATATTTCTAAGTGGAATGGCTTCAGGATAACGAGTAGCCATATCAATCATGGTCAACACATAAGAAAATCCTGAAGAAGTCTTAGGAAGAGGGCCCACAATATCCACCAACACACGGGTGAAAGGCGCCTCAAAAGGAGGAATGGGAACTAAAGGTGCAACCTTTTCGGTCTGATTACACTTCCCCACAACTTGACAGGTGTGTCAAGACTTACAATACCAGGAAACATCCCTGAAGATACCTGGCCAGTAGAAGTGTTTCAAAATGCGTGCCACAGTCTTCCTCATTCCAAGGTGTCCTGCCAAACTGGAATCATGAGCCACTCGAATGATATCCTGCCTACAAACACGAGGGATGACAACTTGATGTACAACTTCCCACTCACAGTCGGCTGATGCTGTTGGGGGTCTCCACTTCCTCATAAGTACTCCTGACTTTACATAATAACAAGTAGAAGCACCAGCTGACTCTTCGTCACTGCAAGCAGAGTTAGCTAGACCTTTCAACTCAGGGTCAGCAACCTGCAACTCAACCAACTCTTGACGAGACAAATTATCAACACTACGGGGTACTGCCTCATCTGGTGAGTGGTCCAAATTAGCAAGAAAAGTGTCAGCTAGGATAACATCATCATCATCATTATCCTCTAAATCACCAGTAACTTTAGACTTAGCCCTAGTGACAGCACATGCAGGGAACACATCAGGGACATCACAATCCTGGGACGCAGCCACTGGCTCACTAGACAACTGAGGAGCTGGACACACTTGACTTCCACCAATATCATTTCCAAGTAAGAAAGTTACACCTGACATTGGGAGTGTCTCAACCAACCCAACCATAACAGAACCATTAACAAAACCAGACTCTAAATTCACTCTGCACAGAGGAACAGAGAAGTAATTATTCCCTACACCTTGTAAGATTACAGTTTCATCAGAGGAATTAAAATTAGAGCCTAGAACACTGGTCAGCATAAGGGATTGGCAAGCACCTGTATCACGATATATTTGAACTGATATCCTGTCATTACTGTCCAGAGGACTGACAAAACCATCAGACAGGAAATTAGCACATGAACTCTTGAGAGTGTCACCCACGTTACTGCTCAAAAGAGGAGCTCCATCATGAGAATTTAAGTTACCCCTCAAAGCAGGTTCAGTTAACTCAGTTAAAGAATTCTGGGAACTCTCAAGAGTGGACACTAGACCAATTGACTGAATATTTAAAGACTCCTTTTTGTTCACATCACGCTGTCTCCTGAAACATCTCTCCGTAGTATGACCAAGCTTACTACAATAAGTACATTTACTTTTCTGAAATCTAGAGGTGAAGCTGGTATTTACTTCCTGAGAAACATCATCCTTATTCTCTTTCCTGTTACCTGTACTCTGAGTAGTGGCAACGTACTTACTCTCAGCTTTCCCTTTTTCTCTAGAATATCTCTTGTGAGTGAGAACATACTCATCAGCTAAAACTGCAGCATCAGACAAATTATCTATTCTTTTCTCATCAAGATATAGGCTTACATCTTTATAAATACACCTCTTGAAATCCTCCAGCAAAATCATCTGCTTAAATTTACCAAAATCAGAATCCACATTCTTAGAATTTAACCACTGCTTTAACAAATCTTCTTTGATTTTTGCATACTCAACATGGGATTGCTTATCTTGCTTATAAGTTGTCCTAAATTTTACTCTATAGGCTTCAGGAACAAGCTCATAGGCCTTAAGAATCAAGCTCTTAACTACATCATAATTATCAGACTGATCCTGAGGCAAAGATGCATAAGTTACTTGAGCTTTACCGGTGAGAACAGTTTGAAGGAGTACTGGCCAATACTCCTTAGGCCAATTAAAACCTGTAGCTACCCTCTCAAACAACTGAAAATACTTTGTTAAATCAGATTCATTAAAAGGAGGGACAAGTTTAACATTTTTAGCCACATCAAAATCATCAGAGCTAGATGATCCAGTTCCACCTTGTTTCATGCGATACTCATGGTCTGCCTGAATCCTGGCAAGTTCAACTTGTGCCTCAGCCTCCTTAGCTTTTGCCTGAAATTCAGCCTCCTTAGCCTTAGCCTCCTGCAGGGCTAGCTGTAACTTAGCTAATTCAATCTGCGTTTGCTCATTTGGAGGAGTTACATTAAACAAGCTTTTATTAATCATGCCAACAATTTGATCTTTAGAATGATGAGAGTGAACTGCAATTCCCAATTGTTGAGCAACAAGCTTAAGTTCATTCTTTGTTCTGTTTTCTATATCACACACTGTTTGCACATTTGACAACAAATCTTTGGCTTCATCAAGCATAGTAGTAGTAGACATCATGAATAAATCACGGTCACAAAATATCAAGCAATATCCTTATGATAATATCCTGAATATCCTGATATGAGGTCGCCAAATTTATGTTACGGAACAGAGAAAGATAATGTACACTAAGTGAGAATACAAAAAAATCACTACTGTCCCGTAAGGTTCCAGGTTCAAAACAAAAGAGTTAGGTAAAATTACAAGTTAAAGTTTAATGCTTAAACTAACAACAAAACATTCAGGACTCATAAGGATAATGTAATGGCAAATAAACAGGTTAAATATATGGTTAACTGCAATAGCCTCTATTAACACGAAATTAGCAAGAGTAAATTTATCTAAGTCAGCCCTGATAAAATGAGATACCAGATAATACTCAGTGAATGCCAGATAAATAATTACAGATACAAACTATTATCAAAAATAACTGACACAACCCAACATTAATCAAAACCTCACTAGGCCTAAGAATTAACCTTATGCTACACAGTACAAAAAAAAATACAACAATAGTTATACTCAAATTACACACAGCTGCTAGATGTTTGGAGATTTCTTGAGCACTCACAATAAAAATAACTGTACAGGGGAGGACAGAGATGTGAACAAAATGAGGAGCAGATCTAAGTGGCAATGATGCAGAGACTGAGCTCATTATATAGGGGCCAGCAGAGCTTGATACAACTTGTAATAAGGACGCGCAAATGAAGCCATGGGGACATAGAGTTGACAATCCCGCACTGAATAACAGAAATGTCGACTTACTCTACTATAACGGTAGAAGGGGGGGACTGAGGCAGAACACGCTCGTGATCAAACATGCAGCATACTGTGCGTTAAAATTACACAAAGGATGGTGAAATCATAGGCTATGTAACAATATATATATATATATATATATATATATATATATATATATATATATATATATATATATATATATATATATATATATCTATCTACCTACCTATTTATATATATCCACCTATCCATATAAATATATATATATATAGATATATATATATATATATATATATATATATATATATATGTTTTTTTTTTTTATGGGTCCGACTTCTGGGCATAGGCTTACAGCCTGCTATCAAGGCCCAGCAGTCCTCCAACTTATCTATCTATCTATATATATCTATATATATCTATCTATCTATCTATCTATCTATATATATATATATATATATATATATATATATATATATATATATATATATATATATATATATATATATATATATATATATATATATATATATATATATATATATATATATATATATATATATATATATATATATATATATATATATATATATATATATATATATATATATATATATATATATATATATATATATATATATATATATATATATATTTCATGCCAAACCATAGTCTCACATCCATACGTTATAGTTGGCACTAACACTCCGTAAAGTAACTCTTGTGCAGCTGCAACACTCAAGCCTCTGTTTCTTATTAAGGCCTTTATTGCACCAGCTACTTTTCTTCCTTGTGTCACGCTACTTTCAACTTCTTTTGCACATTTTTCTCTCTTTTCTATCAATGTGGCTAGGTATTTCAAGTCTCTCACCAATTCCAGTCTCTCTCCATGTCACAGGGTTTTTAAAGTGTATACAATATTAAAGAATATTATTCAATAATACTTAAGAACAGGACAATGAATTCTCTTGTGAAAATCAAACAATGATTACTTTATGCCGGCTTACTTCGTCGATTCTCTAAGGACGAGAATTTATAAACTTTCTCAACAGCACACAGCAGAGACTAGTTATTCACACGTACAGTTTATTAGTACTGTTGGCCTCTGGAGAATGTGACTCCACCCCTGACAATCAATAACTAATCCTATTAATGATAAACAAGTTCTTGCTGATGCAATTAACTCCTAGATGGCACAACGGATTTGAGTTAATACAAAAGGACTGGCCTAAGTACCAGTTATGAATAGCAAAGCGTTTATGCAAGCTAGGAGCTGCAACTAGATTAAGCTTATGGAGAAATAAAACACGAGTTTACATTATATTAAGCTCAAGAAAAAGAACTGTTAAATTTATTGATTACAAAGAAATAAATTTACGTTACATTTCAAAATGAATTCAAAATAAGGAGATCACACTCACTCGCTCACTCAGAAGCTAACTCTTAAACCTAGGAAAAACGAAAAGAAATACTGGTCAGAAAAGTGGACTAAGCGGATGACTGGGCATCGTTACTGAGGAAGGACACTGCACATGCTGAGCCTCTGGAATTCAACCGTGGCGGCGGGAACTGGGAGTCGTTGCTGAGGAAGGACACTGCCACACACACTACATGCTTCCACTGCGCACAAATCTTGACTGACTTCAAATCGTGAGAGAGAGGTAAGTGTCGAGCCGCACTTGCTAACGGCTAGAATGAGCGAAACACGCCCATAACAAAGTACTCAGCGGAGGTGCTAAAGTCACACACAAAGACGATCATTTATGACACAGTGAAAAATTGTTCTGAAAACACTCCCGATCGGGTGAATACGTGACGGTTAAACTGAGCGATAAATACTGGGATTCCACTAGAATTGACGGTTTCCCACCAAAGTTAATGTCATGAGATAATTCAAATACTTAATTGCGCCGACTCGTGATATTACGCCCCATCAAATATGAAATTTTTTTTTCAGGAAAAAAAAAATCAATATACATACATATAAATCCTAACTCAGTCACACAAGATTCACACTGTGGTGTGTGTGCTATCCTGCTACAGGAGAATGTCACAGTCGCCAGTGAGCGAAAAAAAAAAACTCGTATTTACATTAATAGAAGCAAGCTTGAGAGAAAAACTCTATGACGATGGTGAAAAATCCTGTACTCAGGTCAAACTGAGCGAAAAGTTCGCTACATTTACATTAACAACTAATTGTTATGTAGCGTGATATATGTAATACACGGTGTTGGTGTGACAGTTGTAGTGTACCTGTACCTATGTGTAAAATTACATAATGCAAATCAGTAATAAATGATTACGACGAGGCAGAAGAGAAGAGGCGGCAGCATGCATCAGGGACGATCAGCTGTTCTGCATGGCAATGCTGCACCTGCCAGCTGCACCTGCAAAAGGAATCAAGGTGGAGCATCAAAAGTATCATTTCTCTCTCTCTGTCTGGCAATCAGTACTTATGTCATTATTAACCAGGAAACGTAGTCTTAGGATTCACAAATCTCTCAGGACCCTTACAATTTACTAGTTAATGCATATTAACTATAGTCTCACCAATCTAAAACCTAGGTTTGGGTGGAGTCTAGCCGGGGATTTCCCGGCGTACAGCGTTGCCTTGTTTCCTATACTCTCATTGGCTAGTGGCTGACCTGACACCGTTAGAGTTCGTCCGCTCCCATCTCGCCACCTGGCCTGACATGACTTCACCCACTTCTGTGTGTGTGTGTGTGTGTGTGTGTGTGTGTGTGTGTGTGTGTGTGTGTGTGTGTTTGTGTATGTGTGTGTGTGTAAAGACAAACTAGTTTAAGTTATAAATATAATCAAAATAATGAATTTAAAAGTCGCATTCTCTCTCTCTCATATAATTTATGATTTTTTACCTGGTTATAGCCTTTAAATTACACTCTACATATTAAAACTTAGACTTTCTTTCCACACCACCCAAGAGGTAAAAGTCACGGCGCGTTTTTTTTTTTTTTTTTAAGAGGTTTCCCCGATAGGCCTATTCCTCTTCTCTTACAGCATGTAAGAAATTATCATGAATCCTCCTCATCAGAAGAGGTGAGAGTGATTTTCTTGGGAGACGTAAACTCTGGAGAGTTGTTTTCTTCATTATCTCTTGCTTCTCTGCGTATTGCTTCAATCCTGCTCTTGCTAAGTCCTGTTGCTGCAGCTGTTCGATGAATTGCCCTTGACACATCATCGAAAATTCCTCCGTACTGCTTCTCCTGCAGAAAATACTGGCTTACGTTGAAGGCCATTTCTTTGGCTTGACTATGTAGATGCGAGCGAGTTGGCGTAGCTGCCATTGTGTCTGCATCAACATAGAAAGTGAATAGTGGAAGCACCTGACAGAAGCTTAAATCTCCCTCCAATGGATTAACTCCCAGTATGGGCCTGGTGTTGCCGCTCGTGAGTGTTTTAACTTATTTATTTCTAATAAGAAAATAGCGTATGTTCTACTGATTCCTTCAAATTATATTATAAACGTAATTGTTACATTACTTACCCAACTTAGAACTACCGTGAAAGTCGGTAAAAGTAACTACATATTTTTCAGCACCACTGTAAAATATGTATGCCACGTTTCTTTATTGATGTACAAGAGCCATATGCATTACACGTTTACCTTCCTTTTATATGCTAGAATACTTACGTTTATATTGTATTAGTATGTGTGTACCTATCTGTGATGCCTATTACATATATAACAGAATCTACTCATCGCTCGTTTAGGAAGTATGGCATGGCTGCACCCAGCGCCAGACTCCACCCAAACCTGGGTTTAAAATTGGTGAGACTATAGGAAACGTGCCAGTTCTTGAAATGCTCAAATTTCTTAGAATGGGCAGTTTACTAGTTAACCTAACTATTAACCAGGAAACGTGTCAATTCTTGAATTGCTCAAATCTCTTAAAACGGGCAGTTTACTGGTTAACCTAACTCTACAATTACGATTAATGACAGGAAGCTGAGAATCCCTACGCAATCTCGGGCAGGTCACATTTTAACACCCACCGTGGGTGTGAACACTCATGTGGATATTGTGCATTCTCCGGGAATCCTCAGAGAGGCCCACAGCTCAAGATGTTCCACAAGGTAATTCATACACAGGCTCGGACTGTCTCCGCGGGGTTCTCGAACTTCCCCCTTAACTTACGGTACATATGTATGTATAGGCCCTGGACACACTGTGTCCTGTAGGGCCAACGGGCGAGATGTTAGGTCTGCACCCACATTACCACTGCCCTGTCTCTCAACTGACTCAGAAATTTTGGGTGTGGTTTCAAATGGAGTAGGAAGGACATGTCCCTGATTAGTGGTACATGGACACACGTACTATTAATCTGGCCATCCCTGGCCAGAAAAAGACAGCACGGATACGGCCCTGGGTTTTCCTTTTGCCCAGGTGACCTCCTGAGGCTGAACAATGACCCCATTCTAACACTGCTTGGCGGTACTTGGCGGGAATGACAAACTGCAGTCGAACCTCGCCCTGGGGTGTTCGTGACTCACGGTACAGCCATCCTTGTTTGCGAAGGAATTTGGCTTGACCTCCCCGTGAATACTTTATCACTCTACCCTTTTGTTTCTTCTGCACGGCAGCAAGAGTTGGGTCAGAGTGTTGTTCTTGAACAACAACTTGGCTACACATCAGATCCTGCAGCGATTCAATGGTCACCGGGGTGACACAGTTTGGAGCCTCAGCCATGGCTCGTGTTACTGCAGCCGAAGTCTGAGTAGCGTCATCTTCAGTGCAACTATCCTTGGCACTGGGAATATTGCCTATGATAAGATCAAATAAGGGTTCTGGCATGACAACTGCAAGTGTCGTACCAGTGTAAAATGGAGATGCCACCTGGATACACGCCTCAGGGAACAATCTCACTGATCCATCAATAAGGTTAACTTGGATCTGTCGACCTGTATACTCCTCAGGCCGAACTAGACTCTGCCTGACAGAGCAACCTGAGGAACCATTGTCTCTCAGGACCTTCACAGGAAAATGGCTCCCACAAACCCTGGCTGAACAAGGAAGGCACTGTCACCTGTGGGAGGGCCTGTGGAGGAAGCAGCTAGCACTGATTAGGCTGCTGAATAAATGATGCGGCAAACATGGTGCCCTGTGAACTAGATACCTGAGGGGTCGTACTCACTGCCTGGGGAGATGGAGCATTGGCCATCTGTGGAGGGGTGTTCACTGTCGCTAAGGGACTAGTGAACTGTGTGGAAGTACCTGTACTGGTGGGGTTGGCATCACTGTACGCTTGTTGTGGCATGAGGGCTGCATTTGCATCCTGCCTCCGATATAATAAAGTCGATTGTCCTGTCTGAGGGTTACGTGGTTTGTCCTTGCCCTGCTGCTTCTTGAAATACCGGTACTGCTGCTGGTTAGAGTTCTGCTTATCGTACCGCTTTCACTCAGGTTTCTGGGTGTTTTGCCCCTGGTCCTTCTTCCGCGGTTTTGGATCTTGGCCATTATTCTGAAAACGGCCTTGTTGCTGGGGTTCAGTCTGAGACAGTTTCCCAGATTTATCAGGTTTCCTGTTCCAGGTATGCTGCTTGCGAGTTTGATACCCGTATGCAGTGAAAAATGCATCAGCCTTCTTCACCACTTGGCTGGCATCTCTTACCTGGCAGTTCTTAAGCTGAGCCATAAATTCAGTAAGCCATGACTTTTCTAGCTGCGTGCGCAGCATAAGGTCAATTATCCCCTCACGTGTGGAAGGAGTTTCATCTTTCTCCATCCACTCATCTAAGTAAGCAGTAAGCCAGTCAAGAAACTGAACGGCAGATTCTTTTTCCTGTAAACGCGCCCTCATGAACTGACTCTTAGCATCGTCAACCGTGAGACCATATGCTTTGACGAGTGCGGCCTGCATCATGTCATACATGAGATTGTCTCCATGAATTCTGTGGAGAATATCGAAGGCAGGGCCCTCAAACAGGCTAAGGAACTGAAGCCGCTTAGCTGCACCATCCAGCTGGTAAAGCTGAGCCATGTCTTCAAAACAAACTATGTATGGCTCGATTCGCTCACCTTCCTTGTATGGGGGAAGCTTGATGTGTGGGGTCGCCATAATATGTGCAGCGATAGCGCTCATGGAGCTTGGGCCAGCTGCACCAGATGCGTCTGAGGCCAAGGAATTTGACTTGAGCTTCAACATTTCAAATTCATGTTTTTCGCGTGCTTCTCGCTTGGCACGTTCGTGTTCTCGTTCTCTCTCTCGTTCCTCACGGTGTTCTCGCTCATGTTGTAAATCGAGTTCGCGTTGTTTTCGCTCGTGTTCTAACTCGAGTTTGCTTTGTTCTCGCTCGTGTTCTAACTCGAGTTCACGTTGTTTTCGCTCGTGTTCGCGCTGTTCTCGCTCGTGTTCGTGCTGTTCTCGCTCGTGTTCGCTCTGTTCTCGCTCGTATTCGCGCTACTTTTCGCGTTCCTCACGCTGAATTCGACGCTCTTCACGAGCATCATTCTCGCGTTGCTGTTCATAATCAAACCGAGAGAGGACAAACTCCTTTATTTTCTCCGGATCCGTAAACCCCATATCTTTGGCTTCCTGTACATAGACGCTGGTAGACATGATGCTAACTCAATCTAAGTAAACTAGCGACTCAGTACTGACTGCAATTTGCAAAGAAAGATGCCAATAATTAAGAATAAAGAATATAGGCACAGGTTAGTGGTGACCAGTTTTTATCTAATTAAACTGGTAAAGAAAGAAAATTAAACAAACAACTGACTGTGAAAACTATTACGTAAATTAATAGAACTGAATCAATAATCACCAGTAAGATAGTGCCTATAGACTTTAATGATAAATACCTAAGTATGAACGAGTGAGTATTATCTCGTGAATAACTTTAGAGGTAGGAGTTAATATCCTGGAATGAGGTCGCCAATTGTCACGGGGTTTTTAAGAATATATAATATTAAAGAATAATTATTCAATAATACTTAAGAACAGGACAATGAATTCTCTTGTGAAAATCAAACAATGATTACTTTATGCCGGCTTACTTCGCCGATTCTCTAAGGACGAGAATTTATAAACTTTTTCAACAGTACACAGCAGAGACTAATTATTCACACGTGCTATTTATTAGTACTGTTGGCCTCTGGAGAAAGTGACTCCACCCCTGACAATCAATAACTAATCCTATTAATGATAAACAAGTTCTTGCTGATGCAATTAATTCCTTGATGGCACAACGGATTTAATACAAAAGAACTGGCCTAAGTACCAGTTATGAATAGCGAAGCGTTTATGCAAGCTAGGAGCTGCAACTAGCTTATGGAGAAATAAAACACGAGTTTACATTATATTAAGCTCAAGAAAAAGAACTGTTAAATTTATTGATTACAAAGAAATAAATTTACGTTACATTTCAAAATGAATTCAAAATAAAGAGATCACACTCACTCGCTCACTCAGAAGCTAACTCTTAAACCTAGGAAAAACGAAAAGAAATACTGGTCAGAAAAGTGGACTAAGCGGATGACTGGGCATCGTTACTGAGGAAGGACACTGCACATGCTGAGCCTCTGGAATTCAACCGTGGCGGCGGGAACTGGGAGTCGTTGCTGAGGAAGGACACTGCCACACACACTACCTGCTTTCACTGCGCACAAATCTTGATTGACTTCAAATCGTGAGAGAGATGCAAGTGTCGAGCCGCACTTGCTAACGGCTAGAATGAGCGAAACACGCCCATAACAAAGTACTCAGCGGAGGTGTTAAAGTCACACACAAAGACGATCATATATGACAGTGAAAAATTGTTCTGAAAACATTCCCGATCGGGTGAATAAGTGGCGGTTAAACTGAGCGATAAATACTGGGATTCCACTAGAATTCGCGGTTTCCCACCAAAGTTAATGTCATGAGTTTATTCAAATACTTAATCGCGCCGACTCGTGACACTCCATTCACTGTAAAATCACACTGCAAGTCACCTTCTCTCTCAGTTACCACCACTTTACTCTTTTCTACATTTACTCTCAAAGCACGATGCTCACAGACATCAGCAAAACTTTGCACAAGCCTACAAAGTTCTTGTCTGGTACTTGTAAGCAGTACTGCATCATCAGCATACAACAAATTTGAGATATTCCATTCATCACCATTCATTACCAATGCCATCCCTCTCTCCATTACTCGTGTTTTTACTTTTCTCATCACCCCGTCCATATATATATTGAACAACCTTGGGGACATCACAACCTTGTCGCAAGTCCACACCGATCGTGAAACATTCACTTAGATGCCCATTAACCATTACACATGCTTTGCTACCATGATAAAAACTTTCGTCAGCACCTAGCAGCTTACCATCTACACCGTACATGCGTAAAACTTTCCACAATCACTCTCTGTCTACTTTGTCATATACTTTTTCCAGATCCATGAATGCCATAAACACCTTATGGTCCGTCTCACAAGCCTTCTCTGCTATCTGTCTCACTGCAAATATTTGATCCACACATCCTCTGCCACTCCTAAAGCCACCCTGTTCATCACTCACTAGGACTTCTGATATCTTTCTTACTTTCTCTGTAATAATTCTTCCATAAACCTTCCCTACCACACTCAATATACTTATGCCACGATAATTCTTGCATTCACTTCGCTCACCTTAATTTTTGTACAAGGGTACAATCACAGCCTTTTCTCACTCTGCAGTCATAGTTTCACTCATCCATGCCTTCTTACATATCTCCAACAAGAACTTCATTCCACTCTCTCCACTGCACTTAAGCATCTCTGCATGCACCTCGTCAACCGCAGCTGTTTCCCATTTTACCGCTGCTACACAGCACTCTTCACCTGTGCGAGTGTCACGTCTTCTGGCACTGCATTCCTTCTCTGCACCCTCCCCCCAAACGAATCACGTTTAGAGCCACTGTGCTCTCTTTATTCCAATTCATCAGGCTTTCAAAACTTTCTCTCCATCTGGTCCTGTCTTCAACTCCACGGGTTAATAATACCATCTGCATACTTCACACCATTACATTTCTTTCCGCTTTTGCATCTACATTTCCGCACCTCTTTCCAGAATAACTTCCTATTTTCAGAGCAGTTCACATTCATTTTTCTTCCCAGATCATCATTTACCTCCTTTTTCCTCTTCACTAGTCTCTTTATGTGCTTCTTGCTTTCTATATACTCAGTTCTTATTTCAACTGAACCAATATCTTGTAACCACTTTAGCCACTTCTTCATCTTCTCCACCACTCGCTTAATCTCATCATTCCACCATGCCATACCTTTCTTCTTTGTTGTTACTCTTGCCACACCACACACCACTTTAGCATTCCTAACTCAGCAATCCCTATATACATTCCACAGGCTGTCCACATCTTTTTCATTCCATTTCATTGATACTAACTCCTCTTCTGCTTTGGTCCTGTAATCATCTGCCTTTTCTTAGATCTTCAACTCCTCAACTATCAGTCTTTCTTCCTTACTGCTCCTCTCTCTCATGATCCACCTCTCTCCTCTCAGCTTGATCTTGCATACCACAATCATAGATCTGACAGACCTCCACATCGTCCTCTCACGGCCCAGTATCAGCAACCACTCCCATAATCGACCTCTCTACGAGCACGTAATCAATCAGGCTTCTTTCAACACGATCCCCGTTTCAACTATTCCATGTATATTTATGTGCATCTTTGTGTTTGAACCATGAGTTACAAATGCACAAACTCCTCTCCTGACACATGTCCTTTAGTCACTTATCATTATCATTTTCTCCTGGTACTCCATAACAACCCATTATGTCATTCTCAGGGCCAGTGCCTACACTTCCATTCATATCCCATATTACGATCACTTTATAGCTCCTGGACATTTCTCCCACTACTTCATCCAGCTCATCCCAAAATTTGTCATTCTCTCGCTCACTCCTGTCCTCACATGGTGCATATGTTACAATCACTGCCACTTTCACCTTCTCAAACTTGAACTTGACATAGATACACCTTGAGCTGACACATTTGTAGTCTCTCATTCCACTCTGCCACACCTCACTCATCAACAAAGCAACTCTTTCCTTATATCTTCCTTGCCCATTCATTCCCGATCTTCAGCATTCCACTCACTCCCACTCCTCCACTTCACACCCTTTCATCTTCGTTTCACACAATGCCATCACAGCATATCTCACACTCTTAAACACATTCACTACATCCACCCTCTTTCTCTCCTCATTCACACCTATCACATTCCACATGGCCACGCGAGTCTGCCCATTTGGTTGGGGCCCTGGGCAGGTATTGGGCCCTCCGAGCCTCTCTGAAACGACTGCCACGATTGAGTGATTTTCGATAAGGGAATCCGGGGGAGAATTAAACTCTGCCAGAAATCCCGGTTATATGGTTACCACACAGCGTAGTATATGGCTTCCTGGGTAAAGGAAACCATTTGGCTTGTCACCCAGTGTAGAGCTCATATGGCATCACTCCGCATTGAGTGAGTGGATGATTGGCGCCCCCATATATATATATATATATATATATATATATATATATGATAGATAGACATATATATATATATATATATATGATAGATAGACAGATAGATAGATATAGATAGATAGATAGATAGTTAAATAGATGAATAAGTAAATAAATGAATGCATAAAATCTGTCAATTTATCTATCTATCTATCTATATTAACGCTGTCTCTCTCTAAATATATATCTATATATTTGTATCTATCTATCTATATAGCTATATATCTATGTGTGTATATACTGTACATAAATGCTAGGAAGAAGAAACCAAATGCTACGAGCCCGCAATAACTGTTCCTTCCAAGAGAAAAAATACAAGACAAAGCCAAATTCAAGATCCATTCATTTCGAGATGCCTGGACACACTGCGTTTGAAAGACTGGAGATCATAGGGAGTAGGAAATACAGACAGAGGGAGACAGTTCCAGAGTTGACCTGTTGCATAAATGAAGGACTGGGAGTAACGGTTAACTCTTGCATTAGAGAGTTGGACAGAAAAGGGATGAGAGTTTGCTGCTAGACAGGTGCTACACTCCCGTCGTAGAGCTGGAGGAATGCATGCAGACAGTTCAGAGGAACAGTGACTATTGAAGTAGCGACAGAAAAAAGATAAAGATGCAACAGTGCGGTGAAGAGTCAGAGGTTGAAGGGAGTCCGTAAGAGGAGGAGAGTTAATGAGACGAAAAGCCTCTGACTCCACCTTATTGAGAAGAGCTGTATATGGGGAGCCTCCCTACACATGAGAGTTGTACTCCACACAGGGGAGGATAAAACCCCTGTATAGAGTCAACAATTGTGCAGGGGTAAAGAAAGAATGGAGTCGGCTTAGCACACCCAATCTCTTGGAAGCAGATTTTACAAGAGATGTAATATGATCTTTCCAAGATAAGTCCCGAGTAAATGAAACCCCAAACATGTTCAAGGATGATGCAGGATTAAGCTGAATATTATTAAACATTAGAGGGTATACCTGTGGAAGATTTTGACGAGTTGATAGGTGTAAGAACTGAGTCTTACATGCGTTAAAAACAACCAGATTATTTTTACCCCAGTCAGAGATATGAGCCAAGTCAGACATTAGGTGTGCCATAGCCTCATCCCTTGTTTGTTGAAGTAACTGCTGAGATGGGCGTTGCGGGAACCAAATGGAAAGGTGAAGGGTGGAGTCATCAGCGTATGAGTGGACAGGGTTAGATATACAGCTTAGATCATTGATGAATAAAAGGAAGAGAGTTGGTGATAGGACAGAGCCCTGAGGAGCACCACTGTCGATAGATCTAGGAGAAGGACGATGGCTGTCTACAATAGCGGCTATAGAACGACCAGAAAGGAAGCTAACAATGAAGACACAGATAGAAGGGTAGAAACCGTAAGATGGCAGTTTGAAAATTAAAGATTTATACCAGACTCGATCGAAAGCCTTTGAGATGTCAAGTGCAATGGCAAAGCTTTCGCCAAAGTCCCGAATCGAGGATGACCAGGAGTCTGAAAGGTAGGTGAGAAGATCGCCAGTGGAGCATCCCTGATGGAACCCGTACTGACGATCAGAAAGAAGGTTGTGATAGGAAAGATGCCTTAAAATTTTTCTATTGAGAATTGACTCGAAAACTTTTGAAATACCGGACGTTAAAGCAATTGGACGATAGTTGGAGGGTTGGGAGTGGTCACCCTTCTTTGGGACAGGTTGAATGAGAGCAAACTTCCAGCAAGAAGGAAAGGTACAACTTGACAAAGGCAAAAGAGTTTGCCTAGGCAGGGAGTAGCACAGAAGCACAGATCTTGAGAACAACAGGAGGGACTCCATCAGGCCCATATGCCTTGTTAGTACTGAGGCCTGTGATGGCAGAAAATACATCATCTGAAGAAATTTTAATGTCAGCCATGAGGAAGTCAGAGGCGGGAAGTGATAGAGGAACAGCACCGGAATCGTCTAATGTGGAATTGGAAGAGAAAGTCTGTGCGAATAGATCTGCTTTAGCAGTTGAAAAAATAGCTACAGAACCATCAGAGTAGAAAAGAGGAGGGAAGGATGATGAGGTAAAGTTGTTAGAAAGGTTTTTGGCAAGGTTCCAGAAGGAGCGGGAAGAATTCGAGTTGGAGAGTTAAGAACATTTGTTTGTTGCTAGACCCGTGCTATGCACCCGTCAATAAAAGGAAGGGATGCAAGCAGACAGTTCAGAGAAGCAGTGACCATTAAAGTAGCAATAGAAAAGAGATAAAGTTGCAACAGTGCAGCGAAGAGACAGAAGTTGAAGGGAGCCAGTAAGAGGAGGAGGGTTAATGAAACGAAAAACCTTTGACTCCATCCTATTGAGAGGAGCTGTATGTTGGGAGCCTTCCACACATGAGAGTTGTACTCTACATAGGGGCGAAAAATTCCATGTATAGACTCAACAATTGTGCAGGGGTAAAGAAGGTACGGAGGCGGCTTAGTACACCTAATCTCCTGTAAACCGATTTTACAAGAGATGTAATATGATCTTTATAAGATAAATTCCGAGTGAATGAAAACCCAGGCATGTTCAAGGATGATGCAGGATTGAGCTGGATATTATTAAACATTAGTCGGTACTAATGTGGAAGATTTTCATGGGTTGATAGGTGTAAAAACTGAGTCTTTGATGCATTAAAAACAACCAGATTATTTTTACCCCAGTTAGAGATACGAACCAAGATAGACTTTAGGTGTGCCATAGAATAATCCCTTGTTTGTTTAAGTAACTGTTGTGATGGATGTTGCGGGAACCGAATGACAAGGTGAAGGGTGGTTTCATCAGCGTATGAGTGGCTAGGGTTAGAAGTACAGCTTACAAGATCATTGATGAATAAAAGGAAGAGTTGGTGACAGGACAGAGCTCTGAGGAACACCACTGTTTATATATCTAGAAGAATGATGGCCGTCCAAAACAGCGGTTATAGAACGACTAGAAAGGAAGATGTAGATGAAGGCACAGGTAGAAGGATAGAAACTGTAAGAGGGTAGTTTGGAAATTAAAGATGTATGCCAGACTCGATTGAAAGGATTTGAGATGTCAAGTGCAATGGCAAAGCTTTCTCCAAAGTCCTGAAAGGAGGATGACAAGGAGCCTGAAAGGTAGGTGAGAAGATCGCCAGTGGAGCGTCCCTGACAGAACCCATACTGACGATCAGAAAGAAGGTTGTGATAGGAAAGATGATTTAAATTTTTTTATTAAGAATTGAGTCGAAAACTTTTGAGACACAGGTTGGCAAGGCAATTGGACGATAGTTAGAGGGTTGGGAATGGTCACCCTTCTTTGAGACTGGCTGAATGAGAGCAAACTTCCAGCAAGAAGGAAAGGTACAGTTTGAAAGACAAACGTGAAAGAGTTTACCTAGGCAGGGTGTAAGCACAGAAGCACAGTTCTTGAGGACAACAGGAGGGACTCCATCAGGCCCATATGCCTTGTTAGTACTGAGGCCAGTGATGGCAGAAAATACATCAGCTGAAGAAATTTTGTCAGTCATGGGGAAGTCAGAGAGGGGAAGTGATGGAGGAACAGCACCGGAATCGTCTAAGGTGGTATTGGAGGAGAAAGTCAGAGCGAAGAGATTTGTTTATCAGTGGAAGAAACAGCTACAGAGCCATCAGAGTAGAAAACAGGAGGGGAGGATGTTGGGGTAAAGTTGTTAGAAAGGTTTTTGGTAGGGTGCCAGAAGAAGCAGGAAGAATTCGAGATGGAGAGTTGAGAGCATTTAGTATGCATGAAATTATTTTTAGCAGAGCGAAGAACAGACTTAGCACGATTCCGGGCAGAAACATAACAAAGATGTGATTCAGGGGTGGGTTGGCTCTGGTACCTTTTCTAGGCCCTCTCCTTGTTGCGGACAGGATTAGAACATGCGTGATTAAACCTAGGCCTTCTTGCATTAGTCAAAGGATATGAAACAGTAATGTATGCTTCCATGCCCGAAAGAATAACCACCTTAATGCAAGGCACACTCAGATAGCTCCTGGCCGTGGAAGCAATAATCATTCCAGGGAAAATCAAAGCAGTACTGCCTGAAGGCTTCCCAGTCTGCAGCTCCAGAGTGCCACAGTTGGAAGGTCCACAGGTCCACAGGCCGTGCTGGAGCGATAGGACAGGTTTAGGTAATAAGGTTGTATTTGGAGGAGCCCAACGGAGAGAAAAAATTAACAGTGTAAGCAGAAGGATTAGTTGTAAGGAAGGAGTCAGGTATGTTGGAGTGCTTAATTTCCATCTGACAGCATCATATTCTTCGGAATGCCTTTTATACTTCTATAAAATTAGTATAGATTGTATCACACAAGAGTATATTAAGGTATGTAGAAAAATTATTCTCAAATTAATAAGGCAAATAATATGGGTGAGAAGTTTGACTGAGATATCTGCAAAGAAACAAGAATATGATTTGTCGAAAGATGCCTTGTACGCCAAAGCCTTATGAAGTGCCATATAAGCGTTCTAACTACTGAGTCTCACAGATGTTATGTTGTCATCAATATTACAAAAGCAAACCAGGACTCATAAGAACATTTTATTATATTCATTTTTTTAGAACTGAGAAGCAAGTACAGAAAAACACTACAGTACCGATTAAATTATTAACTGACACTGTTCCATTCACTGAAAACTGTATCCTGTTCAAATTACTGACTTTATGTCAGATCTATCTATCTATCAGTATATATATATATATATATATATATATATATATATATATATATATATATATATATATATAGGGAGTGACTATTATCACCGCACAGTGATATTAAAGGTGACGTTATTTTCACAGCGCGGTGATAATACAGGTGACGTTATTATCACAGCTCGGTGATATTGCTGGTAACGTTATTATCACGGTGTACGGACATTGGCTAAGTGTTCTGAGGGTAGTGAAGGGGGATTGGGAGGGAGGGATATCAGGAGCTTTGTTTATCACTGGTAGTAGTTAGAGGCCAGTGAAGGGGGAGTAGGGAGGGAGGTGGTGAGAGGGTAAGGAGGGGAAATATTGAGGGAGAGATTTCAGGAGCTTTGTTTATCACTCAGACAAGTAGTTACAACATTAGGGTAGTGAAGGGGGATTAGGAAGGGAGGTGCGGGGACGTGTTTTGTAAACAGTCGCCTCCACTCCCGCCACCGCAGTATAGTCTGGCGTTCGACTCGATAGTATCAGTGACCTGCTGACCTCAGCCAAGGCAACATGGAGGAAGACAATTATGCAGAAGATCCAGATTATCCTTCTCCTACCAGGCAAGACAACATGGAAGAAGAAACTTACGCAGAAGTTCCAGATTATCCTTCTCCTACCAACCATGAGCCAAACGACATGGAGTTACACACGTCAGCAGAACCACAGGAATATCCAGCTAGTTCATCTGCTGACTACGGGCAAGACGACATACAGGCAGACACATGTACCGGTACAGACACAACATCTGTCTTCAGGGATATTTTCTCCACTGACACGTTTAACTCTTTTGTAGATTTTGACTACTTTTTCAAGAAATATCAGAATCACACAGGGTCCGTGTTTCGAGTGAAGTCTTCTAGCTCCGTTATCAGTGAAAATAAGCGTCGTCAGCAGCAAATCCCTGTCGAACTGAAGTACGACTCTGTTTCATTCGTGTGTGTACACTACGGCAGTCCGAAACGGAAAGGACTGGGTATAAGACAAAAACAGCGATATCTTCCATGTGGCTGTAATGTGTTGGTGGCACTAACAGCAAGAAAAAACAAGCTGGTTATCACAAAGACGTATCTGCAGCATAATCATGAGGTCAGTGTAGCTTTACAGCCCTTCTATAGCCAGAAACGCAGACTGACAAGTTCGGAGATGGGAGACGCAGAGGATGTAGTGAAACTTAACCCAGACAACAAGCAATTAAAATCCTTCCTCCAGGGTAAATACCATAAAGCAGTAACCATGCAAGATGTACGAAATTTGACGCGGAAAGTGCAAAGTGAGGATGGAATGTCAGACATCGGTAAGTTGACAGAAATAGTGGATGAAATTGTGGATGCAGGAAAAGGAAAGGTAGATATATCAGTGGATGAAAGTAGGGCCATCCAAATGATTGCATTTGCTACTAATGAGATGATAAGCATGTACTGTAAATATCCAGAAATAATTTTCATGGATGGAACTTACAAAATTAACAGATATAATTATCCGCTCTACATGATTCTTGTCCAAGACAACCTAGGTCGTGGCAGGGCTGTCTTTTACGCATTTGTAAGGAGTGAAACAGCAGACATAATGCGGGAGGTAATGTCATCATTTTGTAGGATGATGGAGAATGTAAACCAGACCAAGACAGTTATGACTGACAAGGACCAGAACGAAATTCAAGCAGTCCGTGCCTTACTTCCGAAAGCAGACTTGTTACTTTGCAAATTTCATGTCCTGAAATATTTCAAGAAAAAGGTGTCTGAACTTGTGCTTCCTGTCACTAAAAAGAACGAAATTTTTGGTACTCTGAAACAACTTGTCTATGCCCATAATGAAAATTCCTTTCGGTCTACCTTGTCTGTGTTACAACAGCAAGATTCCAGTATGTGTCAATATATATGTACAAACTGGATAAACTGTAAAGATATGTGGGCCACATACCTACGGTCTGCTAAGTTAACATTTGGAAATGACACTAACAACCACATTGAAGCAGAAAACGGTAAACTAAAGCACTTCCTAACATCAACTACATCGATGTCTGAGTGCATACGTAAAATTATGCTTCATAATTCCATCTTAAATGATGAGCGAGCCTACAAGCAGTTTTTGCAGACATGTACATCCGTTGAATATGGAGTTCATGATGTTCTATTGAACAAATTATACAGTCAGTTCACGGAACATGCAGTTAAACTCATGATGAAACACCATAAGTTATCCAAGCCCTCAGATTCTTTATCGATCACATTAGATTCGCCTGGCCTCTTTGTTGTGAAAATAGGGTCTACTGACCAAAAAGTAATGAGAAAGGGTGAATCTGGTGCTGAACTCAGCTGCTCATGCACTTTTTATAGTCAACATTTCTTGCCATGTAATCACATTATTGCCGTTGTAAGACAAGAGAATATTGATGTTTCAACTATCAGCATGCAGTCCCGATGGCGGAAGGGGAATACACTGATTCCTGCAGTGGCTTTAGAACCCAAGACCTCCATCATGCACATTACACGACCCCAGTGTCCAATGACCCCTGCCCAAAAATTCCGAGAGAGTCAAGAGACAATGCAGCGCCTCACAGCAGTGCTAACTAATAGTGGAACTGAAGTGTACAAAGCACGACTTGATATGCTGAAACGTATTCTTACTTGCTGGGAACAGGGTAATGATTACCAGTATGCTGCTAGTCCACAGATGTCAAGCACATCAGCTTCACCGACGTTACACACATCAGCTTCACCGACGTCACACACACCAGCTTCATCGTTGTCACACACACCAGCTTCACCGACGTCACACACACCAGCTTCATCGACGTCACACACACCAGCTTCATCGACGTCACACACACCAGCTTCATCGACGTCACACACACCAGCTTCATCGACGTCACACACACCAGCTTCATCGACGTCACACACACCAGCTTCATCGACGTCACACACACCAGCTTCACCGACGTCACACACACCAGCTTCATCGACGTCACACACACCAGCTTCATCGACGTCACACACACCAGCTTCATCGACGTCACACACACCAGCTTCACCAATCACAACAGCAGATTCACAACGACTACAGTTAATGAATGCTCATCTTCCTACGGTAAAAATGAGGGGTCGTCCTAAAGAGTCAAAGGTATTAGGACGATTTAATCATTCTAAAGTTGCTAAAGCTGGAGTCAAACGGAAAACAAGTAAGCAGTCCACAAAAGGAAGCAAGAAAGCGATAATTAGTAGTGATTCAAATGATGCGTAATGTTCTGTATACCACTGCCACTAAGACTGTTTAAAACTAGTACTGTTGAAATCTTACTGTGGCCTAATATTCAGTATGGAATATGGAATAAATGTATTTTCATAAAATACTTCTTGATTTTAATATGTAATAAATGTATTTTTATTAAATATCTTTTGATTTTAATATGGAATAACTGTATTTTTATTAAATACCTTTTAACATCCTATGATGGCAATTGATAAGTAACCATAAATTATTTCAGATATCACCGACCGGTGATAATAAAACCATTGTTCTTTTTACTGTGCGGTGACTATAATGGGATCAGTAATATCACTGTACGGTGATAATACACACAGCCATATATATATATATATATATATATATATATATATATATATATATATATATATATATATATATATATATATATATATATATAGCTGCAATACATTCACAAAGGGGGAAGCATTGTCTTAATATGAAGATAAACTCCAGTGTGATCAGGAACATATATAATAAACTGGTAACGGTTTGACAACTCCTTTGTCGTTTTCAAACCTAGATATCATAATCATGTTGTGTTTGTATTTTTATAACAGACATGGTGTTTACTTTGGTTTTATTGTATTTTCCCTACGTTTGAAAATGACGAGTTGTTGAAACGTCACCAGTTTATAAAGATGTTCCTGATCACGTAGGTGTTTATCTATCTATCTATCTATCTTTCTATCTATAATATCTGTCTATCTATCTATATCTATCTATCAGTCTATCTATCTATCTATCTATCTATCTATCTATCTATATATATATATATATATATATATATATATATATATATATATATATATATATATATATATACATGTGTGTGTGTGTGTGAGCCTCTGTGATACAGTGGTAAAGTGTGCGTTTTTGTACACTGAAGAAGGAGGGTTCGCGCCCCGCCAGAGTAAAAAACTTTGGGAGCGTTCTTCTGGCCATGTACTGCATTGGCAGACACAAGGGGTGCTGTGGTTGAACCAGTGTCGCATACTATAAAGTATGCTTGCACCCAGTCGGCTTGTGCGGGCCGATTACACTTGGTTCACAGACTACACACACATCCAAGGCCATTCCAACACAACAATTACACTTACAAGCACTTCTCACCCTACATACAATCTCTACCAGACAGCCTAAGCCACTTGGTTGAGATACATTGGCTGTGTCGTCCCCACTTCGGTAGAGATAGGCCGGTCCTGCAGTGGACACTCAAACAGCTGATGAGATGAGATGACATATATATATGTGTGTGTGTGTGTGTGTGTGTGTGTGTGTGTGCGCGCGCGCATATCTACAGTATATATATATATATATATATATATATATATTATTTAGACAGACAGACAAACAGACAGACAGAGATAGAGAGAGAGTCATTATTTCATTACAGATTCCAGAGATCGTCTGTGGGAATCGGTACAGATGGTTGGATCAGTGTTGGAAACTTGGCTACAAGGCAGTTGTTTTCCAATGCTGCTCACCGACAACTTAGTAGCAAATAGCACCATAATAAAGGTATTTGGAAAGAATACTTTAATGGATGTTAAAAAAGGTTCCATAACTGGATGAGATCATTACTTTGATAGATCATTTCATTATTACAGCGATGGTATCACAGACAGAATTGGGTTTAAACACTGAAAGTTTCCTTTAGTACTCAGTAATACACAGAAATCAATTCATTCTTTTACCAAAGACATTAATGTACTGTAATAAATACCATGATAATTAAGAAGGAGGTAAAGAGTGTTAGACTGAGTGTTGAAGAAGAAAGTAGGGAAGTGGAAGAGAAAAATGACTGATTGCTAGTGGTGAAGGGAGACAAAGTAAACAGATTGAGAGAACACTTTAAGGAATTGTTAAACACAGGGAATGAAACTGTGTGAGTATAAGTGGCTGGGGAGTAGCTGGGACGAGGAGGGAGGTAAGGGACGAAGTGATCAGTAGGATGGAAGTGGTGGAAGCAATGAAGATGGTCAAAATGGGGACACCCCAGGAATTGATGAAGTGTGTGGTGAAATGCTGAAGCATGGGGGAGAGATAGTAGTGAAGTGGATATGGAAGATGTGCAGATTGGCGTGGTGGGAAGGCAGAGTCCTGTAGGTTTGGAAGTCAGAAATAAATATTCCCCTGTATAAAGGAAAATGGGAAAACGAAGTGTGTGGTAATCATAGGGGCATTTTTCTTCTAGGTGTAACAGGAAAATTATATGATAGGATTCTTATTGATAGATTTAGAGAAATAACAGAGGAATGAGTTAAAGAAGAACAGGGAGGTTTTAGGAAGAGATGAGATTGTGTAGATCAGACATTCGTCCTAAGATCATCAGTGAAAAAGTTTCTACAAAGGGAAAGAAGTTGTATATGACCTCCATCGATCTGGAGAAGGCATATGGCTGAGTGGATGGACTAGGAATGTGGAAAATATTAAGAATATATGGAGTAAGCGGGAAGCTGCTGAATGTCGTGAAGGGTATGTATGAGGGCGCTAAGGCTGTATGTGTGAATGGTGAACTGAGTATATTTTTTCGACTGAATGTTGGATTGAAACAAAGATCTATCATATATCAATGGTAGTTCAATCTGTATATGGATGGAGTTATAAAAGAGATACAAAGTAGGGCAGTGGATGTTAGAGATGTCCTAATGAGAGAGGGCAGCGTTTGGAAACTTCCTATTCTATTGTCTGGAGATGATACTGTATTGCTAAATGCCGACGAAGGGGAATTACAAGGCTTGGTGACTGAGTTTGGGAGAATGTGTAAAAAATGGAATCTAAAGGTGAATGCAGAGAAGAATAAAGCTGTGGTCTTCGAGAGAAAAGAAGTCACTGAATGTACAGTGAGTCTCGGTGATGAAGAAATGGAAAATGTGTGTGTGTGTGTGTGTGTGTGTGTGTGTGTGTGTGTGTGTGTGTGTGTGTGTGTGTGTGTGTGTGTGTGTGTGTGTGTGTGTGTGTGTGTGTGTGTGTGTGTGTGTTTTAAGTACTTGGGTAGTGTCATGAGTAAGGATGGAAATTTGGAGGATGAAGCCCATGAAAAGGTACAACAGGGAAGGAAGGTCCCTGATTCTTAGAAAGCACTGATATGGAATAGGGAAGTGAACATGGAGAAAATAAAAAGCCTCTGTATGGTAGGACTGTGATACCAACTCCAACACATGGAAGTTAAGCTTGACCTTTGTTGGAAGGGCACAAGTCAAGAGTGAGAGCAGCATGTGGAGAGCGTTGTGGTGTGGATGTGGATGGGATAAAAAGCGTTAGGAGAAATACACTGAGGTGGTTTGGTCACGTGGAGGGGATGGGGAACGAGAGCTTCACGAGGAGAGTGTATGTGAGTGAGGTGGAGGGGGGGGGAAGAGGAAGGGGGAGACCAAGAATGAGATGGAGGGATGGAGTGGAGAGGTATATGAGCGAGGAGGTTAGAGCTGGGGGAAGTCAGCAAAATGGCCGGGAACAGAGCAACATGGAACCAATTTGTTTGTTGCCTTCCTTTGCGGGATTGAGACGCCTGGCTATGGATAATCAATAAGAAATCTTAAAGTAATAATACACTTTCCTCCCCGGCATCTTAACTTTATGAAACCTAATTTACTCAGCACAATTGTATACTGCTTTTTATTAGAGTATTGGTGATGTTGGAGCGGCAAGGGGTGTGGGAGTGTTCGAGGTGGGTGTGTACGGCCAGGACACTAACGTGACGCAGGCACAGCTCTCCACAGTGGTCAGCCAGGCTCGTCAGGTAGGTCACTTACATTCATTTGCTCATGTGGGAAGGTCACTCTAACACTTCTGTTGTGGAGGGTAGGTCACTCTCACATTACTGATGAGGTGGATTGGTTATTCTCACATTACTGGTGAGGCGTATAGGTCACTTTCACGTTAGTGCGGAGGCGGGTAGGTCACTCTCACTGAACTGCTGAGGTGGGTTGGTCAACCTCATTAGAGCTGAGGTGGGTTTGTCAGTCTCATTACTGCTGAGGCAGGTAGGTCACACAGCTAACTTGTACCATGGTGATGTCAGCAGCTGCGGCAGGTGTCGTGGTGCGTGATGGTGGTGGTGGTGAGTGACGACCCAGTCTTCCTCACTGCCTTCACTAATTGGTCGCTCAATGGCCGCCTTCTGGTGTGGTCGACGAGGCTCCTGGTGGTCACTCGCCTGTCCAGAGAGGATCTTGGGGCTCTACTCGTTTCCCACTGGACATTTTCCATGATGAACACCTTGGTTGTAAATGATGAATCCTCAGCATCTAACAAACGGTAAGTTATTCAGCAACGAACAATGTACCACTAATGCCAAAATTCTAATTTATGCTTTTTTGTTGGACACCACGTATTTGAAAGTGTCGCATGCTTACCTCTTTTTTTTTTTTTTTTTGCCATAAAAATAAAACTGATTAAATCCTTTGCTGATCTTATACTAATTTTGACCTTGTGTACTACACCCACCTTCTTCAACACTTAAATATTCTAATCTTTTATAATCATTCGTCTCAGCTCATGCAACCTATTATAGGTTTCTGTGCCCCACAAAGAATTTCTAATCAAAATTTTAAATAAATTGCCAGCACTACCTGTCCTACAGTACCAGTCTACAAAAACTATAGATCTACTCAAACCCCACGAACAGGGCTTCAGTCACCATTGGTACCGCTCCTGTTCATTATCATATCTCCAACAGCATCAGAATGTAGTTTCCCAAGTATTACGCTCACTTCAGTCTTAACCCCTGAATCCTGGGGGGTCTTACAAGCCAAGCCCTTCGAGTATGCATTTTTTCCTTGAAAGCAAGCTTTTTCAAACAGTCATGGCTGCATAATTACAGTATACTGAACTTTCAATTAAGGACCAGATTATTCATCTGTCCTTCATCTTTCCATTGTAAATGTCCTCAGGTCGGCTGTAGGTGAAGGCATTGTGGAGGCAGGAGGTGATGAATGGACGTAATTTGGGGAGTCACGAAAGGATGTTTTCGTACGGGGGCAAGTCGGTAGTTACAGCCCACAGCCCTCGCCCCAGCCTGGGACAAAGAGGGATTCCATGCTTGCATACACTCATGCTCCCCTTTGACCCACTTGTCCTTGACACTCCTCTCCATTGTCCCCGCCACTGCCACATGAATGAATCATCACCTTTATACGTTTGGCTAACTCACTTTATTTGTCCAATTATTCCAGGTTATTCAGTGACAATGTGCATTACAGTATGTTGGATGGGGGAGAGAAAAGAAATTCCAAGGTTTATGACACATGACTAGCCATTACAATTTATTTTACTTTCTCTGTGAGTACGTTTTCTGTCACATAAATCATTTGATCTCTCCCTGTGGTCATGTCCATTTCTGACGCGCATAGTTTTCTTCTTTTCTAAAGCACTTATTTGGCCAAGTTCTTACTGCATGAGAGGAACTCCACACAAAAAAATACTAGTTTACTATCACAACAAACCCAGTTTCCATGAATGATGCACTATATTGCAGCAATTCCTTTTTTTAATGCAAGAAAAAAATAAAATAAAAGCTACACGCCTGCAAACTGATTCCTCTAAGCAAAAATAAATACACGACGATAGATTCCCAGATTGAAGATCTGTTCAAGATGCTTGGACACAGTGCGTTTAAAAAACTGGAGGTCATAGGCAGTAGAGAATACAGACAGGGGAAGACAGTTCCAAAGCTGACCTGCTGTGCACATAAAGGACTGGCATTAACAGTTAACTCATGCATTAGAGGGTTGTACAGAAAAGGGATAAGAGTTTGCGTCTACACTGGTGCTACCTGCCTGCCATAGTGGTATAGGGATGCAAGCAGAGAATTCAGAGGACCAGTGACCATTGAATTAATGTAAGAAAAGAGACAAAGATGAAACAGCACAGCAAAGAGATAGGGGTTGAAGGCAGCCAGTAAGAGGAGGAGAGTTAATGAGATGAAAAGTCATTGACTTTTGTTGTATATGGGTCGCCTCCTCACATATTAAAGTAGTGGTGTACATAAGGGCAAATAAAACCCCTGTTTGATGTCAACAACTGTGCAGGGGTAAAGAAAGTACAGAGTCAACAAAGCACACCTAATTACTTTGAAGCAGATTTTATAAAGGGAGGTAATATGAACTTTCCAAGATAAATCCCGAGGGAATGAAACCCCAAGTATGTTCAAAAATGATGCTCGAATTATTTGGATATTGTTAAAAATTATAGGATATTCCTACAGTAGATTTTAATAGGTCAAAGGATGTAAGATCTGGGTTTTCAATGCATTAAAAACAAGATTACTTTTACCTAAATCAGAGGCATGAGCCAAATCAGATATTAAGTGTGCCATAGACTCCTCTCTCGTTTGTTGAAGTAAATGTTGAGATGGATGCTGTGGGAAGTAGATGGAACGGTGAAGGGTAGAACCATCAGCATATAAGTGATTAGGGTTACATGTAAACCATGGTGGGTCATTGATGAATAGAAGGAAGAGAGTTAATGACAGACCAGTGCCCTAACGAACACCATTATTGATAGCTCGAGGAGAAGAACAGTGGCAGTCTACAACAGCAGCTATAGAATGACTAGAGCTAAAGTAATATATAGGACCGAAACCGTAAGTGGGTAGTAAATTTAAGATATATGCCAGACTCGATAAAAAGCTTTTGAAATGTCATGTGCAATGACAAATATTTCACCGAAGTCCCGAAAGGGGGATGACCAGGAGTCTTAACCCTTTAATGTGCGGATAAGTTTCATAAGTATTTTGTGGCATGACGCATCGCCATATCTCCCCTTCCCCCTGCCGTCCACATGCTCCAAAAAAGTGTATTCTCAGCATATTTTCACCACACAAACATTTATTTTGCCACAAAACCAACATATTCCTATTCGTCTATGTTTGTTCTACACGATAAGCCCCCCCCCAAAAAAAAAAACTATATGTACGTTGGTGCCTTGGGAATAAACATTCAGGAACTTAGATCTCACTTCCCAACATCATAAGTCGAATGTTTACTAATCAATCTCTACATGTTATACATCATTTGAATGAGACTTTTATTTGCTTTCGAATGCCGGAGGTCCCAGTTTGATACAAGGTATGGTGTGCGAGTAATACGTGAAAAAGAAAAAAACATTTCCGACAGACAACAGCTTATTTTTGGAGTGGGGGAGCTCTAGCAAAAAACTTTTCTCACCACAGTTATGTTTTGATTTTATCATCCTATGCGGAATTTCACTGGTTTTCATTTGAGCCCAAATGGTGATCCAAGGCCTCATAGTTTTCGAGAAAAATGCAAACAACTACGGTGTTCCTAGGCTGTGTCGTGACTGTAGAGCGGTTTTCTGCCTTCCTCTAAGCTATTGCATGTATTTCACCAATTCTTTGTACACTAGATATGCACACTATATTCCATGATTCACCGTCCCTATTTTTTATAGCTGATACTCACATTTGGTGCAGGGTAGAGGCAGTGTAGTTGTTTAGAAACGGTAGCACAATCTTAGTTGGGCCAATGGCTAATAGTGACCAGGAATACTTTACAAACAAGAAATTTCCTATTGCAAACACCAAATCTAATCATAACAGTGCCCAAACAATATACACAAGCACTACTGGTATAGTGCATGGCCGGGACAGGGGTAAGAGTGAAAATTTAAAGGGCCAAACTAAACAGTACCTCCCCCACTCACAGCTCATTTGGTACTGAATAACCTGTCTGCCCTCTTGCCGGTATTGGGACCCACAGTTGCCAGCTCATTACTTTTGATGAGCACCAGCTAAGCTATGACACCACCAAAAATGACGCTGATCGGCCGAAACCTTTTTGACAAAAGTTTTTATGCTTTACTGATGACAAATGCGTCAATGACTATGGGCGCAGCCACATCCAAATGATGACGAACATGTCAATGTGTACGAAAGGGTTAAAGGAAGGTGAAAAGATATCCAGTGGAGTACCCCTGCCTTAGCTCCTAACGGTAATCAAAGGTTATGATAGGTGAGGTGCAATAATTATTTATTTTATTACAGAATAGTTTCAAACACTTTACAAATACAAGATGCTGGTGTAATTCTTTAACAGCATGTATTTAAAAAGTTTTTGAGTCTATTCTTAACCAAAAATTTTTAAAGGATCTTTCCTGTCACAACGTTCTTTCCAGTCGTAAGTATGGGTGCCACCAGGGATGCTCCACTGGCGACCTTCTCACGTACCTTTCATATTCGTGGTCATCCTCCTTTCGGGACTTTGGCGAAAGCTTTGTCATTGCACTTGACATCTCAAAGGCTTTCAGTCGAGTCTGGCATGAATCCTTAATTTCCAAACTGCCCTCTTACGGTTTCTTTTCTTCTATCTGTGCCTTCATCTATAGCTTCCTGTCTGGCTGTACTATATCTGCTGGTGTAGACTGCCATCATTCATTTCCTAGAGCTATCAATAGTGGTGTTCCTCAGGGTTCTGTCCTATCACCAACTCACATTCTTTGGTTCATCAATGACCTTCTGTGCTGTACATCTAACTCCATCCACTCATATGCTGATTACTCCACCCTTCTTCTTTCCATTCATTTCCCACAGCATCCATCTCAGCACTTACTTCAACAAACAAGGGATGAGGCTATGGCACACCTGATGTCTGACTTTGCTCACATCTCTGATTAGGGTAAAAGTAATCTTGTTGTTTTTAATGCATTACAAGCTCATTTCTTACATCTATCAACCCGACAAAGTCTTCCAAAGGAGTACCATCTAATTTTCAACAACACCCAGCTTAATCCTGCATCATCTTAAAACACACTGGGGGCCTCATTCTCTCGGGATTTATCATGGAAATACAATATTACCTCTGTTGTAAAATCTGCTTCCAAGAGATTAGGTGTGCTAAGCCGATTCTGTGCCTTCTTTACCCCTGCATAGTTGTTGACTTCATACACGGATTTTATTCACCCATGTGTAGAGTACAACTCTCATGTGTGATGAGGCTCTTCATCTACAGCTCTTTTCAACAAGGTGGAGTCAAACGCTTTTCGTCTCATCAACTCTCCTCCTCTTACTAGCTTCCTTCAACCTCTGTATCTTCGCTGTACTGTTGCATCTTTACATTATCTCTTTTCAGTCGCTACTTCAATAGTCACTGCTTGTCTGAACTGTATGGTTGCATCCCTCCTCCACTATGGCAGGCGTGTAGCACCCGTGTAACAACAAAATCTCATCCTTTTTCTGTCCAGCTCTCTAATGCAAGAGATCACCGTTACTCCCAGTCTTTCATTTATGCAACGGGTCACCTCTGGAACTGTCTCCCTCTGTCTGTACTTCCAACTGCCTATAATCTCCAGTCTTTCAAACGCAGTGTGTCCAGGGACCTCAAAAGGAACACTCTTGAATTTGGATCTCTTATCTTGTGTTTATTTTTTGTTGGAGGGAGAAATTTACAGGCTCCTGGCCGCTTGTTGCTTCTGCCTTGCATTAACAAGATAGGACGACAGTTAGAGGGCTGAAAATGATCAACCTTCCATAGCAGCAAAATTCCAGCAAGAAGGAAAGGTACAAGTTGACAGACAAAGGCGACAGAGTTTACCTAGGCAGGATGTAAGCACAGAAGAACAGCACTTGAGGACAACTGGAGGGACCCCATCAGCACCCCATCAGGCCCATATGCCTTGTCAGCATTAACCCCTACACCGCGAGCATGTTTACCGATGTTTTGCGTGTGCCGCGGGGTTATTCAGGCTCCGACAGAGTCTCAAAAAATATTTGCCAAAAATCAGTTATTAGTCCTAGAATATTAAAATTACATATGTTTATGGCACATACCTTCAGCTTTCTCCTGGAATGTTTGTTGAGCCTTCATCAGTTACCGTAGGACTTGTGGAGACCTCTGAAGTTGGGTAACGAAGTCTCCACTTTACACTTCCCGACAACCCGTAATATGATTACCACAGCCAGATATTAACACTATAAACACTACTCTATGATTTTCAAGTAGTTTGGGATCCATACTCCAAAAAAAAAAAACACTGTGAAAGCAATTAAAATTACGAGCACGTCTGACTGTCGCACTGGCACTAGTTTGCTCTTGGTACTCTGTCATTTATTATTCATAAAACCCCTCACACTTTATATTTCTATTACTATATAACACTTATATCTACAGTCTTTATCCATAAGTTTCCTTCAGTAGTATTAGTTTATTGTCACTGTAGGGATTCAATTTCTTTCAGTAAAATACGTAGCATTCACTTTCTCGTCCTGTATACTAGCATTGAGAGTGAATGTCACTTTCATCTTCACTCTCATAACTCATAGTATTCAGACATGCTAGAGTGAAACTTTCACTTTCATTACTCCTAGGGTATATACTCGTATTCTTATAATACTACTCATTAACATTTCTATTTACGTTCTCTATTTTATTTACGTTATTTACATTTCCATTTTATTTACACTGTGTTATGCACTGTCACTTGAAGTAACTTATAAAACTATTTTCCATTGTTCACGTATATTTACATTCATTACTTTCACTTGCTGTTTACACATTATTTACACATTATTTACAATTCCACTTGCACTGTTTTACTCAATAGAAAGATCGTAGTCACTCTTTTATCAATTGTCAGCCCTTTACCTCTTTCCACACGAGGTTTAGTAGGGGGTAAAGGTCACAGGGACCTTTGCATGGGGGTGAAAAAGTCCCTGAAGTCAGCAAGAAGAAACAGACGTACCTCTACTTCAGAAGATGAGAGTAAACTGATAAGGGAGGGCCGTGGTTGAGGCCTACTTATGGGATATTCAGTGCTACCAATGTTAGCTCTTGAAACAGCTATGTATTGCACAAACGATTGGCAGGAAATCTAGACAATACATTATAAATTAGGTAGTTCCAGGTGAATATAAATATCACTTAGGCTTCTCCTTTCCCTCCTTACATGTATATTTATTACGAAAATAGATTATACAGCATATTTCAAGGGGAAAAAAACAGCGAAAATTAGCGAACGAGTGCACGTGAGGTGGTCAGGTGATAATTAGCCAATTCCAGGTGTATGGCAATCTCACTTACCTTATTTCTTTCTTGTATATATTATTTGGTATAAGAATAGGACATAGGGCTTATTTCAATGGATGAAATCAATGAAAAATTCCAGGGAAGATTTACTTAGCTGTAGCACGGCCGGGCACGCGAGAGGATAGGGTAATGGAGGGAAGGTAGGGAGGGGAGTCAAGAACGGGGAGAAATGGCTAAATTGTCAACAATGGATGGGAGTACAGATGAGATTAGGAGTGCTGACTAGTGTTGGACATTGGCAGTACTGATAGATGATACAAGCCCCCACTTGGAAGCCCGGGTGAATTCAAAATAACACAGAATCACAAAAGCGACGCCCCGCGGTATGATCCCTTGCTCCCAAGCGTCACGAAAGTGACACCCCGCGGTTAAGGGGTTAACGCCAGTGATGGCAGAAAACACATCAACTGAAGAAATTTTAATGTCAGCCATGAGGAAATAAGAGAGAGGAAGTGATAGAGGAACAGCACCAGAATCATCTATGGTGGAAATGAAGGAGAAATTCTGGGCAAAGAATTCTGCTTTCTCAGTAGAAGAAACAGTTGCAGAGTAGTCAGAACAGAAAATGGGAAGAAAAGGTAGATATAACGAAGTAAAGTCGTTAGAAAGGTATTTGGCAAGCATTGGAAGGAGCAGGAGGAATTTCAGTTAGTACGACTGATATTATATTTAGCAGAGTGATGGACGGACTTAACACGATTCCAGTCAGAAACGTAAAAGAGATGAGATTCAGGGATGGGTTGGCTCCAGTACCTTTTTAATGGTCCTCTCCTTGATGTGGACGGCATTTGAACAAGCATAATTAAAGATTCTTTTTATCATTAGTCACAGGATAATAGAGAGAAATGTCTGTTTCCATACCTGAGAGTATAACCTAGTAATGCAAGAGACATACTCGGATGATTCTCGGCCATGGTAGCAATAATTATTCCAGGGAATAAAAATATGTACTGTCTGAGGTCTTTTCAATCAGTAACTTCAAAATCCCAAGCTCACCGCTCATTGGGATGGTACACAGGCCTTACTGAGGTGACAGAACAGTTATGGTAATAAGACTGCAATCAGAGGAGCCCAATGGAAAGAAAACATTAACAGCATAAGCAGAAGGATTAGATGCAAGGAACTGGTCAGGTATGCTGGGACTCTCTACAAGACTGTTAGCAATATAGGTCGGGTGCTGTCCAACCTGCTCTTGGTCATTAAGGATGGAAAAGATGTAGCCTTGTACGTGGATCAGTGATAGGAGAGGAGAGCCAAAGGTGGTGGTGAACACTGAAATCACCTAGAATGGAGACTTCAGGGAAAGAAGAAACTGACAAGATGTTCCATCTTAGAATTAGAATTGTCAAAGAATTTGTCATCATCAACAGAGGTAGCAGATAACAAACGGTGCAGATATACTTAGTCAGAGAATGGTAGGAATCGGATAGACGAACCTAGAGACTAGAGAATTCAGAAGACTGAAGTACAGGATCATGGGTGCACGATAAGTTGATATGTACATATACTTAACAGCCACTTTTTGCTTTGAAGTGAGTATAGAGAAAGTAGGATGATACAGAGACGGGTTTGCTTTAAGTCGCCTTAGACAGCTGAGTCTCAGTACTGGGCAGAAGGTGAGGTTTAGAGGAAGCGAGGTGGCGTTCAGCAGAGATAAAAAAAGGAAAGGTTGTGCATGTGCAGGAGTAAATAAAAAGTATAAAAACAAAACCAGTTTGCACTAATATTACACTATACTACCGGAACACATATTTGCACTTGTAATACAAGTTCATTTCCGCTACAACCTGAAAATAATTTTTTAATTTCTGGCGCTTGCACTGCCAGTTCATGCACCATATCCTGAGATCATTTCCTTACACCAGTACTTTTTCTTACATCCTAAATTCTTCTGCGGTAAATTCACTAGCTAGGGCAATTCCTTAGTCCACTAGAGGAATAGCACAAGGTAATGTCTAGTTCACTATCACAACAAATCCAGTTTGCATGTATATTGCAATGTATTACCAAAACACATATTTGCAGTTGTACTGAATGTTCACTAGCGGTGTAACCTGAGTGTTTTCTTAAACCCATACATATTTTACATTATAAACTATGTATGGAAGGTTGGGTGTTTTCTTAAACCCATACATATTTTATATTATAAACTATAATGATAGGTTGGGGCGCCCATCATCCACTCACTCAATGTAGAGATGCCATATGATGTCTGAGTGACAAGCCGAATAGTTTCCTTTACCCAGGAAACCATTTATTACGCTGGGTGGTAACCATATAACCGGGGTTTCTGGCAGGGTTGTGTCCCCCAGTTTCCCTTATCCAAAATCACTTAGTCATGGCAGTCGTTTCAGAGAGCTTCGGAGGGCCAAGGGGCCCCAACCAAATGGGCAGACTCTCGTGGCCATGTGGAATGTGAGAGGTGTGAATGACGACAGCAAGAGGGTGGAAGTGTGAATGTGTTCAAGACTGCAAGATATGCCGTGATGGCATTGTGTGAAACAAAGATGAAAGGGTGTGAAATGGAGGAGTGGGAGGGTGTGAAAAGTGTAAGATTGGAAATGACTGGGCAAGGAAGATGCAAGGAAAGAGTTGCATTGTTTATGAAGGAAGTGTGGCAGAGTGAAATGAGACGCGACAAATGTGCAACTCGAGTTGTATCTATGTCAAGTTCAAGTTTGAGAAGGTGAAAGTGGGGTGATTGTAGCATATGCACCATGTGAGGACAGGAGTGAGAGAGAGAAAGACAGGTTTTGGGATGAGCTGGATGTAGTAGTGGGAGAAATGTCCAGGAGCTATAAAGTGATCGTGATGGGGGATATGAATGGAAGAGTAGGCACTGGTCCTGAGGATGACATAATGGGTTGTTATGGAGTACCAGGAGAAAATGATAATGGGAAGAGACTAAAGGATATGTGTCAGGAGAGGAGGTTGTGCATTTGTAACTCGTATTTCAAACACAGAGATGCACATAAATGTACATGGTATAGAAGGAACGGGGATCGTGTTGAAAGAAGCCTGGTTGATTACGTGCTCATAGAGAGGTCGATTATGGGAATGGTTGCTGATATGACGGCCGTGAGAGGACGATGCAGAGGTCTGTCGGATCATATGATTGTGGTATGCAAGATCAAGCTGAGAGGAATAAGGTGGATCAGGGGAGAGAGGTGAGAAGTCAGGGAGAAAGACTGAAAGTTGAGAAGCTGAGGATCAAAGAAATGGCAGATGATTACAGGATCAAAGAAGAGGGGGAGATAGAATTAGTGAATTGGAATGAAATGGATCTGGAAAGCCTCTGGAATGCATATTGGGATAGCTTATTGTATTTAGGAATGCTATAGAGGTGTGCGGTGTGGCAAGAGTAACAACAAAGAAGAAAGGTACGGCATGGTGGGATGAGGAGGTTAAGAGAGTGGTGGAGGAAAGGAAAAAGTGGCTAAAATGGTTACAGGACAGGGGTTCAGTTGAAATAAGAACTGAATATGTTGAGAGCAAGAAGCACGTAAAGAGACTAGTGAAGAGGAAAAAGGAGATAAATGATGATCTGGGAAGAAAAATGAATGCGAACTACTTTAAAAACAGGAAGTTATTCTGGAAAGTGGTGCGGAAAAGTAGAAGTGATAGTGGAAAGAAATGTGATGGTGTGGAGGATGTAGGTGGTAGATTATTAACCCGTGATGAATGAGAATAGAGAGAGCAGAGTGGCTGTAAACATGATTGGTTTAGGGGGTGTGCAGAAAAGGAATGTAGTGCCAGGAGACGTGATAATCGCGCAGGTGACGAGTGCTGTGAAGCGGCTGAAAAATGGAAAAGCAGCTGGGGTTGATGAGGTGTATGCAGAGATGCTTAAGTGTAGTAGAGAGAGTGGAATGAAGTGCTTGTTGGAGATATGAAAGAAGGCATTGATGAGTGATACTGTGCCTGCAGAGTGCAAAAAGACAGTGATTGTACCCCATACAAAAATAAAGGTGAGTGGAGTGAGTGCAAGAATTATTGTGGCATAAGTTTATTGAGTGTTGTAGGGAACGTATATGGGAGAATTATTATAGAGAAAGTAAGAGAGATATCAGAAGTCCCAGTGAATGCTGAACAAGGTGGCTTTAGCAGTGGCAGAGGATGTGTGAATCAAATATTTGCAGTGAGACTGATAGTAGAGAAGGCTTGTGAGAAGGATCATTAGGTGTTTATGGCATTCATGGGTCTGGAAAAAGCATATGACAAAGTGGACGGAGAAGGATTGTGAAAAGTTTTGCGCATGTAAGGTGTAAATGGTAAGCTGCTAGGTGCCGTCAGGAGTTTTTATGATGCTAGTGAAGTATGGGTAAGGGTAAATGAACATCTAAGTGAATGGTTCACGATCGATGTGGGCGTACGACAAGGTTGTGTGATGTCCCATGGTTGTTGTTCAATATATATATGGATGGGGTGATGAGAGAAGTAAAAACACCAGTAATGGAGAGATGGATGGAGTTGGTAATGACTAACGAATGGTGATAGATGGAATATCTCAAATTTGTTGTATGCTGATGATGCAGTACTGCGTGCAAGTACAGGAAAAGAACTTCGTAGGGTAGTGCAGATTTTTGCTGATGCCTGTGAGCGTCGTGCCTTGAGAGTAAACGTAGAAAAAAGTAATTGATGGTTATTGAGAGAGAGGGTGACTCGCAGTGCGATGTTACAGTGAATGGAGAGAGATTGGAATTGGTGAGAGAGTTCAAATACCTAGGTATTGTGATTGAAAGGAGAGGAAAATGTGCAAAAGAAGTGGAATGGAAAGTAGAGTGACACAAGGAAGAAAAGTAGCTGGTGCAATGAAGGCCTTGATAAGAAACAGAGGTTTCAGTGTTGCAGCTGTACGAGGCTTATATGAAGGAGTGTTAATGCCAGCTTTAACATATGGATGTGAGATTATGGTGTGGCATGAAAATAAAAAGTCCAGAGTAAGAGCAGTGGAGATGGGACTGCTGAGGAATGTATGTGGAGTACAGAGGGTGAATAGGATAAGAATGTGATTCGTGAAAGATGTGGAGTGAGGAAGTCTGTGGACACCAGAATCGATGTAAGTGTACTGGGATGGCATGGTCATGTGGAAAGAACGGATAACAGTAGAGTGTTGAAAAAGGTATATCTGAGTGAATTCGTAGGAGGGAGGAGGCGAGGTAGGCCAAGGGGACTGTGGAGAGATATGGTGGTTGAGTGTGTGAGGAAGAGAGGGTTGGAAGTAGGTGAGGCTAGGGAGCTGACAGGAGATCGAGCTGGCTGGATGAATGTTGTGGGAAGAAGTGCATGATCGGAGATTTGGCACCCCTTTTTACCGTGGCAGCGACTGGATTGACTCTGTCGGATACGTTTATGTGAAGCTACAGAACGTGGTGAATGTTTTTGGCATATCCGATAGAGCCAGGATTCCAGGGGCTTGAATGATGGGTGAATGGAAGTGTGGCCCATTGGATTGGGCAAATTTGGACTGTCTGGATATTGCTACTCCTCACCTTGTGCTAGGGTGGGAAAGGAGGTCCGGATGATGATGATGATGATGATGACAAATTCTTATGTAGTAAGTTTATATCAATTTACACTTTCCCACACACCAGTGAATGAAGTAATCACCTTTAACTCACTGCACTGGCAGAGCATTTGTTTGTGAACCTGCTGCCATCACTGACAGTTCAGGTAGACATGGTACTGCGTGTATAGTTTTTAACCTGCAGATGCCCAGGTTCACCATGTGGCGACACGTGAAGTAGCCTGCCTGGGTGACCCTGTCAGGCATTACTGCAGCACTGTGTCCTTGATGCAGCAGTTATGCCAACAACCTGTCAGAACAACACGAATGCATTCACAAGTGATAGCAGAAAGGTGTAGGAACACCTTCTATTACCACCTGCAGCACATCCCACTTGTCATGCCAGTGGATGACCTACATGTAACCCAACTCTCGATGAGTAATGCATCATTCTCGGTCTTGGCAGGGATAACAGGGTAGTGTTTCCTACTTGGCTTGACAGTACCACTGGTTCCTGTCCCATCTCCACGGACATACTTGGCAGTTACATCATGCAAGGAGAAACGGAGGCGGTTACATTATCGTCTCGCTAGATGGACGATAACTACAAAGTCCAGCATATATCCAATCTTGCAGTCACAAGCAACAAAGACTGATGCATAAGCGATGACGTTGGACGATGTTTATTGGATAAATGCCAATCAACCCCAGAACAATACATGCAACTCAACTGCCACAGCTCTATGGAAAGGCGAAAAAAAACGGAAGAACCTTTTAGCATGGTCAGAATTGGGCGAATTTTCCACACCCTATCTCTGGGTAAGGGTCACACGTTTGGGGAAAAGTGCAGGAACCATAATATGGCAAAGTACTCTGCAATGTGCCATGTACCTCCCAAAGACAGGTGTGGCTGTGAGGTCGTTGATGATCCAAGTCCTGTATGATATGCCCTTTTTATGTGTGCCATCAGTACGGTCAGACCTTGCCACACGTATAATTCACCGACTTCAACAGGATACGATTCAGTCATGTTTACTCTCGTCACAGAAGGGAATAATCCAGTGTAGGGAGAGTTTCTAGTGATAATGATCCTGTGTCCAGGTATTTCTTCATGGACAATGAAAAAAAAAAAAAATACCGTGAAAAATCCTTGATGCACGAATTGCCTGTCTCCGGAAAATGTGGCCAAATACCTGCCTGAGGATCATCAAAAGCAGCCTCCGCAGCTGAAACCCTTTCCCCCTCCTTTCACACAGTAATTTTGATTGTCCCCACACTTGGCTGATGGGAACTAGGGCAATGGGCACGTGCACCACGTACACCACGGCCAAAGACATTAGTAAATCTCTGTTATTATCTAGGAGTCCGTATTCCCCTTTGTAATTTAAGCATACTGACAATTGTGTCGAGTCCCCATTGTCTTACCAGAGTAGATCCATTTTTTTTACTTTACGAATTTTGCGTGGGACACCCTCTTATGCGCTTGTGTGTCATTTCGAAAGTTTTTAAGAACGACGTATACGTATTCATAGACGAGATCTTAGCACCTTCAGAACCGTAACGTCTCATAAACTTTAATCGAGAGTAAAACCAAAGAACTTAAATTGAGTTTGGAAGAAGTTTTCATTGTGAATCATTTGATGGAGGCTATTTTTCACTTCTGTATTCAAAAACTCTCCAGAGTTTAATAAAATCATCTAGCGGTTGTAGGAAAAAAATGAATAAATTAAAGAAGCTGTAATATCTAGGTGGCTAATATACACGAACACTTTTGAGCAATAGTATCTGCCAACCCTCTAATTTCCCCAACTAATACAAGGAAATCGTAGCCAGAGTTCCACACTGAATAAAAGCCTGCTGTCCAGTGCTGAGTTGGTAGTTCAAAGCTTTGTTGGACTGAAGAGAGAACAATGCACAATGATGTTATTACTTGTCCGTGTCTTCTCATTTTTTCCCCTTCATTATAACTTTTCCAAGACTTTCTTTCCTTTTGCATCATATTTTACACAGCTAAGAGGAAGAATAACAAATTTATGGTTATATATCCTTTCATTGACAATTTTCATGACTAGCAGCATATTTTAGTGCTGATATCTAGTTACAGCTTAGCCTTCAGGATGGAGAGGCGATAATATTATGCCAAGTTAAAGAGAAAAGAGTAGAGTAAGTGGTCTTTATCCCGTGAGAAACCCTGAATACGACTTTGTTTCGGCGAGAGAAAAACAGTGACGAGTATACAGAACCAATGGCTCACGTAGGAAGCAAATAACTGGACTAGATTTATTACTAGAAAACATCCAGGGCATCCAAAAGATGGACCTATGTGATGAACAGACTATAAGTGGAATTAACTTTATATATATATATATATATATATATTTATATATATATATATATATATATATATATATATATATATATATATATATATATCGTTCATTCCTGCTACCGACAGAATATTTCACCCAGGAGACAGTTTTCAGACTGAGGAGTAAATTATACTTCTCTTAATGAAGGGGTTATTTTATAGACTCGATTCAATATAACTTCCAAAAACTACAGAAACTGTCTCTTCATTAGCTAAAGGAAATTATAAATTACACCCTTGTAGTGTCGAGGAAATATAATTCATTCTGCCTGATAACTTCAAATGTACTGTACAGGTACAGCATGTTGGTTCACTTGCCGTATAGTCCTGACGGTGCCCGGGTGCTGCAAGTGGCTTCCTGGACCCCCACATCAGGTCTACGCTATCTCACACCTCCCACCCTTTTCCCGGAGAAATACACCAAGTAATGTGTACAGATTACTGGCCATTTCAGAACTGGAGTATCTTATGTACTCTGTTGAAATTACTGGGCATTACAAAACTCGAAAAATATAAGTAACGTATCCAAATTACTCACGAGTATAGACTGGGCTATACTCATTTCATTCTAACCTGGCTTAAAACTGTCATCTCTTCATCTTGAATGGGTTTAACAAGAGATTAACACTAGAATATGGTGCTAGTCATGAGAAGGTGTTACGGAAATGAAGTAGAGCCACAGTTTTGTATTGTTCTGCATCTGAGGTGTGTGAAATATGTTGTGAAAGATTGAAAATCTAGTGCAGATTAGTGTATAAAATATTTTGTAGCTGACAGTATACATGTTAATCAAAGAGAACAACGAGCCGAGAAACAATTACTGAAATGAAACTAATGTTGATAATCCAGTAGTAATGATAAAAATTTGTCACGGAGTACCTGTACTTGCTCTGAATAATATGCAATAGCCTTTATTCCTACAAGATTATCATAGGCTGAAAGAAAAGTCACTTCCACCTAATGCTGCACTGCAACTTCAGTCCGATCAGAATATTACATTATTTTTGGCAGTTTCTATGGCGCGACGATAAACGTGATGGCCTTTACATATGAACCCTACTGGCAAGAGTCCATCGAGGGCAACACCACCAGGTACTCAGGCACTGACTACAACCAGCTGGTTGTGGTTGCCCAGACCCTGAATTTTACTTTCCATGTCCTTCCTTCACGCAGGTGGAACGAGGTGAGAATTATATACTAGTCTACATTCAAACTTTTGCTGTTACTATCTGTTCCTGTTGTTATTAATTTGAATATTACATCGGATTTTAATATCAGCATCGTTTTGTAATATTTAGGGATTACGTAAAATACGATCTCTACAGAAATTGCATTGTTTTCCACAAAATTAATATTCAGAATGAATTCACTGCAAGGGTTTGGATTTGCTCACAGTTTGGCTGCAACTGCCAGAAACCTAATTTCAAATGACATGTCATCTCTTTTAAGGTGATATTCAAACTCGATTCAGCTCCAGTATATCAGTGTTCTACAGTATCACCCTAGATGAAATGTGTAGTCATACTGAAACAGCACTTTAACCTTTCCACTGCCCTCAGTGATGATCAATGTCGATCAGTGAAACATACAGTACAAACTGTCGCTGGCATCGGTCTCGTCAGTGCCACCTAAAACTGCATGATAAACCCAGGGATATCCTATTTGGTGTCTTTTATGAACCTTCCGTATGTACATACATAATTTCAACCATAGTGCACCGCTGTTTGTGAGTGACGTCGTTTTTCTTGATCTGATATGCATTGATGGGTTTCTTCCGACTCTACCTCTGTTTTGATGTATATCTCATTATTTACACCATGTTATTAAATTTATTATTTACAGGATCTTATTATATTTGTTTTCAAAAAGTTTCGTACCGAAAGCAATAATTTATGTTTCATTCTGACTATTTATTCCCTAACTGGTAAAACTAGAAAATATAAAAATTGCAATAGCTGGTCCATTATCCCTGGACAGTTTGCTGGCTTTGTCCAAGGGATAAGTTTGACTGTGTAAGGCGTTCTCTCTCTCTCTCTCTCTCTCTCTCTCTCTCTCTCTCTCTCTCTCTCTCTCTCTCTCTCTCTCTCTCTCTCTCGTATTCAAAACACAGTGGAGGTAAAGAAATAACTTCCTGTCATCCCCCTTGCTTCTTTGTGGCATCATGCTTCTCGCACTTCACTGAAGCGTTGCATATCCTGCCATATTTTACTGACATTTCAAAGATCATAACTCTTCTGAAGTGAATGCCTTTGTCCCTCCCCAATAACGGAAGCCATATAACATCCGCCAAGCAGTGAACCTTAGTCCCCTCTCCTGTTTGCAAGGGTTACCAGGTTTTCTCAGTCCTCATGTATAAAAATGATCAAATCAGGAACCGTCATCATTCTGTATTTCACACTGCCTATGACCTCTAAACTTTTAAACTATGTGTCCAGTCCAGACATCTCGAAATAAACGTGACGAATTTTTTTCGTTCTTCCTAGGAAGAACAATATATTACTTTGCTTGGAGCCTTTGGCTCGTACTTTATTATGCGCTAAAATGATCAGTTTCTTTCAAATTAGGAAGGGCATCTTGTTGATAAGATTTAAGGAATGCAACATCATAACTTTTAGTTCAAAAGATTTCTCGGAAAGAGTTTATGGTAAAAATGACACACGAGTCGAACAGGGCAGTACTCCCGAGGTGGATGGCAAGCTGGTGATAGGAGAGCTGGAGCTCCCGTTTCACCAGCCCTCTGGACTTGATCCTGACCATCCCCCTTTGCTGAACATTTTCAGTGCTTTCATTTACACAGAGAGTAGGCCAGCATACTCTCTTAATACCTCTAACTTCAACTGTCTACACTACACTACAAGCACATAAGACATCACACCTCTATTCCACTCTCTTAGCAATGGCCGCTGCAATTTTACTTTCAAAAGAGGTGGTACCTCGGATTGCCACCACCGGCAGGGTAGGGCTGGCAGCACAGGGTCCTCCCGGTCGCCATCAAGCGACTGTGCCAGCAGCGACTAGTGCGATTTCAGACCATGCTTGTCAGCGAAGAAGTGAAAATACCGCCATATTCTTCACCAACATCCGTGGGCTTAATACTAACTTAAATTCAGTCCATTTTTTCCTACAGTCCATATCTCCTTTGGCCTTACTCCTCACAGAATCACAAATCTCACCATATACTGAAATATCCACATATTGTTTTCCTGGTTACCATCTTCTCACAAACTTCCGTAATAAGAGTGGCACCTGTTGTTATATCAAATCCCAATATGCAGTTGACACCATTTTAAACTGCACTTCACGCAGTTTTGATTACTCGCTGTATAAACTAAACTATAAAAATATCACCAAATATATCTGTGTAGTTTATTGCTCCCCCAGTGTTTCTTCTGAACCCAGTCATTTTGATTCCATTTCCACACAGTTGAGTAACCTTAATCTTGCCCTTAACACCGAAATTACCATCTTGGGTGATTTTAACATACATAATGTTGAATGGTTATTGCATTCTGCCAGGACTGACGATGCTGGTCTAGAGTGCGAGCTGTTTGCAGAATCGTTTAATCTCATGCAACTGGTAAAGCAACCAACCAGAATACCAGATAATCCTGACCATAATGCCCATCTTTTGGATCTGTTCCTGACAAATAATCCAGATCAGTACAGGATAGAGGTATTGTCTCCACTTGTATCCTCTGACCACAATCTCATCAAAGCCTCATTACTTAGCCCCCCCAAACCTCCCCATTCTGAACCTGTCAGGGTGACCCGATGGCATTTTGATAGGGCAAACTGGGATGAATTTAGAAATTATCTTGCTGACATTCCATGGCAGTCTTTCTTCTCTAGTGATGTCAATTCTACTGAGTCCCACATTTGCGATTTAATACTAGCTGGTATGGATTTATTCATACTAAGTCAACAATTCACTAAAAGATCGAACTCTCCAAAATGGTTTGATAGCAACTGTGCCAGAGCAACAGCCCAAAAGTCTTCAGCATATCTCTATTACTTGAAATCAAAAACATCTGAATCACTCTCTCTATTTAAAACTGCTAGAAACCATGCAAAAGCTGTAATAAATCTTGCTAAATCAAACTTTCTCCAAAACCAAGCATCAAAACTACTTAACAACCCTAATGACAATAGAATATTCTGGTCAACTCTCAATTCTTTCAATAATAACTTTAACAAATCATCATCCATTCCCCCACTAAAATATCCAGATGGCAACATTACAAATGACCTGCATGGGAAAGCAGATATCTTTGCCAGTACATTTGCCAGAAATTCTACCTTAGAGGAAGCCAGCCAGAATGTCCCAACACTAGAACTTGCCTCTCCCGACATTATTCCACTTAAGATACAGACAAGGTACGTGAAATCCATCCTAGACAATTTACCTACCAACAAAGCTCCAGGCCCAGACGGAATCCCACCAAATGTTTTGAAAAAGTGTTCCCCAGAACTTGCCTCTGTTCTTGCAAAATTATTCAGACTATGCATACGTACTTCTTCATTCTCTAATTCGTGGAAAGAAGCCAATATCCACCCAATTCCAAAGAAAGTTCCTCTGACCCCTCTGATTACAGACCAATAGCTGTCACATCTTCTCGTGGTAAGGTTTTTGAAATTGTAATTAATAAGCACATTGTTAAACATCTTGAATCCAACAACTTAATTAGTGATAGACAATATGGTTTTTGCCAAGAAAGATCCACCATTGACATAACCTCCTAACTCATACCATCCATCAATCAGTTGACCTACATGGTGAAACTCATGCAGTAGCCCTGGATATTTCTAAAGCTTTCGACAGAGTGTGGCACCATTCCCTGTTGTTCAAACTCCCTTGCTATGGACTAAACTTTTTTGTTCCTTTGATTTCCTCATATCTCAGCAACAGAAAACTAAGAGTAAAAGTAGATGATGTATATTCCAATTTCCACTCAGTTAAAGCCGGCATGCCACAGGGATCACTTCTGGAACTAACCCTGTTCCTCGTTCATATTAATGATCTCTTATCTGTCACCCACAATCCCATCCATTAATATGCAGATGACTCAACACTTCATAGTTCATTCACACTCAGACATCCATTTACTAAGTCTTATATCTCTAACTCTCACCTCAGTACAGCCATATCTTTAAATTAAGACTTATCCACGATTAGTGAATGAGGACAAAACAACCTTGTCTCATTTAATGCTAGTGAAACTAAATATATACAATTTACTAATAGGCAGGTATTGCCAGAATCGTATATTACCTTCAATGCTACAAATATTCCCAGTTCAAAAGCATTGAAATTCTCGGCGTCTCACTCAAAAATGCCCTCAGCTTGACCTCTCATGTCAGATCACTTGCTAAAAGCGCCTCAAAGAAACTTGGATTATTGTACAGAGTCCGTAACTTCTTCACTGACGAGCAGTTAGTTATAATTTATAAGAGTCATGTGCGCTCTCAGCTTGAATACTGCTCACACTTGTGGAGCGGATGTGGAGAGGTTGCATTAAAACAACTAGACAAAATTCAGAACAAAGCTGTTAGAATTATTAATGTCACGAATCAAATTCGCGACATTTTCCTTTTGTGAGAAACCATGAACTATTAATGGAAAACTCACTGTGTATCGCTCAGTTAACCGTTTCTCTCTCCATTTCGGTGGTATACTTTTCAAAACATTCGTCACTGTTTCAAAAGTGACCGATCTAATGCACGTCATTAAGTGTTCTACTGAGCGATATTATTGTTTCTTTATTGTTCGCCCTTGCTTGCCTAAACCGTTGGCCACGCTTTCTGGGCTGGCCTGTGTGTTCTACCACACTCATCATTTGAACAGTCAGTCAAGTGTCTGTCGTGATGGAGTGAGGTTCTGTGCTCCAGCAGTGAGAGAGTGAGGCCAGCTAGCACCCAGACTCCACTAGACTACAGTTCTCCAGGCTCCCACCCTTCTTTGGGTGATACACTACATTCATTGATCAGTATTTCCTTTTCGTCTTCTTAGACTTAAGAGTTTAGTTAAGGTGCTTTTCCTAGGCGTAAGAATTTAGCTTTTGAGTGAGTGAGTGAGTACGATCTCTTTATTTGAATTCATTTGAAATGTAATGTTAAATTTATTTTTGTAATCAATAAATTTAACAGTTCTTTCTCCTGAGCTTAATGTAATGTAAACTCGTGTTTCATTTCTCCACAATTAAGCTTATTTCCCTTATAGCTCCTAGCTTGCATAAACTTTTTACCATTCATAACTGGTACTTAGGCCAGTCTTGTTGTATTAAGCTTAAAGTCCGTTGTGCCTCCTAGGAGTTACGCATCAGCAAGAACCTGATATTATTAATAGTATTAGTTATTTATTGTCAGGGGTGAAGTAACTTTCTCCAGAGGCTAACAGTACTAATAAACAGCAATTGAGTAATTAGCCTCTTCTGTGTACTGTTGAGAAAGTTTATAAATTCTCGGTCTTAGAGAATCGTGCGAAGCAAGCCAGCGTAATCATTGCTTGATTTAGCAAGACAATTCTTGTTCCTGCTGTTCAGTATTATTGAACATTATCATTTTAAAAAATATTTGCATTTATTTAAAAACACCGTGACAATTGGCGACCTCATTCCAGGATATTAACTCCTAGCTCTAAAGCTATTCACGAGATAATACTCACTCGTTCATATTTAGGTATTTATCATTAAAGTTTGTAGGCACAAGCTTACTGGTGTTTACCGTTAGTTTAGCAAGTGAATTTTTGCTTTACTAATCCATAGAGTACTTAACTCTATTTAGTACTTTATTTTTGGTAATGCCAGACGATTTTATTCGCTCCTGGGTAGCCGCTGTACCCATTGCGTTAATTATTGAGTCTTCCCAGTCATTTGCATTTTTGATTTATTCTTTGCCAGTTAACTAGATGAGACTGGTCACCACTAGCTTGTGTCTGTATTCTTTACTTGAGTTTATTAGTATTCGTTTGCGAAGCAGCAGTCAGTACTCAGTTTCGGCTTGCTCAGTAAATTAGCGACATGGCTACCACCATATTTTTACAGGAAGCCAAAGAAATGGTCTTACGGACCCAACCGAAATTAAAGAGTACATACTCTCACGCCATAATCAGGAGCAGCAGCACAAGAACGATGCCCGGGAAGAGCGTAAGATTCAGCGCGAATACGAGTGAGAACAATGTGAGAAATGTGAAAAGGAGTGCGAATACGAGCGAGAGCAGCGCAAACACGAGCAGAAATAGCGCGAACACGAGCAGAAACAGCGCGAGCTCGAGTTGGAACAAGAGTGACAACATCATGAACGCGAGCGTGAACAACGTGAAAGAGAGCACGAACAAGAGCGAGAACAACACGAATATGAGCGTGAACAACGCGAGAGAGAACAAGAACACGAACGTACCGAGCGAGAAGCACGCAAAAACCATGAACTCGAAGTGCTGAAGCTCAAGCGAGATTTCTTGGCTTCAGACACGTCTGGTGCAGTTGGTCCAAGCTCCACGAGCGTTCTCCCTGCACATGTCCTGGCGACCCCACGCATCAAGCTTCCTTCATACAAGGAAGGCGAGTGAATCGAGCCGTACATAGCTCATTTTGAGGACATGGCAGACATATATCAACTGGATGAGGCGGCTAAGCGGCTCCAATTTCTTAGTTTATTTGAGGGCCCTGCCCTCGATATTCCCCACAGAATTCGTGGAGACAATCTCACATATGAGATGATGAAAGCTGCACTCATTAAGGCGTATGGTTTCACAGTAGACGACGCCAAAGTTCAGTTCAAGCGAGCTCGTCTCCAAGACAAGGAGACAGCTGTTCAGTTCCTCGACCGTCTCACTGCTAACTTAAATGAGAGGATGGAGAAAGATGAAACTCCTTCCACGTGTGAGGGGATAATTGACCTTATGCTGCGTACACAGCTAGAGAGGTCGTGGCCTGCTGAGCTCATAGCACAGCTTAAGATCTGCCAGGTGAAAGATGCCAGCCAAATGGCAGAAAAGGCTGATGCGTACTTCACTGCATACGGGTATCAAACTCGTAAGCAAAACACCTGGAACAGCAGAAAAGATACTGCCAATTCTGGGAAGCCGTCTCAGACTGAATCCCAGCACCAAGGCCGTTCTCAGAGTAATGGCCAAGGTCCAAGCAAACAGCAGAAGGACCAGGGGCAAAATACACAGCAGCCTGCTTGGAAGCGGTACAACAAGCACCCCAACCAGCAGCAATTCCCCAAGCAGCAGCAGCAGTACAAGAACAAGCCACGTAACCCTCAGTCAGGTCAATTAGTGTATCGGAGGCAGGAGGCAAATGCAGTCTTCATTCCACGACAAGCACACGATGGTGCCATCTCTACCAGTACAGGTACTTCCCAGTGGTTCACGAGTCCCCCTCCGACCATGAACTCTCCTCCACAGGTAGTCAATGCTCCACCTCCTCAGATGGTGAGTACGACTCCTCAGACACCTAGTTCCCAGGGCGCCACGTTTGCTGCATCGGTTGTTCCGCAATCTCATGAATGACTGGCTGCTACCTCCTCAGACCCTTCCACCAGCAACACGGCCTTTCTTGTTCAGCCAGGGTTTATGGAAGGTGTTTCTGTAAATGTTCTGAGGGATAATGGTTCCTCACGTTGCTCTGTTAAGCAGAGTTTAGTTCGGCCTGATGAGTATACAGGTCGACAGATCCAAGTTAGACTTATTGATGGATCAGTGAGATTGTTCCCTGAGGCACGTATCCAGGTGGCGTCTCCATTTTTCACTGGCCTGACAGCTGCAGTTGTCATGCCAGAACCTTTATTTGACCTCATTATAGGCAACATATCTGGTGTCAAAAATAGTTGCGTCAAAGATGTTGCTACTCAAACTTCAGCTGCTGCGGTAACACGAGCCATGGCTAAGGCTCCAAATCGTGTCACTCCATTCACTGTCGCAACGCTGCAAGATCTGATTCGTAGTCAAGATGTTGTCCAAGAGCAAAAGACTGACTCAACACTTGCCTCAGTGCGTAAGAAGCTGGAGGGTAAAGTGATTAACCCGTCATGTCCCGAGGTTTTCCGCACCTCCGACATCCCCCATTACCGAGCCTTTTTGGAAAAATTTTTTTTTGGCTAAAACATCCGCTTTGGTTGAGAAACGAAGGAAAACCACCAAGAAAGGGCTTACCGTGGTCTATAAGTGGTCGGAACAGGTGAGGTCCCCCGCGCCAGGTATCGTATTCTTTCATTGACATGTCAGGCGCTCACGTTTTCTATGGTAGGGAATACTGGGAGAAACAACAAAAAACACCTCTATATTTATTGAATTTCAACTAATAAACAATAACAGTAGCAATATAATGGATTTCAGACACATATATATGAAAAATAAGCATTGTACCATCGCGCGAGCATAGCAAGTTAGGTCCGAGTCGTAACATGCTATATGCTAAGTTTCTTGTATCAGTCAACATATCATTTTTTCTACTTGTATACTTCTGTTTCAATGACATTTTACCAATTTCTACTGTTTGTAAGTGTTTTCAGATGTTTTCATTCATTATGATGACATGCAGCATAAGTTTAGCGCACATCAGCTTAGGAAATGCACTCGCTATGACTCGTATTTCAACATACCCAATTGTTTTATCACTTTCCTACTATTTTTCCCTTTACATAGAACCTTTCCTCCACCACTGTAAATGTTTTCAATTATTTACATTCATTACGAGGGCATTTATTGATATGCTAGCGCATATTCATGTAGCAACCACAATCTCAAACACTCGTGTTTCATCTTCTACTTTATTTGTTCACTCCAATTATACTTTCCCACTTACATTACACACGTTTACACCCCTATACTGCACTGTACATACTTACTGGCATTATTTTTTCAAGTGAGCGTCAGAATATCGCATGAAAATACCCTCACAATGAATGTTTCGACCATCATAATACTCAAACACTTATATACTAATTCTTCACATATATTACACACTTTCCCACTTGGTGACTTCTATTTTCATTATTACGGGCCTTATTCATTCAACTGAGCGTCAGGATATCGCATCTCTATACACACGCTATGAATATTTTGACTGAGAATATATTTCAGCACTTACAATAATTTCAACTTATATTATACCCATTAGCATTTCCAATAATAATAATTACATATTTACGGGCCGTATTTATTGCACTGAGCGACAGAATATCGCATCATAAAACCCTCGCTATGTATGTTTCCACTTACAGCATATTTATACACTTAAATACAATTTTTGCACTTATGTTATACCCATATGCACTTTATACTAATATTTGGGGATCAACATGACTGATAATTTCACTGAGCGTCTGTTTGTCGCATTTACTTCATAGTTTCAGCGTCCTATCGCATTCACACCATATCAGAATTGCATCAACGTGTGATATTCGCTGAAACATGGGTGAATACAGAGACCCACGTCACACTCCACGCACTCATAGCGGGTGTCCTTCCTCTGTGTTGTGAGTCTCACCCGGGAATTGCTACACACGTGACACCTGCGTTGGGGCCTAGGTCTGTTTGGCTGGGAGGGGATAGGAGTGGGGAAATGGTGGCTGGATATTCTCAGGGGAGTTTAGGCAATAGGGGCAGTGCGGGTGCGATGTTGGGGCCTTTCAACAGCATAACGTGCAAACATCTCTCTTGTGAGCTCCCTCACAAACCCTTCAAAGGTTTCCTGAACTCTTGTTGTCATGGCGTGAAGGTGGTGGCAATTCAGGGCAGTGATGTCTAGCAAGTGAAAGAACAGTTTCTTATACCACTTCATCGTGGTCCTGTTACACTCTACCGTCGATATCATGGAGTCTGACTGGTCCACCAGGCGCATGTTTATGTTATAGTCCATGACACACTCAGGTTTCCAAATGTGACGCCTGTTCTCGCTACGGTAATCTACGGAATCAGTACGGTGCATCAAGGGGCGGTGAACCGTTGACAAGAGGCTTATTTCTCTATTGTGGTTCCACACAGTTGCAAGGATGTTATTGGCTTTGAAGAGGACAACCTCATTCCTGGTAAGTTTCCGCCCTACCTTGGCCATGTGACGCCGGTTCACCTTCACGGTTCCACAGACTCCCGTTTCATGCGTGTGAAGATAACGAGCGAGAAGAGGGCTAGTGTACCAATTGTCCAGGTAGAGGACGTGACCACGATGAAGGTAGTCTTCTATCGTTGTCTTTACCACTACTCCCGACAGTCCATTACTTCGATCTTCTATTATGTCTGTCTGTGCACCAGTGTACAAGACTATGTCTTGCACGTATCCAGTCCTACAGTCGCACAGAACAAAGATCTTGAACCCAAAACGGTGCCTTTTGCCGGGTATATACTGCCTAAATGAAATATTACCTCTCCACAACACGAGACTCTCGTCTATGACGAGGTCCCTATAAGGATAAAATGACGAACGAAAGGTTTGCCTCAGGTGATCAAAGACCAACCTAATTCGCCTCATTTTATCTGTGTCATTCCCATTTGCGGGATCATGAGCATCATAGAAATGGAGGTGACTTAGAATTTGTTGAAACCGATTACGGCTCATCACTTGCCCAAATATTGGGGTAAACATAACAGGGTCTCTTGTCCAGTAAGCAGGAATTCTGTTCCTTCGTATAATACCCATCAAAAGGACCAGGGAAAAAATAGGAACATTTCTGAAAGGGAGACAAGGTAATCATATATGACAGAATGCCTACTCCTTGTTCCCAATCTTTCACTCTCAAGGCACTGGGTGCTTGCAAAAAGGTTGGTTTGGTAAACACTCTGCTCCACGAATGCCTCACTAAAAAACAGGTGGAAAAAATCCAACCTGGTGGAATTACGGTGAATTCCGGGAGCAATGCAGCCAGAGCGCCCCTGCTCAGTGAAGGGGTGAATGAGGGGAGAAAAATCACTCCCATACTTCCCAATTCCATCCCACAAATCCCTCGTCCCTATCACTGCCTTCGTCTGGGTGGGGAGGAGATCCTGGTGGGGGAGGTGGGGGAGAAGGAGTGCGGAGGGCTTCCCCACTGTCACTCCTCTTCCCTCTGCCTTTACCCTTTCCCTTTCCCTTACCCTTACGGCCTTGAGGAACATTAGGGGGCTGTGGGGATGAAGTAGGGGAATATTGGGGGGAGCATAAGATGTGCTGGGGAGTGGTTGCTCCCCACCTTCCCCCTCCATGACAACACCACGTGATTTCTGACGCACGCTAGCTCGACCACGTGTTAGGGGATATTGGGGAGCATAAGACGTGCTTTGGAGTGGTTCCTCCCCACCTTCCCCCTCCATCACAACCCCACGTGATACTGAACGCACCCGCACTCGCCCATGTGATACACTACGCCGCCTCACACTACCTAGGGAGAGCAATGACTCACTCACGTCACTCTCACTTTCCCCAATCCTCCCTGCACTTTCCCTTTCACTCCCCACTCCCTCCACGGCACTTCCTAACTCCCCAAACAAAATATTAGGCCAATACCTGCTCGTCCGACATGGTGTGCGCTCTGGGCCACGATGAGTTATAACCTCACATCCATACCACATGGCAGCACGTCCCACGACCCCGTCCTCGTCTTCGTCCTCGTCCTTGTCATTGAAATCTGGTTCCACATCACGTTGGGGCTGGGAATAGGATGTTGCACATGGTTTCTTGGCCGGCTGCCCCTCTCTAGCAGCACGGTAAGTCACGTACTGCCGCTTCCTGGGAGACGGGACTTCTTCATCACTGCTGGTGGTTTCTTCCTCCTCTGGCTGCACATAATCTTTATCCACAACCTCGTCGTCCAGTGGGGAATCACTATCGCTTGTAAAGGTGTCCAGGGCGGCTTGAATTTCGCCCTCTGAGAGACCTCTCTTAGCCATGTCTGAGCAGGACTGTTGCTACCAGGTGATTGGACGAGCGGCGGGTTAGCGCGGGTCACGTGGGGTCACCGAGTGTCCCCGCCTGGTGGCAGGTAGGGAAAGGTCATGCTAGGATACGTACCACAAATCAAGCGCGAAATTTGAAAATTGTCGAAATAATGCACTTTGCAATTGCACGACGTACCGGTACGTCGCCGGGACTGGCAAATGCAAATCGTTGCAACGTACCCATACGTCGACGGGACGGGGCGGGTTAAGTATTCACAGGGAGGACAAGCCAGGTTCCTTCGTAAGCGTGAGTCACAGACATCCCAGGGTGAGGTTCGACTGCAGTTTGTCGTTCCTGCAAAGTATCACCGAGCAGTGTTTGAATTAGGTCATTGTTCAGCGATGGGAGGTCACATGGGTCAAAAGAAGACCTCTGACAGCATCCATGCTGACTTTTTCTGGCCAGGAATGGGACAGGAAATAACGAGGCTCATACGTTCCTGCGATGTGTGTCAGCGTGCCACTGACCGGGGACGTGTCCGTCCTGCGCCACTGAAACCAATGCCCATAATCTCTGAACCGTTCGAGAGAGTAGCAGTTGACATAGTTGGGCCAATCTCCTCTAGGGCTAGTGATGGATCAAAGTATATCCTCACTATTGTTGATTTCAGAAAACGGTGGCCTGAAGCCGTGGCCCTTAGGAATATAGAGGCCGTCACTGTTGCTGAGGCATTAATTGAAGTGTTCTGTCGTGTAGGTATCCCTAAGGAGGTCTTATGCAACCGGGGTTCACAGTTCACTTCAGCAATGATGAACGAAGCGTTCAGGTTGCTGTCCATCCGAGGCTTACGGACTACACCATATCATCCCATGTGTAATGGGTTGTGTGAGAGGTTCAATGGGACTCTCAAGAAGATGTTGAGGCGCATGACCGCCGAACAGCCAAAGGAATGGCCGCGGTTCATTGCTCCTCTTCTGTTTGCTTATCAAGAAGCCCCACAGCATTCATTGAAATTCTCACCCTTTGAACTGGTGTATGGAAGGTCGGTCCGTGGACCACTTCAAGTCCTTTGCGAGTTGTGGGACGATGAAGAACCTGACCCTGAAGTCAAGACCACCTACACCTACGTCCTTGATTTGGCTGACCGCCTCCAGTCGACGTGCGAGCTAGCTAAGGAAGAACTGATCAAGGCGCGTGAAGTTCAAAAGGCTTATTACAATAAGAAGACAAAGCTTCGAAAGTTTAGTCCAGGCGATAAGTGCCTGGTGTTACTCCCCACTGCCCAGAACAAGCTGTTGGCACAGTGGAAGGGTCCATTTGATGTAGTAAAGCACATTTCAGACCTCAACTACATAATTCAGATGGGGAATCTTTGTAAAAGGTTCCACATTAACATGTTGAAGGCTTATCATGAGTCAGACCCCGAGGAGACTGGCCTACGAGTAGCTGATGATAGTGACCAGCCACTGGAAGAAACCAGGGCAGCCGCAGTGATCCCAATTGATGACCATGATGATGAGCCCTTAACCGCTCAGTCCCGTCAAGAAGAGACTGTCGGCGATGTCCTACTTAACCCTGACTTAGCAGTAGGAGACCAAAATGCCTTAAGGTCACTGCTCTGTTAGTATGCTGATGTCTTCTCAGACCAACCTAGACTTGCAAAGGTTGCATGTCATAAAATTGAATTGACCAGCAATTCTCCCATAAAGGTTAAGCCATATCCGATTCCCATGCGACTACAGGACGCAGTAGACAAGGAAATTGCTGACATGGAGACTGCAGGCATTATCGAAAAGTCCTCATCTCCTTACTGTAGTCCGATGGTAGTAGTCTGCAAGAAAGGTGGTGGAGTCAGGATTTGTGGCGACTATAGAATGCTCAATGCAATCACCAAAGTGGATGCTGAGCCAATGGGTGACCATATTGCCATCTTGTCCAAGCTGGCAGGGTCACAATATTTCACGAAGCTCGATCTAGCGAAGGGATTCTTCCAGATTCCCCTTCATCCTGAGAGTCGTCAGTTCACTGCCTTTGCTACTCCTAGGGGGTTGTACCAGTATAAAGTCCTACCGTTTGGACTTACCAATTCCCCAGCAGTATTTAATCGTGCCATGAGACAAGTGCTCCATGGTATCGTAGGAGTATAAATGTTCGTTGACGATGTTCTCATTCATTCTGCCACGTTGGAGGAGCACCTCAGACTCTTGGAAATTGTCTTCAGTAGACTCCAGACTTTCAGCATGACTGTGAAGCCCAGCAAATGTAACATTGCTCACAGTGAGGTGGAGTTCCTTGGACATATTGTTGGCAACAATCACTGCAGGTGTCAGGGTGACAAGATCAGGAAGGTTAGAGAAGCCGCGAGACCCGTGACCAAGAAACAGGTTAGGGCATTCCTTGGCCTAGTGGGATATTATAGGAGTTTTATTCCCAACTTGCCCAACCGTTGTACGAGGTGCTACGGAAATATGCTCCAAACACCATTGAATGGGGAGAAGCGCAAGAGAGATCTTTTATCGCTCTTAAGAACATGTTGTGCAAGGAGCCTATCTTGCGGTTGCCTGATTCCAGTAAACCTTTCATACTGCACACTGATGCTTCACAAGACGAAGAAGGTGCCGTATTGATGCAGGAATCGGAAGGTGGAATCTTCCCAGTGGCATACCACAGCCGTAGGCTAAAACCCGCCAAGAAGAATTACAGTACTGTTGAGAAGGAACTCTTGGCTGTGGTTGATGGTGTTAAAAAATATTATTATTATTTATTTGGGGCACCATTTACTCTGGAAACTGATCATATGCCACTCACTAGTCTTAGCACGACCAAGACGGCTAATGCAAGATTGACACGCTGGACACTGTATTTACAGCAGTTTAACCTTGTTGTGAGATACATCAAGGGAAGTGATAACGTAGGTGCAGACCTGATGTCTCGCCTGCTAACTGCTGACTAACATGGGCAATTGCTGCATGCTGGGTTCCGTGATAGGCGTCCTCAGAGATTTGAGTAATCCAAGGACCAGCCTGCTTCCCAGTCAAAAGTGTAGACCTGACGTCTCACTTGTTGGCCTGACAGGACACAATATGTCCAGGGCCTGTCCATACACGTGTTCCGTAGTTTAAGGGGGTGAGTTTGAGAACTCCGCAGAGGCGACTCGAGGCTACGTGAGCCCGAGTTTGCACAAAGATTCTCAGCTCCCCGATATTAATATAAGTACCGTAGTTTAAGGGGGGAAGTTTGAGAACTCCGCAGAGGCAACTCGAGGCTACGTGAGCCCGAGTTTGCACATGGATTCTCAGCTCCCCGATATTAATATAAGAACCGTAGTTTAAGGGGGGGAGTTTGAGAACTCCGCAGAGGCGACTCGAGGCTACATGAGCCCGAGTTTGCACAAGGATTCTCAGCTCCCCGATATTAATATAAGTATCGTAGTTTAAGGGGGGAAGTTTGAGAACTCTATAGAGGTGACTCGAGGCTACGTGAGCCCGAGTTTGCATAAGGATTCTCAACTTGCCGATACTAATCGTAAGTGTAGAGTTAAGTTTAACCAGTAAACTATACGAGTCCTCGAGACAACGGCGTCCAGGGACTACGTTTCCTGGTTAATAATCTACCTAATAAATTAATGGCGACCTCGAATGTACGAAGCATAGGCTGTCACTCGTATTTTTCAGCTAAAGCATACCTTTCATAGCATGTACCGACTGCTAGACAGAGAGAGTAATTGTAACGTAATAATAATTTTTGTCTCATTGACACTTTTGATGCTCCACCTTAATTGAGTTTGCAGGTACAGCAATGTGTGTAGCAGTTTTGCTGTGCGGGCCAGCTGATCGTCTGCCGCACGCTGCCGCCTCTTCTCCTCTGCCTTCGTCGTCGCCATGTCATTAATATTACTGTCATTTTACACGTAGGTACAGTTACACTACAACCATCACACCTACACCGTGTATTACATACACCACGCTACACAACAATTAGTTGTCAGTGTAAATGTAGCGAACTTTCACTCAGTTTGACCTGAGTACAGGATATTCACCATCGTCACGGCGTTTTTTCCCTTAAGCTTGCCTCTATTAACGTAAATACGAGGTTTTTACGCTCATTGGCGATAGTGATTTTCTCCTGTAGCAGGATAGCACACACACCACAGTGTGAATCTTGTGTGACTGAGTTAGGATGTGTACATATATATATATATATATATATATATATATATATATATATATATATATATATATATATATATATCTATTGCCAGACGCCTCAGTCCCGTTTGGGGTGGCCACAAACAAATCGCCTCCAAGTCGCCCTGTCCCCCGCCATTTCACTCCCCTGCTCCCAACTCACACACCCCTCTCTCATATACCTCTCCACCCCATCCCTCCATCTCATCCTCGGCCTCCCCCTCCCTCTTTCCCCCTCCACCTCACTCACATACACTCTCTTCGTCAGTCTTTCACCCTCCATCCTCTCCACATGGCCAAACCACCTCAGTGTGTTCCTCATAACGCTTCCTATCACATCCACATCAACACCACAACGCTCCTTTATATCCTCATTCGTCAGCCTGTCTCTCCATGTGACTCCACAGGCTCCTCTTAAATAACTCATTTCCACTGCTCTCACTCTTGACTTGTGTCCTTCCAACAACGACCAAGCTTCACTTCGGTACGTTAGAGTTGGTATCACAATACTGTCATGTAGTAACTTTTTCACTTCCATGCTCACTTCCCTGTTTCTTATCACTGCTTTCAAAGAACCAGCAACCTTTCTTCCCTGCTGTACCCTTTCAAGCACTTCACCTTCCAAACCTCCATCCTTACTTATCACACTACCCAAGTACTTAAACGTACTCACATTTTCCAATTCCTCACCATCCAACCTCACTGTACATTCACTGACTTCACCTCTCTCAAAGACCATCACTTTACTCTTTCCTACATTCACCTTTAGATTCCGTTTCTTACACACTCACCCAAACTCATCCACCAAGCCTTGCAGCTCCCCTTCGTCTTCACTCAACAACACAGTATCATCTGCAAACAACAGCACAGGGAGTTTCCAAACACTATCCTCTCTCACCAGGGCCACTCCAACATCCACTACCCTACCTTGTACCTCTTTTATTACCCCATCCATGTACAGATTGAACAACCATGGAGACATGACAGATCCCTGTTTCAACCCAACTTTCAAAGAGAAAAATTCACTAAGTTCACCATCCAGACGCACTGCAGCCTTCACACCATCGTACATACCCATCACAGCATTCAACAACTTCCCATCTACTCCATACATTCTTAACACTTTCCACAATCCTAGTCTATCCACCCTGTCATATGCTTTCTCCAAATCCATGAAAGCCGCATATAACTTCTTTCCCTTCTCTAGAAACTTTTCCACTAAAGATCTGAGAATGAATATCTGATCTACACAACCTTTTCCCTTCCTAAAGCCTCCCTGTTCTTCTCCAACTAATTCCTCTGTTCTTTCTCTAACTCTGTCAATAAGTATCCTACCATACACTTTTCCTATTATACTAAGAAGACAAATGCCCCTATGATTACCACACACTTCTTTTTCCCCTTTTCCTTTGTACAAGGGAATAATTATACCTGACTTCCTATCCTCCGGGACTCTACCTTCCTCCCAGGCCAATCTGCACATCTTCCACATATATATATATATATATATATATATATATATATATATATATATATATATATATATATATATATATATATATATATATATATATATATATATATATATCCACAAATTTTTTCCCATAAGGAAATAATTCATTTTGTAGGGGCGTAATGTCACAAATCAAATTCACGACATTTTCCTTTTGTGAGAAACCATGAACTATTAATGGAAAACTCACTGTGTATCGCTTAGTTAACCGTTTCTCTCTCCATTTCGGTGGTATACTTTTCAAAACATTCGTCACTGTTTCAAAAGTGACCGATCTAATGCACGTCATTAAGTGTTCTACTGAGCGATAATATTGTTTCTTTATTGTTCGCCCTTGCTTGCCTAAACCGTTGGCCACGCTTTCTGGGCTGGCCTGTGTGTTCTACCACACTCATCATTTGAACAGTCAGTCAAGTGTCTGTCGTGATGGAGTGAGGTTCTGTACTCCAGCAGTGAGAGAGTGAGGCCAGCTAGCACCCAGACTCCTAGACTACAGTTCTCCAGGCTCCCACCCTTCTTTGGGTGATACACTACATTCATTGATCAGTATTTCCTTTTCGTCTTCTTAGACTTAAGAGTTTAGTTAAGGTGCTTTTCCTAGGCATAAGAATTTAGCTTTTGAGTGAGCGAGTGAGTACGATCTCTTTATTTGAATTCATTTGAAATGTATTGTTAAATTTATTTTTGTAATCAATAAATTTAACAGTTCTTTTTCTTGAGCTTAATGTAATGTAAACTCGTGTTTCATTTCTCCACAATTAAGCTTATTTCCCTTATAGCTCCTAGCTTGCATAAACGCTTTGCCATTCATAACTGGTACTTAGGCCAGTCTTTTTGTATTAAGCTTAAAGTCCGTTGTGCCTCCAAGGAGTTACAGATCAGTAAGAACCTGATATTATTAACAGTATTAGTTATTTATTGTCAGGGGTGAAGTAACTTTCTCCAGAGGCTAACAGTACTAATAAACAGCAATTGAGTAATTAGTCTCTGCTGTGTAGTGTTGAGGAAGTTTATAAATTCTCGGTCCTAGAGAATCGTGCGAAGCAAGCCAGCTTAATCATTGCTTGATTTAGCAAGACAATTCTTGTTCCTGCTGTTCAATATTATTGAACATTATCATTTTAAAAAATATTTGCATTTCTTTAAAATCACCGTGACAATTAATAACCCTGCTATTACTAATAAACTACCTCCCCTACAAGTAAGAAGGAATGCTGCCTCCCTTGCGCTATTTTACAGATATTTCTACAGCAAATGCTCAGACGAAGTTGCGTCCATGATGCCACCTCTCCATGCCTTCCCTCGTGCTACAAAGGCAGCTGGCAGCGCTCATGACTGGAATATCACTCAGCCATACTGCAGAACTTCTGCCTATCAGAATTCTTTCATTACCCGAACTGCATCTCTCTGGAACTCGGTTCCCCAGAGTTGTTTCCCCCCAGACTTCAACCTACTGCTGTTCAAGTCTAAGTGTTACAGATATTTTATGAACAGCGGACACCAGTAATCTGGTGCATGGATTATTATTTTTTTATTCATATGTTTTTCCGTCCTCTGTTCTGATAATATATATATATATATATATATATATATATATATATATATATATATATATATATATATATATATATATATATATATATATATATATATATATATATAAACTGGGGCTTTCACTTCTGTATTTTAATGTTACATTTACTTGCAGGTGACAGATCAGATGCAGGTTCGTAAATTATTCATGGCAACAGTGATGCATGGTGTTATTCTACAAGATCTAGAGAGGTGAGATTCTAAGCTAAGGGTAACCTTTGCACTGCAGTGTTCACTGTTGTTATTGATAATCCAGTTCAATTCCACATAGTTTTATGCAGCAAAGAAAAGCTATACATTGTCAAAAGATAGAGATAGCCTATCTAATTTGAAACTACCTAATGTCTTATTAATTACAGATAACGTAAGTGATGAGGAAAATAATTTTTGAAATTTGTTTTACTTGCTATGGTGGAGTAACTAGAAAATGAACCTGTCAGTGCACAGAAGTCAAGATCATTCTCCTAATGACTGCCTAAAAATGTGGAACTGAATTCTGTATATATTGCCTTCTTTTGCATGTTCACAATAAAGACACTTGTTTTGTTTCACTTATGTTACTAAGCAACATCAGTAATCCTAAGAAAGTCCATCCCATAATGAAGGGTTTAGAAACTGGCTCGGTTAACTCATCTTTTAAAAAGAATCTTATTTCAGCCGATGAAAAAAAAATATATATATATATGTTAGTACCAACATGTTATAGTCTGTCAGTGCGTCCAAGAAGGACTATAGATTCATCTATGAAAAAAATATTTTACCTGCTCCTAATTCTTGGTTATTTTCGTCTTCCCAACATAATAAACAGAACTGGGAAGGATAGATGGATGGGAAGATGATGATGGATTGTAAATAATATACCGTAGCTTCTTGTAATCTGACAATGTTCGATGGTAAAGGAAATGATCTGGAAGGTATGCATGGAGCCGTGAGAAGATGATGAACCTGGAGATGTAAAAAATCTGTAATATTCCGGTAGTTTCCAGATGGGACTTCAATTTCAGCTGTAATAATAATAATATTAATAATAATAATAATAATAATATTATTATTATTATTATTATTATTATTATTATTATTAGCTGCGATAGCAAGGCTGGTGTTGTTTTTTAATCTGTCCGTCTGTCCGTGTTTCTGTTGGCACGATAACTTCGCAACCGCTCAAGATATCATGACAATTTTTTACAGGTCAGTAGTAGATAAAAAATCGATAACGAGTTCGAAACTGGTGAAAGTAGGTCATGCTCTGTGTGTGTATTTCCATGATAATTTCGCAACCGCTCAAGATATCATCACAAAATTGTACAGGTGTGTAGTAGGGATGAAAACCGACGAGTTAGAAATTGGTGAAGTAGGTCAAGGTCATATTCCAAGCCGCGCTAGATATGTATCGGCTTGCGGCTGGTGTGATTCCCCCGTTAGGAGGGCCTCTAGTTATCTCCACCTTACGAAGTGGAGCAATAATGTTTTTCCCTGACTCAGCGCGCGCGTGCGTCTGTGTGTGTGTGTGTGTGTGTGTGTGTGTGTGTGTGTGTGTGTGTGTGTGTGTGTGTGTTTGTTTTCCCATTAAACCTCATGAATGGCTTGAGCTATCAACATGAAACCTTCAGGGCCTCAAGATATGGCCAAAATCTTGGCCGAGTTCAAAAGTCGCCACACGGGGTCAAGGTCAAGGTCACCAAAATGGCTGCCAAAGGTCAACTACTTTTTATCATCCCCTTTAGCACCATTATATCTCATGAACGGCTTGAGATATCAACAGGAATCATTCAGGGTTTCAAGATATGGCCAAAATCTTGGCCGAGTTCGAAAATGTGCACTCGGGGTCAAGGTTTAGGTCAGAAACATGGCTGCCAAAAATCAAGTATTATTTACAGCCCTCCTGTGGCACAATAATATCTCATAAACGGCTTGAGCTATCAACATGAAACCTTCAGAATATCAAGATATGGCCAAAATCTTGGATTTCTCCATCAGTATATTCTGGTGGGCAATTAGCATCCGGATTCCGAATGCTTTACTTTCATTCTTACTTATTATTATTATTGTTAGTATTGATATTATTATTATTAAAACTTATTATTATTAATAATTCGTTATTATTATTATTATTATTATTATTATTATTATTATTGTTAGAAAATAAATTCTTTCCTATGGTTGGATGTAACAAATGGCTATAAAATCTACAAATGTAGCCTCCTTATTTCTAACAATGTTTCCAGATGGGATTTCACTTTCGCCTATGATCAATTTGCTCTTAAATTCGCCATGGCCACGCCGGTCATAAAACCCAGTTGGCTGAGCTTCTACTACCCACTGAGTGGCCAAGTGTGGATCGGTGTCATGGCTTGTACTCTGACTGTCTGCTGCACACTTGTCAAGGTAAACATGCAAGTGGTCAGGCACGGGCACATCCAGTATTAGTAATAAGAGGCAGCAGAAAACGGTTCGTTATGTTATTATTATTATTATTATTACTGTTGTTGTTCTTGTTGTTGTGGTTGTTGTTTATCATAAATAAGTTAGACGTGGGACATTCTCAGTTAGCAGCCCAGGGCCGTCTTCCAGTGTTAGTTACACATACGAAAATATATTTTCACAAGGCAATGCTTCTGTTTAGCTCTTTCAGGATTTTTACACAAATGTGCTTTACTCTAGCGAAGCACAATATGGTTCTTCAGTTTAGCGAAGTCCCGTATGGTGCCAAATATGTCTGTTGCCATTGTTCTTTATTGTTTTATACTCATCGAGGACAATGATGCATTTAACCCTCTCATGGTCGCGTTTTCTTGTTCTTCCCTTTTATATCACATGAGCCAACAGTATATGATTTACATTTAGGTGAATGTGTCAATGGAGACAGTTGCTTATTCTGGCACCATGAACACTCCCTTGGTCAGGTTAATTCTATTATCTTTCCAGTTAACTCCAGAGGATAGGTTCAAGTGAGTGTTTAACATGAGACTCACAGGGGAAAATCAGAGCGAGCAATAAAGAAGTGTAATGGAAAAATATTAGTTACATTTTACAGCTATAAGTACAACGACTCTTCTTGGATGATGTTAGATTCATGCAATAAGAAATTAAAGAATATATATTGCTGTTTTTATACAACATATCCTTAAACACTTTGCTGGAATACATATTTATGGTATAGATGAGTAAAGAATGGATTCGGATTGTTACTGCCACCCCGAGCCTATATATACTACAGCCACCACTGTCATGTAAGTGGTGGGCTACTTCACACTTGTTGATTTCTTGAAACCACAACATGGAATTATTAATTAATTTTGCTTTCATACAGTTTTAATTTGGTCTGCCTTTTTCGACGAAGAAAGAACTTTAGCCATTCCTAATCAAATGAACTCTAAAATAATGAATAATAAATCATACCCTCACTATGACCAATATCTGACTATTCCATGACATTTTCACTCTTTTACAGCGTGCTATATGTAGCCGAAAAATTACATTAAGAAATGCAGAAAAAGATCAAATTTACTTTACGAAACTGGACAGACCAAGCAGCTCCGCAAATAATAATAATAATAATAATAATAATAATAATAATAATAATAATGTTCGAATGACCTCATTAGAATTGTGTCTTCCTGACGGTAGCAGATACGAGGAGGTGCACTTTCTATCATGGCTTGTATTATCAAAACCATTCCACTGTCCGAAACATCACTGCTCGCCCCTATGACACAATAATGAAACAGCTACACATTCATATCATTGTATATGTACGTATATCACTGTATATGTATGTTTTACAGATTACGAGGAGGAAAACGTGGCAAACGCGGCATGGAGTGCTGAGTACTGGGTCGGTGGTGCTGGAGTCTGTGGGCACCCTGTTGGGCCAGGGACTGTACGGACGCCTCTCAACCAGCCAGTCCAACCACATCCTGGTCGGCACCTGGTTGTTCTTCAGTGTGGTGGTTGGCACAGCATATCGAGCCAGCCTCATGGCTTCCCTCACCCTCCCAAGGCTGCCACCCAGACCAGAGACAATTGAGGAGCTGGTCAAAGTAGTTGACAGGTGAGATATCGAAGAACAAACGTTTGGATGCAAAGGTGTTGGATGAAATTGAAACGTAAGTTAATTCTGGGCCCTTTGGTTATGTTCTATCACTGCATCAAAGATCTTAAACCCCCAGTTCTATTTTTCCCCTCATTCACCAACACATCACACAGTGAGTTAGTTTTCACACAGCAGCTGGTGTTTTATTCAAATCCTTCGATACGGTACTTTAGCCCTGATTGTTCAGAAGCAGGGCAACACTGAAAGATTCAATAAATGGTGTTCTCAAGTACCACGTAATACATCATCCGGGTTTACTTTTTTCTTTTTTTTTCTTTGCTTTTGTGCTCACCGCTGTCGAAACCTTATTCACTTCCACAAGCATTGTTCTCCAGAGACATCACTGCAGTACGGTCTTTCGCTTATGCTTCCTCCACTGTCTGCCTTAATACGTGGACCAGATTGGCACATCCTATAGCACTTTGGAAATTATTCAGTTCATTGCGTATCATATATTCAGACAGTTATATAACTTTATTTTTATTATTCCTATACTATAATAGGATAAATGCAAGGAATGTGCTGTAATAAACGGTAGACAGAAAGACCAAATAAAAACACTATAGCTCAATAGGTCTTTCAGTTTAACTTGTTCCATTTTTTTTTTTTTTTTAATCTGTAGCTTATTTCACGAAACTCAGTGGCAGGAAGAGACAATACTACATCTTGCTTTCTTTCCATAGCACTTCTTCGTGACTAACATCATATCTTGGTTTTAATTAATTGTCACAAGTTAGCATTCGAGATGCAAATATGACATTTTTAGGCCAATTTTAAAGTTAATAAAAAAATAAATAAATGTATCTTGAAGTTAAGTTTTGGTGTTGCGTTATTCTAGGGGCCTCAGTAGTAATACTAATTAAACAATTTTTATTTGTACATGTTACAGGATGACAACAAGATCTTCTGGTGGTAAATACACGAAGTTCTTTTTAAACTCGGAATCAAGTGCCTTTAGAGAACTTGGGAGCATGATGGTCGAAGGAGATGACATGGACGAACTCAACGCAGCTCTGAAGATGAAGTGAGTTGGTTTTACTTACAGTGATACTTTTTTTTTTTTTTTTAAATAACAGAACAGAGAAAAGAAAAACAAATGACTAAAAAAATCCATACACCACATTACTGGTCTCCTCGATTCATAAAAATCTGTAACAGTTGTGCTTGAACAGCTGAAGGTTGAAGTTTGGGGGGGAAACAACTCTTGGAAAGCAAGTTGCAAAGATATGCAGTTCGGGGAATAAAAGATTTCTGATAGGCTGAAGTTCTGCAATACGGCAGTGTGACATTCCAGTCATGAGAGCTACCAGATGTCCATGTAGCTCAAGGGAAGGTATGGAGAAGTAGCACAATGGATGCAACTTCGTCTGAGCATTTGCCATAAAAGTATCTCTAAAATACTGGAAGGTAGGCAATACTCCTTCTTACCTGTAGGGGAGGAAGTCTATTTGTATTATCAAGCTTACTGATATTTCTAAAAGCTTTATTCTGATTTTGTCTAGTTCTTTTAGTGCAACCTGTCCACTTTCATTCCACAAGGGTGAGCAGTATTCCAGCTGAGAGTGCACATGACTCTTATAAACTTTAGCTAAATGCTCATCAGTGAAGAAACTACGAACTCTGTACGATAATCCAAATTTCTCTGAGGCAGCTTTAGCAAATGATCTGACATGAGAGGTCCAGCTGAGGGCATTGTTAAGTGAAACACCGAGAATTTCAGTACTTTTGCAGAGAGGAATATTAGTAGCACTGAAGATATTATAGGAATCTGACACTGTCTGTCTATCAGTAAACTGTATATATTTGGTTTTACTAGCATTAAATGAGACAAGGTTATTTTGTCCCCATTCAGTCATCCTAGATAAGTCTTGATTTATGGAGATGGCTGTACTGAGTTGTGAGTTAGATTAAAATTTGTGAATGGGTATTTAAGAGTGAATGAACTGTGAAGTGTTGAGTCATCTGCATACGAATGAATTGATTATGAGTGACATATGAGATCATTAATATGAATTACGAATAGGGTTCGAGCCAGAAATGATCCTTGTCGCACGCCGTTGGTCACTGAAGGATATTTGAATATACATCATCTACTTTATATTTCTGTTGCTGAAATATGAGGAAATCAGAAAAACAAATGATGTTAGTACATCGATAGGGAGTTTACTGTAGATAGCAGTGAATGGTGCCACATTCTGTCAAAAGCTTTAGAAATATCAAAGGCTACTGCATCAGTTTCTCCATGTTGGTCAACTGATTGATGGATGGTGTGAGTCAGGAGACTGAGTATATCAATAGTGGATCTTTCGTGGCGAAAACCATACTGCCTATCACTAATAAACTTGTTGAATTCAGTATGTTTAATTATGTGCTTATTCACTTCAATTTCAAATACTTTACCAAGAGAAGACCTGATCGATATTGGTCTGTAATCAGAGGGGTCACAGGAACTTCCGTTTTTCAAAACTGGTTGGTATTGGCTTCTTTCCAAGAATTAGGGAATGAAGAAGTACGTAAGCATAGCCTGAATAATTTAACTAGAACATAAGCAAGTTCTGGGGAGCACTTTTTCAAACCAATTGGAGGAATTCGACCTGGGCCTGGAGCTTTGTTGGTTGGTAAATTGTCTAGGATGGATTGCATGTATCTAGTCCGTATTTTAGAGTAAGTGGAGCAATTACGGGAGAATGAAGTTCTAGTACTGGGACATTGTAGCTGACTTCTTGTATCGTAGCAATTCTTGCAGGTGTACTAGTAAGAATATTCGCTTTACCACGTGAGTCATTTGGAATGTTATCGTCTGAAGATTTTAGTGGGGGAATGGGTGATGACTTGTTACATAATGTTTTGGTATTTCGGAGATACTTTGACATATGATAATTAAAGTTACTGGGATGCTTGCATGAATAAATCTGATTCTTTAATGTATGTAAATCTTTTGTCATATACATTTGCAGTAGAAAAAATAACTATTGTACTGTATATGAACAAGTGGAAAAGAAAAGAAAAATGTACCGGCATTATCAATTATTTACAAGTATTTTTTGTTCTTTACATACCGTATATTATACATTGTCTTAAGTTACTGTTCCAGGTAAGATAATTTAATATCATGATTTTTTAAAATGTGTCCGAATCAGGGTGGAAGCACCAGACCCCGTTCCTTGAGATCCAGCAGTCCCTCCACGTACTGCTCCATACACCTTCACATGTCACCACTTCGGCACTAACATCAGCCATCCATATTTAAAACATGCTAAGGCTGCCTCACACAGGACTGGTGTACTGGTATCAGCGAGGTTGTCGTTTCGACATGTTAGCGGGTCTGATAGCAGATCAGTAAAGTCTGCTTTTTAACGAATTTCAAATCCATAAACTGTTGCCTGTTTTTTTAATATCGACGGGCTTTTTTGCGAAGTGCGGTGACTGAATTCAGTAGAGTTTTGTGAATCTTGTTTAAATTTATTTTGTGGGTAATTTGTACCTTATCCAATGACATATTTTGGCAGGCGATTAGCATTCGGCCCTCGAATGCATTTGTTTCATTTATTCATGTTTCCTCAGACGACATTGTTCGGCTTTAGGCAGATCTCTTGTCATGAAGGGGTAAATGGATGTCCGATCCGTCCTCACCTGTTTGAAAAATCTCTCCAGACCTGAATGCCATTGCTTGGATATTGCATGGTTGAAAAGTCAAGTGTCAGCGGACTGAAGGTAACAGTAGAACGTAGGGGTCTCGCTAGTGCTTCTGTCAACTGTATTTATTCTCGACCATTTATAGCAGTGACTTCCATGTGATGTAATTACTTAAAATTATTACTTATTATCCGGAGAAGACAAAATATAATTCTGTATGGAGATAATTTGTTTGGTATTTTGACCTCACAAAGAGTCATGGCAATAGTTTATGAACAAATAAAGCTGGAGGAACACAAATTATAACTATAACTGAGCAAAACTTATGAAGATTTTTTTCTCTTGTTTTGTAATTTTTCACAATATTTCATAAACACATTTTTGCCTATGGTTCTGGATTTCCAAAACTTTATCATACTGATCCGAGAGTTTAAAAAAATGCAGGTAAGCACACTGATACAATTTCCCAGAATAGCGAAAAAGTACTTCTTTTATATTTAGTCTGTTCTCAAAATAATGCATCTCATTCAGACACAGGCCGTATTCTTGTTGGTTAAGAAAGCTCCCTAGCACATCATTCGTAGCAATTTATTTTTGGATGTGGCTGATTAATATCCTTTTGTACGTTATTTATGCAAAGTACGGCGATGTTTGGAGGATTCATATAACACGAAGTATAACAGTAAAGTGCAATAAGCAAAATAAATCGCTTAGGAAATGATGTTGTGGAGCTTCCTTAGCCAACGACAATACGGGCCACAATAGCTATTCAAACAGTGACCCCTGTTATATGAAGTGAGTCTGTTATATGTCATGCAGAGTGAACTTAGAGTACTATCTGGCATTACTGTCAGTTATTACAGAGAGAAAATACGACACGTTTATAAATGATATTTTCCCTTTGCAATAAAATATTCGGTGGAATAGTGACAGGAACCTCTAAACGAAGAAACTGTGGACTAAATCGCCACAGTCCAGGTTAGTTTTCATGCTACATTTGTTCACTAAATACTTTATGTTAACATTTTACGATCCCCACACGATTATACTGAAGACCTTTAGAGGATGAAAACCAGATACAGCTTTCAATAATCCCTTCATATTAGGCTGAATACAGTGATCTGACTTTAAGTGGAACTAAATAGGAAATGCGTCCTACAAGTAAAGGAATTAAGAGAAACTTTGAAAATGAAAGACTTGAAAAAAAACAAACAAACAAACAAAGATGTTGTACAGCCGTTGTTTAATCCTTTCATTGTCCATATGTCTCTCATCTGAATAAATATTTCCTGGTTTGAGCCTAAATGAACCATTATTTATGTCCTTACTCGCAGAAGTGGTTCATTCACGTGAAGTTGTTTATTAATACTGAATATGATTTTATAGTTTTTTACCTTTTAATATTAACAACCAGTTGAAAAGCCATTTGTCAGCTGAATTTGAAGGAGAAAAAACGTGTAGATGGTTTGGCATGTGACAGAGCGCCCGGATTCCAGAGGACTGAATGATGTACGAATGATTATGTGACCCATTCTGCTGGCCATGCTATGCATTATTCTCCCAGTACCGAATATTCCGGCTTATTATATCATACCTCATGCTGTTTCTAGGTGGGGAAAGCGTCTGGGTTAATTCTAATTTTATACTATTTTTTGTGTTTATTTCAGGAGTGCCCATCTTGGTGCCCGTCTAACCCTGCAGCAGATGATATCCCGGAACTTTGCTAAACTAGATGGCACTTCCCCCTTGTATATAGGCAAGGAAAAGCTGCTACAGCTTTCGATAGCCTGGCCAGTCCCTCATGATGCCCCCTACACACCTCAGGTTGATAAATGTTTGAGGATTATATCGCAGGTGGGTAAGAGAATTTTATCTTCTGGCTTAATATGTTTTATACACGAAATCTGAGTCACAATAACTGAAGACAGCAATATTTTTAAAGATATCATTGTAGTAAAGAAGTTATTTATTTCACAAGAATGATGTCTTATATATTCTGTTTTTGCAACCTCCAAGCACTTTTACCCAGTTGCAGACAAATCCCTAGTAGTGAACGAGTCATCACTAATTCCAAGTCTTCCAAGAGTTATATCCTGAGATGATTAAAAATTTTCCGTAGATGACAAGAGAATTAAACTGAATCATTGGAAATATATATTGTGGCGCTGCAACAGCTCGATTATGTGATGAGGAATAAACGTTAAAACCTGTGTAGGCTACTCAAAGTCGATGCCTCTAACAAGGAAAAAATGGCAACACAGTAAGTCAATCATGAATCAACTATAAAAGGTGTTAGAAGTTCACATCTTTAACCCATTAGCTCCCAGAGTTCCTGTGGGGGTGATTTTGGTGGCAGTGTACTAAGCTTACTGCCTTCCGCCTATTGGCACATAGTCGCGAAGCTCATAGGTCCTTACACTGGGGTTCTCTTCTTTACTAAAATCTGAAAAGCCACCCCAAGTATGAAGGACAGTGAGAAGGAACCATCCGTCCTGCCATGCCTATGGAGAAACCTCCACCACTGGTCCCCCAGACTCGGACATAGGACTAGCATGTGATGGAAAGTAAGGGGAACAAAGCAATCAGCACAATACGCTTCAGCCCCACCACACATTAGGAACTCATGACTATGCCATGAGTGCCCAGTGCGTAACTGGGCAACAGCCACCTCCAATCGCTAAGACATGGAAGGGAGAACCCTCCGTACTAACACCCTCTGAAAAACATCCCTTAATTTATTATTAACAACAGCATCCCACAGGCTTTGTCAGCGATTAAGAATCACATACTTCAATTATGGTCTCATATCGGTAGCAGGAAGGGAGTAGTTGGCAGAGGTCATCGAGAAGAAACAGATTTTGCAAGTGTATCTTCCATCTCAATGCCGTCCACACTGACATGCGAATGAACCCTTGCCTTACTCGAGAACGGCAAGGACAGGGGATGAGCTGAATTAAATTCTAATGTAAAATTAGTGGAATTTAGACAAATTCCTGCCATTGCAAAATCTGGGAATTTCACCCCAGACCTGATACCAGTGTCTGACTCTGAACCATCTGTGTATACAAGGACGGTTTCTTTGTAAACTGACGAATGTTCCTAAACAGCTGATGGAGAGGCCAAGAAGAGGCAGAAGACTTCGTAACCTCAGAATCCATGCACACCTGCACCTTAGGAAGGCACCATGGGGCGATTTTTCTGAGCTGGACAGGACAGACATAGTGCAGAGAAACCTACATCTTTCATAATCGGCCTGGCCCAGTACGCAAAGGAATGTGGAGTGCAACGATGAGAATGAATAAGTGTGTCATTTTGAACCATATTTATATACAGGGAGGGGTGCCTCTGTGAATGGAATGTTCCAAAAAGAGCTGATGGCTGATGAAGCATCAGAGAAGAGAAAGAAGATTTAGCATCCTAAAAATCCCTGCACACTTGTCCCTCGGGAAGGTACCATTGTGCAATTCTTTGTAACCGACTGGGGCAGACAGGCTATGCAGAGAGACCCAAATCCCCCATAACCCTGTACCCAAAGGAATGTGGAGTGTGAGGATGAGAAACATGATACTGAAAAAATTACTGCCATGATACACAAGCAGCAATAAATGACTCTGGAATATATCTTACGCGATTCCAGCAACAACTGATTAGCCACTTGTGCTGTACACAAAAGGAAGGAACATCAGCCTGCACAACCTAGGAATTGGGTAGGATATGAAAGCACCAGTGACAAGACACAAAACTGCATCATGCAAAGGACTGAGGACACTAAGCTGCAGTACAGCACGGAAGGCCTAGACCTCGTAACGATGGGCAAGCTTAGATCCCACTAAGGCTTGATACAAGTGAAAGAGTGTACTCTGACCAGCACCCCACTAGGTGTGAGATTATAGAGACAGTACCTTCAACAAAGTCATTGATTGTATACATGACACAGAGAAGTTTGAAATGTAACACTCAAGTAACCTGACAATCAAAGAAACTTAGTCTTCTCCATGCACTGTAGCAGGTGCCAGCCCCTTTATTCTATATAAGTGGATTGCTACACTCATGCTTGAAGAAAAATGGAAAGCTCCCCAGTCTTCCCAGCTGGCGACCCTTTCCAGCACCAGCTGCATCCTCCTTTCAATAGCACACATCTAGGAACCAGAAAACCATATCACTAGGTCATCCACATAAAAGGAAGAAGACACCCTCTGTGGCAGGGAATCAAGTATGTCATTGATGGCAACAGCATGTAAAGCAACACTTAGCACACTCCTCTGTGGAACACCTTAATCTTAAACTCGTAGGACAGAGTGAGGACAGCACTGGGACCTGAAACCTGCAGTTCAACTAGAAGTCACTAAGGAACAATGGCAGGTGACCTTGGAGCCCCAAATTGTGAAGTTAATTCAAAATGCCATGGTGCCATGCTGTATCATATGCCTTTTCGAGGTCAAGGAACAAAGCTACGAGATGTTGCCCAGATGCAATAGCCTCAAAGACTGCTGACTCAGATCCGATAAAGTAGTCCAATGTGCAGTCACCAAACTTTCCACCTGGGCCACCTAGCCGCGAGAGGTGGGTAACAGGTGCTGGCAACAGTGTATCTATTTGTTCGTGTGTACAGGTTTGACGAAAGTTCGGATCATCAACTCTCGTGTTCCGTAGTGAACCCACGGAGCTCTATAGAATGGAGAGGCTATCTCCGATGCAAGAGTGTGAGTTTGGCCACCATAATGGAACACCATCACTCAAATTCAAATTCAAATACTATTTTTCCACTTAGCAGTGGTTATTAATAAAGATACACTCGTCGCATATCATACAAAAACATATATAGATTATGATTATTTTTCTGCCTAGTTCAACGAATACTTGGGTACATTTAGCCAATGAGTATAAAACAGGGACACTGGGGAAGAATCTTCCCGCCCCACCCCAGGGGGCAGTAATGTTAAAGAATTAACAACAAGATATATTTCTTGCTTTGAAATGTAGCGCCATCTCTCTTCGATGAATTCCTGTGCCCATTTCTGTATCCGTAAGCTGCACAGTGGACAATCGCACTATATTTTCCGGAATCATCGGCTGGTTTCAAAATCCACAGAGCAGCTCAGTACAAAAACGCAGGCATCAGGCGTGGTGTAACATGGCTGCCACTACACTAGCGCCGCCCTGACGGCGGCTACATAAATTATGCTGTGTTACCCATGAGAAAGCCTCTCCATATTATAGAGCTCGGTGAGTGAACCTCAGAGTTCATCCCAATATTCAGTCAACAATTTTTTACTGATAAAATTTCAAAGGAACTTCTTGAAAGTATTAGATAATGCGAGTACTGAAAACAGTAAGTAAAATCATCTAAAAGACTGCATCTTTACATATATCACATATTAATAAACGTGTTCTTCTTCATTATTACATGATAAACCCATGGCTAAAAACTGTCTACTGAATACTGGGGAGAAGAACCATCGTGAGACCGGCCCTTACGGTAGAAAAATAGATGCCGGTGTCTGTTCGTTTTGCATTTCGCTAGTCTTGGGCTGGTCTTGATTGAACCTATTGAAATACCATTCTTGATCCGAGACATGATTAAATAAGCTAGGTCATTACTCTTTACAGGATTACTCACTGGGATTATATTACTTTAAACGAAGGAGGAGAGACAGGAACTGTATATGTCGGAGGTTGAAACTCGTTCACTGAGGCAGAATAGCCTACTGCCTCGAGTCAGCTAGTCATGAGTCGACCGACGTGATGTATCCTCCCCTGAGATTATATATAATAGTATATATTTATTTTATAATATTATAAATATTACCTTATTATAAATTTAATATAGTCATATTTATTTGGTCTTGGTCAGCGTGACCTGTGGCACGTAACAATTTTCCGTGCGACCAGTTTCATGCAACTGGCTGAGCCGATGGGAGAGCTGCCTTACTCCTGAGACATTTTTCTCCCCACCCAACTCCATACTCAGCCATCTATGGGATGAACTCTGATGGAGGTTCATTGCAGACGAAGAGAGTTGAGGATTCGAACTTTCGCCGAGCATGTACACACGAACAAACAGGTTCACTGTTGCCAGCACCCGTTACCCACAACTCGCGGCTAGTTGGCCCAAGTGGAAAGTTTGGCGACTGTACATCTCATCCAATGAAACCCTCTTTGTCACAGAGAAAAGAAACATCTTCTTTAGTTACTAAACTAGTCTGCCACTAACCATCTTCTCAAGCAGTAAATATACACATGATGTCAAACAAATGGGACAATAGTTAGACTCATTAAAATAGTTTTTAAGTGGCTTAGGAAATAGAAGAACAATACTCATCCTCCAATTAGTGGATACTTATCCTATTGTAAATTACTAATAAAACTAGAGAATCGTACAACAAATGGTAAATCATAGCATAAGGAATGTCATTAAGTCCAGCAGCAGAGTCATTACACTGCTGGAGAGCAGCCTTGAATTCACAGACGGCAAAGAAAACATAAGGATCCAATTCAGTATACAGAAATAAAATACCTAACCTTTCCTGTTGATGCCGGAATAAGCTGAATGGTTTGGACGGATGTGAACAAAAAACACTGTAAAAATGCACTGCCAGGGCTGACGCTACTTCAGAGACTTGGATAAAGCAGATCTCTGAATTTTAAGCACCAAGGGAGAAGATGACTACTTACCCGTTATTTTCAAAACCCCCTTCCTGACCAATGGTAAAGGAGTGGATAAGGTGATTGAAAAGACATAGGCTCTCCACAAGGTTTGACACGAGTTCTTCAGAACCCACTGATAACGGGTACAAGCTTTCTTAAGATGAGTTTATAAGAACACATCTCTATTTTTCCTAAGGTTCCTACAAGCAGCCTTATGGACACACCTGCCTAAAGCACACTCCTCATCCCACCAAGGCACATGTCACCTGCAAAACTTTCCAGACGTTCGTGGAATAAGAGAATGGCTAGCCTGATGTACAGTCGTTGTGAAATACTGCTCTGCATCATCACCCGTTTGAAAGTTGGGAACACTGCAGTCAAGACTATAGTGTTCTGCAGACTCTCCCCAGTCAGCCAAACCCAAACACCAGGGAAGGAAGGACACACTTCACCAACATAGGGTTGCATGCTTTAGCCACAAGAGGGGTTAACGATCAATACCATTCAAATGAGACAAAATCTCACATGAAAAGTTCAGTGAAGAATCACGGGAGACCAATGTAAGATAAGTAACAGATAGAATGCCAGTTTGTACATGAAATGTATCAGCTCTCCCGTGCTCAGAGGAGCCAGATCCAAATACTCAGCAGTAGATGCCAGGAGATCACCGAAGGTGTTACATATACTATAGTTTCACTCCACAAAGTATGGCAAAAGATTTGCGTCGCCTAGCAGAACAAACGACCTACGAAGCTGACGAATAAAGTAGTCATGGTACAGAGCGGCGTGAAAGGGGGGGGGGGATAGATAAAGACAACAGAATATATAACTCCTCCCCAGGTGTAACTGAACAGCCACAGCCTGAAGGAGAGACCAGACAGTAGGCTCCAGCAAAGTAGAGGACAGCCACCTCGAGTATCACAGTCCATAACAGCTGGTGAGTGGAGAACTGTATATCCTCGTAGAGCAGAGAGAGTCTTGTTTCTGACCATAGTCTCCTGAAGGCAAACACAGAAGATGAAACTCTGACACGGGCAGTTGAAGTTCCTCCCAATTTGCTCAAATACCTCAACAGTCCCACTGTGGAGCAGCTATTACAGGACGAGGTATGGCAGAGTATCTTCACGCAAATGATAACAGAATTTTGCTGCAGCTTCTAAAGAATGTCATGAAAGACATACTCTACAGCTACACTTAACCCTCCAAAACCCTGAGTTGCTGCAGATGGGATTTTGTGGGGAAGGTTCTTAACTTACTACCATTCATCTATCATGTCATAGTACCAAAGATCATAGGACCCAACCTGGGGTTCCCTCCTTATTCATGTTTTGAAAATGCGCCAAACCGTCACCCCAGGGTAACAATGGTTTCTGCTGGGTTAAACTTAGAAATCTCGTGAAATCTGTTTAAACTTTTAGTGAAATAAAAAACAAAAGCATTTGGAGGCCAAATGCTAATCACTGGCAATATATCTTGGACCCTAATTATAAGAAAATAGATCTTTCGCCATGCAGTTTGATGTATGACGGCTGGTATTCAGTCACCTTCGATCAAATCCTAACCAAAAGTTAATCACTTGTGTCCACTCATGCAATTGTTGTTTCATTATGGTTTAGTGAATATTCTTCCATAACTTTTACACACACACACACACACACACACACACACACACACACACACTTGATATACTTCCAAAGGAAGTATATCAAGTGGTCAGAGTCCTGAGGAGTTTGCTGCGTTATCAGACAACAGGAGCTGCGTCGGGTAAACAGACGAGACCAGGGTAAATTCCAACACTGACGGAACGGAGATGCTAAACTGTAAGTAGAAAATATATTTCTATAAGATGGCGTACTTTCAAGAAGTGCAACTAGGTAAGAGGAAGGGAAACAATATGAAACAAAATGATGACTACACAGACCTGGTGGAACTGGTTACATTTAATAAATTAGCTGAGAAAGTGAACAGATTGGAAGAAACTTTCAAACTGGAATTGGATGAAATAAGGAAGGAACTGTGCCAACAAAAGGGGAAAAATGAGGAACTGGTAAAGGAATTTAACAGAAAAGATGCACCAATAATGTAGGTGACCTACAAGCTGAGGTAGACATTCTGAGGAAGAAAGTGAATGAAATGGAAAATACAGTAGTCACCCATGAAAGAGTTTTGGAGGAGTACAATGATGATAAAGACATAATTAGACAAGCAGGTGATCTAATAGAGCAGAATAGAGACAATGATAAGATAACTCAGGCGAATTAAATTATGAGAAACTACACAGAGGAAGTACAACATAAACGGACAGAGGTAGCCAAAACAAGTCAAGATTTAAAAAATAAGGCTGAAGCAAAAGCCATGACAAAAGAGGTGAAAGACATCCTACGGAAGAACCCAGGGCTGATAAAGGAAACAGCTGCGATTTACAGATCTATAGTCATCACTGGAAGAGGTGAAGAAGAAATAAGAAACAGAATCACCAGAGACAACAAAGAGATGGTAAATATAATGAACATATTGAAAGTAGTATCAGACGTAATCTGTGAGAAAGATGCAGAGGAATTTAAGAGATTAGGGAAATATTAGAGAAACAGGTCAAGGTCCCTCAAAGTGTGAACACTGTAGAAGAGTTTTAAAAAAATGCTATCAAAATTAACCCCTTCATTCACGGGGACCCGGTGAAGAACACAACCGCTCGCACTCTTTCGACGCAACGAGAACACCAGAAACAGAGGACCAAAAGACCCCTCATTATTAGATTTCATATTCACTAGGCATGAAAATGAAACTAACAATATAATTTGTCACCCGCCACTCGGCAAAAGCGACCATACAGTACTAAATTACAATGTCAGGACAGCATATGATATAGTTAGAGGTAATGGAATTTACAAAAGGGGGCTAAACTACAAGAAGGGAAACTATCATGACCTAAAGAAGTATTCCAACGATATAGAGTGGGAAAAGGAGCTAAGAGGACATGATATAAATGTTATATATAAAAAATTCTGTGAATTTTACGAAATAGGAGTCCATCATTATGTCTCATTGCACAAAGACACGGTAATAAGGATAAAGAAATGGTTTAATATTGACTGTAAAATTGCAAAAGAGAAAAGAGATTTGCTGTGGATCAGATACAGACGACATAAATATAAGAGAGCATATAACAACCACAAGCAGGCAAGAAATGATTATACAAGGATAAGGAGAGAAGCTCAAAGGTAGTATGAGGAAGACATTGTAAATAAAAGTACAGATCAGCCGAAATTGGGTGACAGCTACATACGAAGCAAATCAAAAGTTAAAGTACCATCCACCATGGATGAGAGGAAAATCTGTATCAATGAAGAAGATTTTGTGAAGTACTAAACATAAATTTCCAGTCAGTTTTTACTAAAGAAAGTAGATTTGCGAGAGATGAAGACAAACAAGCATTCCCACACATATTAACAAATATACGTACAACAAAACAAGAGGTCAAGGAAGCGATGAGGAAATTTGACAGGGGAAAAGCCAATGGTCCTAACGAGTTTTCATTTTGGGTATTACAGGAATGTGCAAAAGAGTTAAGGAGTCCATTACAATTAATATTCAAAGAATCCTTAAAACAAGGAAAGCTACCTGATATTTGGAAGAAAGCAAACATTGTTCCCCCTTTCACGAAAGGAGATAAGACAAAATCCACTTAACTACCAACCAGTATCACTGACCAGCGTCGTAAACAAGATGTCAGAAAAAGTGATACAAAGAATTTGGGTAAATCACCTGGAAAAACACAATATGATAACTGAAAGACAATTTGGTTTTAGAGAGGGAAAATCATGTGTTACCAACCTATTAAGTAACTATGACAGAGTTGCAGAAATGATACAGAAAAGAGATGGCTGGGTAGACAGCATATATTTGGATTTCAAGAAAGCATTTCACAGAGTACCACACAAAAGACTTTGATGGAAACTGTACAATCAAGGAGGAATCCAAGGTATACTGTACGATTGGATGCAAGATTTTCTCAGTAAAAGGGAAATGAGAACAGTGCTAAGGGGATATTACTCATCACGGAGAGAAGTGACAAATGGAGTTCCACAGGGCTCGGTGCTGGCATCAGTTATGTTTTTAGTATAAATAAATGACATGGACAGCAACATTGGAAATGGAAGCTACGTAAACATGTTTGCTGATGATGCAAAAATACAAAGGGAGATTACACATACTCTTGCACAGAGCTACAAGAGGAATTAAATAAGCTTCATGAATGGAGCAATTGATGGCAAATGGAATTCAAGGTGGACAAATATTATGCAATAAAATTTGGTAAAAGTGAAGAAAGACCAGACTGGGACTATAGATTAGGAAGTTCAACCCTACACACATCAGAAAGGGAAAAACATTTAGGCATGATTATCAATAACAGACTATCACCGGCTGACCACATAAATGAAAAAGTAAGGAACACGTACACTCTGCTTGCTAATATGAGGGTAGCATACACATATATAAATGAAGACATGCTGAGAAAGGTAGCAGCATTCATTAGACCAATTTTGGAGTATGCATCAGTCGTCTGGAATCCACATCTCAAAAAACAATTAGATAAGATTGAAAAGGTATAAAGGGCCGCTACAGGATGGGGACCAAGTTTAAGGGACCTAAGCTATGAAGAAAGACTCGAAAAATTAAACCTACCAACATTACAGGAGAGAATGAAACGAGGAGACATGATTATGTTATATAAATGCATTACAGGGAAAGAGAAAATAGACGTAAATGGTACATAACCTATGGGAAAGCAACATCAAGAGGACACTGCAGAAAACTGTACAAAAAGAGAGGTGATAAAGACATAAGGAAATTTAGTTTCCCAAATAGAGCAGTTGATCGGTGGAATGCACTACCGAATGAAACTGTGCCAAAATAATTCATAAATTTAAAGACATGTATTATAAAAATGGTTAAAAAACACGGAACTGTACGAGGTTGACTCATTCCTGTAAACATACAACTAGGTAAGAACAAGTAGGTACGAACACACACACACACACACACACACACACACACACACACACACACACACACACACACACATACACACACACACACACACACACACAATCTATCGCCTCGCCTTGTTAAAACCGGATGATAAAAATCATTACTTGTCTGTAGCATCCCAGCTCCGTTTCTGGGTCTGGTAACAGTGTGTTGAAGTATGAATATCAAACCATGATACCAGAATTATGTTAAATAACCAGCATGTGAAGAGAAAACCATGTTGTAAAACGGATATATAACTGATCTACTTACGGTATTGTGTTATTTTCCCCTCAACACTACCCAGTGACTAAGTTACTTTTATTATAATAGCCTTGCTGCTCCATCTTAATCGGTTGTTAATACCCCTCCAGTGACGATTCCACATGATACGTTAGACACATTTTTTTCTTTCACGTATGAGGTCTGTTGTATCTGGAATCATCTTCCAGCACAGGTAGCTGACACTTTATCAACAGAGCAGTTTAGGGTTATACCAGACCTGACTTTGTGGTTCATTGAATATTACTTCCAATTTCATAGTTTATATTTCTTCCTTCGGGTTAATTATACTTCTTTTTACGTGCCCGCTCTGCAGGGGGAGGAGGTGGGTGGAGAGAGCCTTCATCTCTGCTATACTTTCGTCACACGAATTGAGTAACATCTTATATCTGGTAAATTCATTCATGGTACCTCTGAGGTACAGGTCGTAAGACCTTCTGTGGTGTTACTTCTTGGAAAGCTTCCCCCCCTCTCTCTCTCTTTGTGTTTGTTTAAGAAGCATTTCCTATAATGTGTTTTCCCAGGGATCTTATAGGCGAAAATCAGTGAAATCTGCTTTTACAATGACTTTATCTGGGTGGCATAATACGTGAAGTTTAATTTGATTACTAAAATGCACAGGCATTTGTAATGCTTTATATTGGCATTTTATCAGCATAAACTAAAAAATGACGGATTTTGCAAGAAGTGTTAACGGAATGTTCTAGTGGCTTTTCATGTGCCGGTAGGAGCAGGTTTGTAAACAGTTATGTCAGTCCGTGGCAGGTGGCTCTTGAAAACGTGACATATACTTCAAATGTAGCCCAAACGTGTTATTCATTGAAATTTATACCTGTATCTCCCAGTAACAGTGGAGATACATGGGAATATATTAGATGGTTCTATAAATCACATTAGTCCTATATAGGCCCATGTACTGAAGAATTATCATCAAAGTTCAAAACATGAAAGAATGCTTTAAATCAAAAGATTAAGAATTTTGAGGATTGTTGGCATTTACTTGTATACAGGTAATGTGATGTGGTTCACGTTTGAACCAAAGCTATATGAATTAAATGAGATAATCTGTTCCAAAGAAGACTCCGTTCAGCAATAAAACACCAGTGTTTTACATATTTTTACTGAATGTAACTAGAAATTATATTAGCATTCATATTATTTAAAAAGTGTCTTTTTATATTTTCACCCTGCAACAAAGTAGCAAACATTCTTTTCAGATGCATTATACAGTACATAATGTAGATAATTTTCCAGCATTAAAAAGTATAGGATCTCATTTCATTGCACTAAGATATCTTCTTTTAATTTTGCGAAATACTGCACTAATTATCGTATTTGTACGATTCACATGCACCGTACCATTTTCCACAAAGAGGAAGAAAAGGATAAATTGGAGACGAAGAGTAAGTTTCTAATAATAAAGAAGTAATTACTGATAGCGTGGCCTGACTGTTCAAAAGCATGCTACATAAGAAGAAGCAGCGAGCACATTGTTTTAGGCCAGGTTACGGTATATCAGAATAGTCCAAACGCCCGATAAAATGTGGCGATGGTACCACTGAGTACGAGGGACTGGTACAGTATTCTTAGCAGTTGCCTTAGTTATAACCCGAGCAACCACTTTTCTTTGAATGAGAGACAGGAGTGACTAGCCTAGACTGATGCATTATATTTAATTATTTTGCTTTATCAGAGTTGCAGAACAGACTGCTAAATAGATTCTTAACATGTTGTATTGTCATTATACACTGTGCATGTACCGCTATGCATATAACTGGTGACTACGCATAAATTCAGTATGTCCAATGCATTAGAATACAGAAGAGTAAACCCCTAGGGGTACGGGGGGTTTTCAAGAATACTCCCCCAGTATCCCTGCTTGATGTAAAAGGCGACTAAAAGGGTTGGCGAAGGGTTAGTGCCCCTCCCCGGAAAACAACTAACTAAAAAGACAAACAATAAGCCTCGGACAAGGACTAACCAAAAGATGATGACCAAGTACCGGACAAAGGACATAGTAATCGGAACGTGGAATGTAAGGGGAGCGAATGATGAGGTGAAAGAGAGAGAGATTGTCCAGGTGCTTGAGGGTGCGAAAGTTGATGTATGTGGAATAACTGAAACGAAATGCAGAGGTGAGAGTGTGAGAGAAGTATGCATGGGGTATATGTGCAGGAGTAGGTGAGAATGAGAGGGCAAAAGAAGGAGTATGTATAGTTGTGAGTAAAAGATGGAAGAAAAGCATAAGAGAGTATGGATCAGTTGGGTCAAGGATTGTGTGGGTAAGATTGAAAGTTGGAATACAAATGTGGGCGATTGTGTGTGTGTATGCGCCAAAGCAAGATCGTGCAAGCAGAGTGAGAGAAGAGTTCTGGACAAATGTGGAAGTGTGCATGGAAAAGTTTGGAAGGAATGAGAGTGTTTTTGATTGGTGATATGAATGGTAAAGTAGGGAATGTGAAGGTGGATGGAATAGTTGGTGAGTGGGGTGTGCCCGCTGAAATAGATGAGAATGGCAGTGCATCAGTGGACATTTGTGCTGGGAGGGGGTTGGTGATAGTCAATACCCTCTTCAGGCACAAAATGATCCACAGGTATACATGGCGAGTGATGAGAAGGGTGGGTGGTGAACTGAATGAAAGGAAGGCAATGATTGATTATGTGTGTGTGGATGAAAGGATGCGAAAATGTGTAATGGATGCAAGAGCTTATAGAGGTTGGGGGACTGTTTCTGATCACTACTTGGTGGTGGCCAGAATTAAGATCCAATTAGGATGGAAAAATAGAAGAAGGGAAGGACGGGAAGAAGGAGTAGTTGCAAGGAGAGTGGAAAGGTTACAAGAGGATGAGAAAAAGGCAGAGCATAAGAGAGAAGTGGAGGAACGATTGGTCAAATATGAATTGGAGCAGATGGGGGACGTGGATGATGTGTGCAGGATATCTACAGAAGAAATATGTGCAGCATGTGATGTGGTGTGTGGGATGAAGAGAAGACAGAGGGATGTGCAAGGAACAGCGTGGTGGAATCAAGAGGTGAGACAGGCTGTGGCACAAAAGAAGAAAGCATACAATGAATGGATGAGAAATAGGGACGTGGAAGAAGTTGAGAGGCGGAAGAGAGAGTTATAATGTAGAAAGAAAGAGAGAGGTTAAAAGATTAGTAAGAGAGAGTAAGAAGAGAACGGATAAGGAATTTGGAAGGAACTTGAGTGTAAAGTGGAGGGACTGTAAGAAAATGTTCTGGAAAGAGGTGAAAAGAGTAAGACAGGGTGGAAGTGAAGTTAGCAGGGGAGTGAAAGATAAAAATGGTAGATTACTAGTGGAGAAGGGAGAAAAAGTGAGCAGATGCAGGAAACACTTTAAGGAATTGTTGAACATAGAGGATGGAAGCACTGGGAGTATAAGTGGCTGGGGAATGGCTGGAAGAAGGAGGGAGGTGAGAAGACAGGAAGAAATCAGTAAGACAGAAGTTGTGGAAGCAAAGAAGAAAGTTAATTGGGGAAAGCCCCAGGAATTGATGGAGTGTGTGGTGAAATGCTGAAGTATGGAGGAGAGATAGTAGTAGAATTGATGTGGAACATGTGCAGATTGGCCTGGGAGGAAGGTATAGTCCCGGAGGATTGGAAGTCAGGTATAATTATTCCCTTGTACAAAAGAAAAGGGGAAAAAGACGTGTGTGGTAATTATAGGGGCATCTGTCTTCTTAGTATAATAGGAAAAGTGTATGGTAGGATACTTATTGACAGAGTTAGAGAAAGAATAGAGGAATTAGTTGGAGAAGAACAGGGAGTCTTTAGGAAGGGAAGAGGTTGTGTGGATATGATATTCATTCTTAGATCTTTAGTGGAAAAGTTTCTAGAGAAGGGAAAGAAATTGTATACGCCTTTCATGGATTTGGAGAAAGCATATGACAGGGTGGATAAACAAGAATTGTGGAAAGTGTTAAGAATATATGGAGTAGATGGGAAATTGTTGAATGCTGTGAAGAGTATGTATAATGGTGCTAAGGCTGCAGTGCGTGTGGATGGTGAACTGAGTGAATTTTTCTCTTTGAAGGTTGGGTTGAAACAAGGATGTGTCATGTCTCCATGGTTGTTCAATCTGTACATGGATGGGGTAATAAAAGAGGTACAAGGTAGGGTAGTGGATGTTGGAGTGGCCCTGGTGAGAGAGGGTAGTGTTTGGAAACTCCCTGTACTGTTGTTTGCAGATGATACTGTGTTGTTCAGTGAAGACGAAGGGGAGCTGCAGGGTGGATGAGTTTGGGAGAGTGTGTAAGAAACAGAATCTAAAGGTGAATGTAGGGAAGAGTAAAGTGATGGTCTTTGAGAGAGGTGAAGTCACTGAATGTACAGCGAGGTTGGATGGTGAGGAATTGGAAAATGTGAGTACGTTTAAGTACTTGGATAGTGTGATGAGTAAGGATGGAGGCTTGGAGGGTGAAGTGCTTGAAAGGGTACAGCAGGGAAAAAAGGTTGCTGGTTTCTTGAAAGCAGTGATAAGAAGCAGGGAAGTGAGCATGGAAGCGAAAAAGTTACATGACAGTATTGTGATACCAACTCTAACGTATGGAAGTGATGCTTGGACGTTGCTGGAAGGACACAAGTCAAGAGTGAGAGCAGTGGAAATGAGTTATTTAAGAGGAGCCTGTGGAGTCACATGGAGAGACAGGCTGACAAATGAAGATATAAAGGAGCATTGTGGTGTGGATGTGGATGTAATAGGAAGCGTTAGCAGGAATACAATGAGGTGGTTTGGCCATGTGGAGAGGATGGAGGGTGAAAGACTGACGAAGAGAGTGTATGTGAGTGAGGTGGAGAGGGGGAAGAAGGAGGGGGAGGCCGAGGATGAGATGGAGGGGTGGGGTGAAGTGGTATATGAGGGAGGGGGGTGTGAGTTGGGAGCGGGGCAGTGAAATGGCGGGGGACAGGGCGACGTGGAGGCGATTTGTTTGTGGCCACCCCGAACGGGATTGAGGCGTCTGGCAATAGATAGATAGAGAGATAGAAATATCAATGTTATAATACCATTGGTTAAGAGATTCCTACAGGGCTTACATAAAAACTAGAACATTCACAACAATAGGACCTGCCAATGGCTATTTTAGGTTCTTCCACTACTCACTACTGCAACTTTCTGTTTTCAGGCTGGTCTGTATGAGCAGTGGAAAAAGGAAACACTGGAAGCTGCTGCACGTGAAAGTCGAATGAAACAGAGGGAAGAAATAAAACAGCAAGGGCAGGACGGAACAGAACACAGCCAAACTAATTTCAGGAGTCTGTCTGTTATTCATGTGCAGGGACCTCTGCTGCTTCTCCTGGTGGGCATCACCCTGGGCAGTGTGGCCTTTGTAGTGGAGAGGCTGCTGGTGTCGGAGCCTCACCCTTCACATACACCTGGACCTACGAGACAAACATTATACTGAGTAATTTCCCATATGACTCCCGCAGGCAGGTTTTTTATTGACAGAACATAATTTAGTATCTGACCTCTTCATCCTTACGTCATCATTACTGTTGCATTCATAATATTAGTAATCATTTGCAGGAAACATGAAAAATGTAGAAAAGGCATCCAGGGGTAGCCTACACAGTGTATTAATATTGCATTTTTAGTCCAAAGAAGGAAAAAAAAAAAAAAAACAGTTCACAAGTCCTTTTACTCTTATGAGGTGTATGTAAAGTCAGAATCAGAAAAAATACAAACGAATTAATTCACATGATTATTTGTTTTCGCCTGTAACAGCTCGTAACAGAAAGGTGTTAACATTAACTATCCTTGCTACTTTTAGGCAATGAATATACTATAAAGTGAAAGATATGACCCTAATTTTTAACGTACTTTTTACTATTTTATTTATAGCAGAAAATAGAAATGTGTCCTTTTTTCTTCTTCACCCTTCATGCATTGAACTGGTGACAGTACAGAAAGATAGAAATGTTTTGTTGGCATTTAACAAGCCTATTATCGAGAGGTATTAAAGAAGGAAGCCTTCATGATGTGGCATCGATATAATTGGGCAGTTTCATTGCCTTCCTATAAACGTCCCTTAACAGCCCGTCCCCTGAAATGGCAATGCTGGATCTCAATAAAAGGACAGTTTTAAAATTCACTCTGTTGAGTTCATATTCAGATGAACCTGCGGCAACAAAAACAGTAACAACAACAAAATCATCACCACCACTATCAACCACCAGCACCACCACCACCACCACCACCAACAACAACAACAACAACAACAACAACAGTATCAGTGAAGCAGATGGTTCAGATAAAGACATCAAGTATTTCAGAATCTTTAATTCAACTCTTAAACATACAAGTAACTACTGCCACTGTGGCTCACGGCGACAAGGGAGGAAACCTACCGACAGTACTGAACATTTACAAATGTAGTACACATATGGACTATACGGGATTTTGATAAAGCCAGGTACCATGTAGGGATTCCCAAGGGTTAATAACTTGCGTGATAAATCCTTAGGAAGCTACACTGAAACATCAAATGGGGCTTAATAAAGCTGAGTTCCTTGCTTATGACAATCCTTAGTCGCTAAAACGAAGCATTATATGAGGCTTCGTTAGAATGAATCGCCTTGAGTGTGAATTCCTTAGTGGTGCTTGAATGACTACAGTAGATAGTCCAGTAAGCTTAATATCTGTAGCAACAATCATCTATCTATATACCTAGGATGCTTCCTCCAGAGAAAGGGAGATAGCCGAAACAGGACGACACACCTCCAATTTACTCATTGACACACACACACACACACACACACACACACACACACACACACACTCACACACACACACACACACACACACACACACACACACACACACACACACACACACACACATTTACTCATATCTTAGCCGGAAGGGGAGAAGGGACAGATCCTCGCCATACCACACCGCACGAGGGTCAACTGCATAGTGCAATCAGCTACATCCGCAGCAGGGCCCAACAGCAGTGCTAGTTTACCCTTGCCACATCATAATGGACTCATCCCATTACCTACACCTAACCTGGGCACCTGATCAGACCAAATGAAGGAGAATATCCCATTGCCGCTGCGTCACCATGTATTCATTCACAATTTTTCTCCAGTCATCTCTATCATGTGCAGCCACTCTCCTTTGCTCTACAAACATCCCTCGTGCATCTGACACTCTTTTCACACTGTCCATCCATCCTATTCGTGGTCTTCCTCTCAGCCTTATACTTCTCACATCCAGTTCAGTTATCTTTTTCACCAATCATTCTTCATCCATTCTCTCCATATGCCCAAACCATTGTTACACCTCTGCTCTACTCAATCAGCCATCTCGCACATAACTCCAGTTCTCCGCACTTCATCTTTTCTCACTCTATCCATATGCATCACTCCGCACATACTCCTGAGACACCTCATGTACATTACATTTAAACTCTTGCTCTCTGCTACACCCAAAATCCAAGTTTCACCCCATATAATGCAGCTGGTATGACTACACCCTCATGCAGCCTTGTTTTTACATCCATTCTATGTGAATAGCATCTGAACACTTTTTTCATTCCTCCCATCACTTTTCTTACTTCATTCATTGTAAACTTTACCTCTACATTTATTTTTCCATCTACAGCAACATGTGACCCTAAATACTTAAAACACTCTACCTGCTCAAATAACTCACCATTAAAAACTACATTCATCCTCCTACCATCTACCAACCTCGTACACTTCATCACTTTACTCTTATTCTCATTTACTCTCAATTTCCTCCTCTCACCAACCCTTCCAAACTCCTCTTCCAACTGTCTCATCCACTCGGAATCAGCCACCAGTGCCGTGTCATCTGCAAACAGCAGCTGATTCAGATTCCACTCTCTACCATCGGCTTTCATTACACTCAAACCTTCACCTAGTGCTTGTGCATTCACCTCCCTTACAACACCATCCATATAAATAGTAAACAACCAAGGTGACATCACACATCCCTGCAGCAGGAAACCAATCACTCACAGTATATCCCACTCGTACTCACGCTCTACTATTTTCATAAAAACTTTTCACTCTTTGTAACAATCTACCATCAAGTCCATACAGTCTCAAAACAGTCCACAAATCCTCCTTATCAATTCCATCATCTGGTATCCCTAAATCCATGAACGCGCAAAACACATCCTTACCTTTCGTCAAATACTTTCCACACACCTGTCTCACAGCAAACACCTGATCCATGCAATCCCTTCCTCTCCTAAAGCCACACTGTTCATCACCAATCACTCTTTTTTTACCCTCTCTAACTCTCTTAATCAACACTCTACCATACACCATACCCACAACACTCAACAGACTTATACCCCTAAAACTGGTAAAGTCATACTTATCACCCTTACCCATATACAGTGTAACCACACATGCACTTCCCCAGTCAGTCGGTACCATACCGCTAACAAAACACACATTCAGCAGTCTTACTAACTACTCAACAGTAGTAGCTCCACCATCTTTCTGACATTCCATAGGACAACCATCCAAAACTGCAGCTTTTCCTGCATTTATTTCCTTGACTGCCTCCTGCACTTCCTCAGTCGTGATCAAAGAATCATTCAGCTCTCCCAACACATTTATTCCTTGCATCCTTCCATCTGCCACAATCTCAGCCTCCCTTTCCTCCTCTACATTTAACAGTCTTTCAAAATACTCTGCCCATCACTTCCTTACTGCATCCATCTCAATTAACATCCTTCCATTCTCTGTTTTTACACGCTTTTCCTTCCCAGACTCTCCCCTTCGCACTCTCTTCACCTCCTTTCAAAACATTTTCTTTTTCTCTTAAAAATTCTGTCAACCGCCTACCCCACATCTCATATCCTGCCACTTTAGCGTTGTTCACACCGTTTCTCACCCTATTGCTCGTTTTCTTATCTCTCCCATAGGACACCTCATCATTCCTCTACAGCCACACTTCATATGCACGTCTCTTCTCAGCTACAGCCATACTTACTTCCTCACACCACCGTCCACTTCCCTTTCTTACACCACTACCTACTCGTCTCACAACACACACCTCTTCCGCATACCCCACTACAGCACACTTAAACAACTGCCATTCTCCACACCGCCATTTTCTGATCTTTCACTGCATTCCACTCATCTTTCAACTTTTCCTGATACTATATAATTTTCTCTCTTTTATCCAGCTCACTGATTTTCAAAACCTCCCTATCACACCTAAGTCTCCTTGATCTCACCCATCTCATACCTACCCTCATCTTTCCCTCCACCAGGTGCTGGTCAGACATACCTCCACCCTCCTGTCTCAAAACACTCATATCCAGGAATTTTTCTCCTACATTCCTTGAGACAACCACATAGTTCATCAGTGTCTATCAGCAACTCTTCCACCTTCCTGTCGTACCCATGTATACTTATATCTTCCTTCCCAAACAAGGTATTTCCAATCGCCATCTCTTGCTCAACAGACATCCGTATCATACTTTCCCCATTATAAATTTATTGCAGGCACACCATGCATACCAACGAAACCTTCAACTGCTACATTTCCCACCCTAGCATTCAGATATCCCATCATTTTCACATTCACATTTGCTCCAAAACTCTGCAAACATTCATCATTCCAGAATAACTCCCTCACTTCTTCATCCCTTTCCCTACCAAGCCCATATGCACTCACAAAAACCCACAGCTCACGTCCAAATTTCGCTTACACCCACGTTAGTCTCGATGACACCTTCCATTCAGTTACACACTGCTGCACTTCCGGGCTCACTATCAAGGCCACTCCTTCTCTCACTCTTCCTTTATCAACACCTGACCACCTTCCAGTCACACTTCTAAACTTACAGTACAGTAGTTTCACCTCTCTCTTTCATCTTTGTTTCACTCAAAGCTAACACATCCAAGCTTCTTCTCACAAACATTCTCCCAATCTCCTCTCTTTTAGCATGAAGTGTACAACATCCACGCACATTCAAATAACCCAGTCCTCAGGGTACTGGGATAACTCAATCCCCCTTCTCTTTCTATGCCCTGTCTCACCGTAGTAATTAAAAATACAGAGGAGGAGGTCCCTAGTCCCTTCAGCTCGTCCCTTTTAGTCGCCTTTTATGGCACGCAGGGAATACGATGGCAGAATTCTTCCTAACACAACCTGATCGCAGAGTGGTGGTACCATCCCATCATGCGGCTAGATTTTGTCCCCTACGTCACAGGGACGGACACAACCGTGAATACTAATAAAGAAACAGGGAGAATGCCAGTAGTCTGCCACTAAAGGGCAGGTTAATCGCACATGTCCACCTCCCCCCCCCCACATATAAATACTCTCCTTACCCCCACCAAAGCACTGATTTGTAAAGTGCATGAATTGGAAATCTAAAGCTTCTCTCTCTCTCTCTCTCTCTCTCTCTCTCTCTCTCTCTCTCTCTCTCTCTCTCTCTCTCGTGAAATAGTAGTTTCATTTATCCTATTAGGTTTATTAGTACGTGCATAGACGGACCTTCACTTCCATGTGAAGAAATTATTTTGAAGTTTTAGCAGGATTCTGAAAAATGACCCAAGCATACCATATATATTCAAATATTTGTCCACCGTCTTCTAAACGATATACTAAAATCCAAGTAAGAGAGACATATTATATGATTACTAGCGGTATAAGTCCATCTCCTGCCTTGTTATCTGGGGAGCCACATATCTACCTACCCACTCATCCACCTACTCACTCACCCCACCAAACACAACCCCACCTTGGCTGCATTTTTTTTTTTTCTTTGGCAACACTCACTCATACAGTCCTATTGGCAACATTGGAGTGAGTTCAGTGTGAATGATTCGGCAACGTCACACCTTCGCTTGTGAACAGATGAAATAATTGGGGAAATTGGTCTTCCATAAGGTCTTCCTCATAAGGTTTTTAGTAACCATAGCTTGGTAGGGGTCTTCAGTAAATGTAGTTCGGTAATGATAGAGAAATGAAGCCATGTAGATCAACATTTATACCCTCCACCTGACAGAGTCTGAGAATGTTGTTTTCACTGGGATCAATAACTGCTGGGTGGCAGGGCGACTGGCTGAGCGTTGATATTTCGTTTTCGGGCCAGAACTCAAAAAGTATTCACAACACAGTCATGAAATTACACATGGTTATGTGTCTTATAGTGAACTGGTGCCTTTCGATAGGTAGAATGCTGTGTCTTAAGTAGGATTTTTTTTGTGTGTGTGAAAAAGTAGCAAAAATAATTTTTCCATAGATTTCAATGCAACTTTCACAAGGAATCTGAAGCGCTCATTTTTATGGGTTCTCAAGGCGTTCGCCTTACTCCCACCTTTAAAAGTAAAGACTGGGGGGGTGAGGGCCGTTATGTGCTTGGGTAGGTGTGCAGGGAGGTGGGGGGCCATGTGCTTTGTCAGGTGGGGATTTATAAAACCGTAGTGTTGCCCATGTTTTACTTTGAATTATTTCATATATTATTTCCCAAAGCTATGCCCATCTTCCACGATACCCTGCATATGGCCGTATTTTGTTCGTCTTACACCTGCCAGACGATTACAGTCAATTTAGAAGTAACTTCCTACTAGACAAGTTAGTGAGGGCTATGTTCAACTTCTCGAGTTGAATGTTGAATGGTCTCTTTAAGGTAAATGAAGATGTTGGAGGGGGACGCCTTTATGTAAGAGCCCAGTCCATAGCAGAATCAAAATGGCGATCTCTGCCAGGATATCCTAATGATTTTGGTCTGAACCTAATTACATATTTATCTATCATGATACTGACAAATATTGGTGATGTTAGAACATGTTTGCAAACTGACCCTACACAGTATTAGCAGAAAATCTTGCTAAGTTTGACCTTAAGCCGACAACTCAAGTCTTATGAGTGAAACTTCTCAGTAATAATAAACTTAATTTAATTAGTTTGATTCATGACTCAGTGCTTAGAGTGAGTGAAGATGTTGAAACTGATAAAACTACAACTGGTCATGATCTCAGGGAACATGAGTCATCTGTTCACAGTGTTGATAATGTTCAGAATCCTAAGTTTTTGTACTGTACCAACAGCCACATATGCATGTTCATACTACTCAGAAATAGATGTTAATGCCTTAAATACTAATGTCAGTGAACAACTTGGAATAGCTAAAATTCAGCTGCAAAATGAGACAACTTCAAGCACGAGAGTAACAACGTGAACTAATTCATGAGCGCAGACTGAGGCAGCTTGGCGGTTCATCTAGTCCTTGTGGTGCCGCTTTAAGGAACTCTTTTGATGCTGCCGAGAACATTTAGTCTTTCCTTTAGGCGTAAAGTGTCACTAAATATTTCCAAATGTTTGAGGTGGCAGCTCGTGTTTCCTGGCCTAGTAACTCTTGATCGACATTACTTCAGTGCGCACTTTGTGTACAGCACAGGAGGCCTATATTGCTTTATCAGCTGACCAGTATGCTGATTATGAGGTGGTAAAAGATGCAATACGCGGGGTATATGAACTTGTACCGGAGGTATACGGTCTCAGGTTAAGAACCACTTACAGACAAAAAGTTCAGACATATGTGGAAGTTATTAAAAAAATACTGGAGAGGAAAGAAAAAGTGAATTAAAAAATAATCCATACATCAGATTACTGGTGTCTTCCAATGATAAATAATCTGTAACTGTTCGACTTGAACAGCTATTGATTGAGGTTTGGAGGGAAACATATCTGGGGATTCGAGTTCCAAAGAGATGCAGTACGGGGAATAAAAGACTTCTGGCAGGCGGAAGTTCTGCAATATGGCAATGTGACAGTCCAGTTATGAGTGCTACCGGATGCCTGTGTAGCACAGGGAACGGCAAGGAGAGGTGGCACAATGGATCCAACTTCGTATGAGCATTTGCCATGAAAGTATTGTAAAATAATGCAAGGAAGGCAACATTCCTTCTTACCTATAGAGGAGGTAGTTTATTTGTCATAGCAAGGTTATTAATAATTCTAACAGCTTTGGTCTGAGTTTTGTCTAGTTGTTTTAGTGCAACCTCTCGACATCCATTCCACATGAGTAAGCAATATTCCAACTCAGAGTGCACATGACTTTAATAAACTACATTTACTGTAACTGCCAGTCAGTAAAGAAGCTACGAACTCTGTACAGTAACTTTGGAGGCAGTTATAGCAAGTGATCTGACATGAAAGGTCCAGCTGAGAGCATTGTTAAGTGACGCACAGAAAATTTCAATTCTTTGGAGATAGGAATATTAGTAGGATTGAAGGTAATATAGGAATCTGGCAATAATTGTGTATTAGTATACTGTATATATTTGATTTTTCTAGCATTACATGAGACAAGGTTATTTTGTCCCCATTTAGTGATACTAGATAAGTCTTGATTTATGGAGATGGCTGTACCGATTTGTGAGTTAGAGATATTAAACTTTGTGAATGGGTGTTTAAGTGTGAATGAACTGTGAAGTGTTGAGTCATCTGCATATGAATGGATGGGATTCTGAGTGACAGATAAGAGATAGTTAATATGAATTAGGAATAGGGTTGGAGCCAGAACTGATCCTAGTGCACGCCAGGGTTAATTGAGTTGAAAATGGAATATACAGTACATCATCTACTTTTACTGCTATATTTCTGTCACTGAGATAAGAGGAAATCAGAGGAACAAAAGACTTTACTCCATAGCAATAGACTAGTGGAATATCTGGAAAATGTGGCTGTATAAAAATCCTCAGGCATTTTAGAGTCAAAGTTGTCAAATAGGCTTTCCTAGTGTGTTTTTTTGTGCTGAATCCATTTTTGTTGTTTGCCAAGCTGTATCTCGTGCGGTTTTGCTCCTAGCGGACAAAATCCAAGATGGCCACCATTTTTCTAGAAAATGCATATTTTGAAGAATTGCTTCAAATACAAAATATATTAATTAATTATCCAGCGCCTGATCACTGCCTACGAAAGTGGCCGACGTGTAAACCTGTCAGAAGTAATGATGCATGAACTTTTAACAGTCCCCCAGGCTCTGGCTGAGACAAACGGTAGACTTCGATCTGGCTCAAGTACCCACTTCAAGAATACAATGTCCTCCCAGCATAGGCGCTGCAGACCTTGAGGAAACAGCAACACCCATAATTGATGGTCAAGCAATGGTTTGTTCCATTTGGGAACCACCCAAAGCAGCCACATTTGGAGACCTAGTTGACGTGTTCATTGGAGCTGTTCTTCAAGGTGGGACACTGTTCAAACGAACTGATGTAGTGTTTGACAGATACTACGAGAAATCCATCAAAGAGGGAACAAGGACACGACGTGGTCAAGCATCAGTGGCGATCCGACGTTTGACTGAAGGCAGGAATGTTCCACTCCCAGCAAAGTGGGATACTTTCATGGCACACCCTGAAAACAAGGCAGACTTGGCCAATTTCCTCTCACAACAACTGATGCTGAAGGTTTCAGCAAACAAAACTGTTGTGGTATCTGGCGGATTCGTCGATGAAGAACAGGTGGAATCATCGGATCCAGAAGTGGACACAGACAAACTCAAAGCTCAGCACGAAGAGGCAGATACAAGAATGATTCTGCATTGTACAGAAATTCAAGCCTCTAGCACTGTGATAGCTGCACGTGACACAGATGTCCTGGTATTACTACTTGCACATTTCCACAAAATGCCCAGTGACAAAGTTTGGTTGAAGGCAGGAACAGCTGCAAACAGGAAGTATATTCCTATACACACCATTGTGGAACGGCTTGCTTTTGATAACGATAAGATGGAATCCATTACAGCGTTTCACGCCATCACTGGTAGTGACACAACTTCATACCTCCTCAGGCATGGAAAGAAAACTTGCTGGAAAGCGTTTCAAGAACACTCTCGCCTTCTTGAAGGTCTAGGTCAAGGTGAACTCGTTGATGCGACAGCAAAGAAAGCTGAATTATTCATCTGTAAGTTGTACAATGTCCCCAGCGTCACAACAGTCAACAAGGCGCGTGAAATCCTGTTCGTGAAGTCCAGTGCTCCAGAGACTCTTCCTCCACCTGGTGATGCCCTTTCGTTTCACATCCAAAGAGCTCACTATCAAACAGCTGTGTGGCGACAGGCAAACGAACAGTATCCAGAACTACCTCAACCAGAGACGATGGGATGAAGGATGGAAGGTGCATCACTGGTGCCAACGCTGATCTCTCTACCCCCAGTCCCAGACTCATGTGTGGAACTGATCACCTGCAACTGCGCCAACCGATGTATGAGTGCACGTTGCAAATGTAAAAAGTCCCACTTGCGTTGTACAGCAGCATGCAAATGTAGAACATCCGATGACGATTGTAGCAATCTCGAAGCCCAACAATGACACTGTGTAAAACACACTGCCACTATGCCTGTTCATCAATTTGCAATCTGCAACTTGTTGTAATATAAATGTGTTGTCAGCCATCCTGGATTTATGTTTATGTTTATTACTTAATTAAGAGAAAAGTAATATCAATAAAATAATTAATGTACAGTGACTTTATAGTGGGTTTTAATAAAGTTTTACGGTCGTCATAATGATATACGGACGAGGCACCACTTGTAAAAATGATGCTTTTGAGTTTAAGGCGGCCATCTTGGATTTACCCGTCTGACGGTGTCAGCTTGAGAGATACAGCTTGGCAAACAGCAAAAATGGATTCTGCACAAAAAAACACCCTAGAAAAGCTTATCTGCCAACTTTGACTCCAAAATGCCTGGAGTTGTCCAAATACCTGAAAACCGGACTAGACTACAAGGGAGTTTCGATAACAGGGAACAGTGCTACATTTTATCAAAAGCTATAGAAATATCAAGGGCTACTGCTTGAGTTTCTCCATGTTGGTCAATTGACTGATGGATGGTGAGAATCAGGAGATCGAGTATATCAATGTATCTTTCATGGTGATAACCATACTGAGTATCACAAATTAAGCTGTTGGGTTCAAGATGTTGAACTATGTGCTTATTCATTACAATTTCTAATACTTTACCATGAGAAGACGTGACAGCTATTGGTCTGTAATCAGAGATGTCAGGGGACCTTCCCATCTTCAAAATTGGGTGGATATTGGCTTCTTTCCATGAATTAGGGAATGAAGAAGTACTATTACGGCCAGGAGTTCTTAGCCACCCTCGTCTAGCCAACCCGTGTATGTGGCAGGGTCGCATTCATGAGCACAGAAGTTGCCTTCGATGCATTTCTGTCGAAAAATATCCCTTCAGCTTTGGGCTTGTACTAATGGATAAAGCAATAGTAATATTTACTTTGAAGGTTTGACTCTGATAACACGAATATATCATACTGATTATTTAATAACTTGTTTCTCGTATAGAGCCAAGCAAGTTACAGATATGTATATTTGGTTCCACTCCACAACTTCCTGTTGGTTTGAACCAGCGAACACAGAGTGAACAAGTTCGAAGCATTCATTTGTTAACAGGAGAGAGAGAGAGAGAGAGAGAGAGAGAGAGAGAGAGAGAGAGAGAGAGAGAGAGAGAGAGAGTGTTGGGTGCCAGTGAATTTTAGAGGAATGAGGTGGAGAGATGAGGTGCTCAACACAGTTAAACAGGGATTTTTCCTTTCGTTTCGGTTGGCTTTCTATGTCTAAATGAAGGTAAATTATGATATATAATGACTGGCTAATGGTTGTTTGGTCCAAGGTGTGCAGTGGTAAGCCTAATTCCAGGCAACGATCGCTGTTAAAAGTTGGACATTTTAGGTCCCATTTATTGTAAATATCCCCATGTATGTTTACAGTACGTGTATGCCCTTTTGGACCTATTTTCACCTCATATTTTTATCAATGGACATTTTCACCACTCGGAGCACATCCCACATGGACCTATTATCCTTAATGACTTTTTTTTTTTTTCAAAGATGCTTATTTTTTTACGTAACCTATTTTCCCACGAACTAATTTTACCAATTGGTGTATTTTCTCCCCACAGACCAATTTCTCCGTCGACCTTGAATCTCTCCATGGATGCAGGTTTGCTACTTGGTCGTATACCCATGGATGTATTTTTCACAATGAACCTATTTTCCCGATAAACCTGTTATCCGACGTGGTTATATCACCCACTGATGCGTGCAGTTGAAACACAGACCTCTTAACCAACAGACGTATTGCTCGATGGACCTGTTGTAACCCACTGGATATATATACCTACTTCAGCATGATTCCAGAATAATATCCCCTGTGCACCGATTTTCCCAACTCGGACATCAACTCAAATCACCTAACCCCAGTGGCCTGTTTTTCCACAGTCCGTCCATCCACCTACACACCCACCCATCAACGCACATACCCACAACCTTACTCAATACAGTATCTCTCAAAAGTAGGACGACACAAACCCGTCTCTTGCCTTGTCCTACAGGTAGCCCCACCACCCACCCCACTTAAACAATGCAAGAACCCCACTCCACCCCACTTAACCAGCCCAACAACCCTTTCCCTCCCTCTCACCCACCCACTCCACCTAATCCGCCTGTGAAACAACCAGCCTACACTAACCAATCCACCCACCCAGTCACAAACCTTCCAACCCGCATACCATGCTCCACAAGTCAGATGACTCTCAATTCAACACACACACACACACACACACACACACACACACACACACACACACACACACATATACACCGCTCGCTGGTGCAGTGGTAACGCTCTCGCTTGCCAACTGGTGGACGGGAGTTCGTGCCTCGCTCAGGTTGCGAAAAGTTTCACTGACGAAGTGGGTGGTTACTGTCCCCCTGGAGCAAGGGGACGGGTGTGTGCGTGTGTGAAGGTCACAGCCTTGCCTTTAGATCGGACTATATGAGCTTTCAGCTCCCTTCCGGGAGGGTAAAAAGCTGACGATCACGACCATCAAGTGATCCTGACCGACCCGGTGAATTACACACACAGGCGGGGTGGATTTCCTTACAAGAAAGATCAGTCTCACCGCTTAACTCAGTCTGTCGGTAGAAAATAGTACCGGGTACTCTTTACAGGAAGTTTGCCAGGCCGTAGATAAGGGGCTTCATTCCGGCTACATACACATGATTTTATGCGATATGAGTAAATAAGGTGCTCGAGCTAAACAGGGAATTTTTCCTTTGGCTGATGACGAAGGAGATTATTTATCCCAGGATAACGTCTCGTCCGACAAAATGAAAGATGGGTTTTATTCTGGGTAACGCCAGTTGACTTTGTCAAATAATTTGGCAGGCCGTGTAACTTCTGTTAAATGCCTTATGTTTGCATTTTTTTCTCTCTCTGGTGGTTGGCACCTGGGGATTTTTGACAAACTCATAAGTATTTTTCTCATTAGCTGGATATCTCTCTATGGACAAAGAGGCAAATTACTTTCTTAAACACAGCTTTTTGTTAAATCAACAGCATCTCCTAATTCATTAATCCAACAAAAGCAATGCTTAAAAATATATATATATATATATATATATATATATATATATATATATATATATATATATATATATATATATATATATATATATATATATATATATATATATATTGTTACGGAACAGAGAAAGATAATGTACACTTTAAGTGAGAATACTAAAAATCACTACTGTCCCGTAAAGGTCCAGGTTCAAAATAAAAGAGTTAGGTAAAATTACAAGTTAAAGTTTAATGCTCAAACTAACAACAAAACATTCAGGACTCATAAGGATAATGTAATGGCAAAAAACAGGTTAAATATATGGTTAACTGCAATAGCCTCTCGTAACACGAAATTAGCATGAGTAAATTTATCTAAGTCAGCCCTGTTAAAATGAGATACCAGATAATACTCAGTGAATGCCAGATATATTATTACAGATACAAAATATTATTAATGATGGCTGACAACAAGAACCCTACATAAATTACAAAAACCTAACTAGGCCCAAGAATTAACCTTATGCTACACAGCACAAAGAAAATGCAACAACAGTTATACTCAAATTACACACAGCTGCTAGATGGTTGGAGACTTCCTGAGCACTCACAATAATAACTGAACAGGGGAGGACAGAGATGTGAACAAAATGAGGAGTAGATCTAAGTGGCAATGATGCAGAGACTGAGCTCATTATATAGGGGCCGGCAGAGCTTGATACAACTTGTAAGAAGGACGCGCAAATGAAGCCATGGGGACAAAGAGTTGACAATCCCGCTCTGAACAACAGAAAGAACGACTTACTCTACTATAACGGTAGAAGGGGGGGAGTGAGGTAGAACACACTCGTGATCAAACAGGCAGCACACTGTACGTTAGAATTACACAAAGGATGATGAAATCATAGGCTATGTAACACCTCCCCACAAAGAAAAAGAAATTTACAAAGGAAATTTCTTATTACTCTAAAACAATCTGTCTAAAGTCTAGACAAGCAATCTGCAATAACATTTTCTTTCCCCTTGACATGCTGTATGTCTAATGAATACTCCTGAAGAAGTAGACTCCATCTTGTCAATCTCTGATTTTTATCTTTAAACTTACTAAGGAATTTCAGTGGGTTATGATCGGTATAAATGACTATGGGGTCAAAACCAGAACACAAATAAAATGAAAAATGCTGTAAACCCAAAATCAAGGCCAAAAGCTCATTCTCAATAGTTGAGTAGTTCTTTTGAGGTAGAGTGAACTTCTTACTGTAATAAGATACAGGATGTTCAATACCCTGATCGTCCTCTTGCAGCAAAACAGCCCCAGCTCCCGTATCACTTGCATCAATAGCCATCTTAAAAGGCTTAGCAAAATTTGGAGTAGCGAGCACTGGCTGACTTAATAGGATAGCTTTAAGTTTGCTGAAAGAGGATTCACAGTTATCGGTCCAGACATATTTAACTCCCTTTTTCAGTAGGTCTGTAAGTGGTGATACAAGAATTGAAAAGTTAAGAACAAATCTCCTGTAATAACCTACCATTCCCAAAAATCTTTGTAGCTCCTTCCTACTTTTAGGTCTGGGAAGATCACTTATAACCTGAACCTTAGCTCCTGGTGGTGCAACATGTCCATCACCAATTACGTACCCAAGGTACTGAACTTTAGCTTGACCAAACTCACACTTTGATAAATTAGCTACAAGATTAGCATGAACCAAACGCTCAAGAAATTTACTGACATGGCATAGGTGATCTTTCCAGTTTTAACTGAAGATTAATACATCATCAATATAAACAACACACCCTGCCAAACCCTCTGTTACAACATTCATGAGCTTCTGAAATGTAGCTGGTGCATTCTTCATACCATACGGCATTACAGAACATGCAAAAGTCTTTCCTAGTGTTACAAAACATGAGATCTCCCTAGCATGTTCAGTCATAGGTACTTGCCAGTATCCCTTTAACAAATCAAACTTACTTATGTACCTAGCCTTTCCGATCTTGTCTATGCAATCTTCCACACAAGGGAGAGGGTAAGTGTCTGTTTAGGTTATCTGATTAACACGTCTGTAGTCGATGCAAAGCCGCTGTGACCCACCTGGTTTAGGGACTAGAGTGACAGGAGAACTCCACTCACTCTGACAGGGCTCAATCATCTTGTGGTCCAACAGGTAGCCAAGCTCCTTCTGAATGAGAGGAACTTTCACTGGGTTCACACGGTAAGGAGGCAATTTAATTGGCTTTGCGTCTCCAACATCGACATCATACATCAACACAGTGGTTCTTCCTAGAGTGGCACGGAACACTTGCGGGTACTCCTGCAGTAATGCCGAAAACTCTTGCCTTTCCTCGGGAGGTAGATGAGAAAGCTTAGTCTGGAGATCATTCATGATATCAGGATTCTTCCCCAAACTATCACTCAGGCTCATGCTGCATTGGAGAACTTCACTTGCAGACTTGGGAGGAACAGCTACATTGCAGACTGGGTTATTTTCGTCCCGCCTTTAGCATGTTGATGTGACATAGTTGCTTGTTCTTTCTATGATCTGGTGTGGCGATGACATAGTTGACATGACTGAGTTTCTTCTCCACGAAATAAGGACCACTAAACTTGGCTTGAAGAGGTTGCCCATGAAATGGTAGCAGAATCAAAACCTGATCTCCTGGCTGAAAGTGGCGAAACCTGGACTTCTTATCATACCAAGTCTTCATCTTCTCCTGAGCAGCTCCTAAATTCTCTCTCGCCAACTGTAAAGCAGTGGACAGCCGTTCTTTGAACTTCAACACATACTCCAGAAGGTTGACGTCATCTTCCTCCGACAGCCAGCATTCCTTGAGTAACTTAAGGGGTCCTCTTACTTCATGGCCAAACAGTAGTTCAAAGGGTGAGAAGCCCAGTGATTCATTTGGAGATTCTCTTGCGGCAAACACAACGAATGGGAGACCTTTATCCCAGTCTTTCTGATGTTCCAAACAGTATTTCTTGAGCATCGATTTGAGTGTTTGATGATATCTCTCCAACGCTCCTTGGGTCTGGGGATGGTAAGCTGAAGACGTGATCTGGGTGATGCCCAACTCTTTCAGAGACTGCTTGAAAACATTTGACATGAAATTACTTCCCCGGTCTGACTGTACCTCCTTGGGCAGACCAAACTTTGTGAGGAACCCTAGCATTTCCTTAACCACGTTCTTTGCTGAGATATTTCTAAGTGGAATGGCTTCAGGATAACGAGTAGCCATATCAATCAGGGTCAACACACATAAGAAAATCCTGAAGAAGTCTTAGGAAGAGGGCCCACAATATCCACCAACACACGGGTGAAAGGCGCCTCAAAAGGACGAATGGGAACTAGAGGTACAACCTTTTCGGTCTGATTACACTTCCCCACAACTTGACAGGTGTGAGAAGACTTACAATACCAGGAAACATCCCTGAAGATACCTGGCCAGTAGAAGTTTTTCAAAATGCGTGCCACAGTCTTCCTCACTCCAAGGTGTCCTGCCAAACTGGCATCATGAGCCACTTTAATGATATCCTGCCTACAAACACGAGGGATGACAACTTGATGTACAACCTCCCATTCACAGTCGGCTGATGCTGTTGGGGGTCTCCACTTCCTCATAAGTGCTCCTGACTTTATATAATAACAAGTAGAAGCACCAGCTGACTCTTCCTCACTGCAAGCAGAGTTAGCTAGACCTTTCAACTCATGGTCAGCAACCTGTAACTCAACCAACTCTTGACGAGACAAATTATCAACAATACGGGGTACTGCCTCATCTGGTGAGTGGTCCAAATTAGCAAGAAAAGTGTCAGCTAGGATAACATCATCATCATCATTATCCTCTAAATCACCAGTAACTTTAGACTTAGCCCTAGTGACAGCACATGCAGGGAACACATCAGGGACATCACAATCCTGGGTCGCAGCCACTGGCTCACTAGACAACTGAGGAGCTGCACACACTTGACTTCCACCAATATCATTTCCAAGTAAGAAAGTTACACCTGACATTGGGAGTGTCTGAACCAACCCAACCATAACGGAACCATTAACAAAACCAGACTCTAAATTCACTCTGCACAGAGGGACAGAGAAGTAATTATTCCCTAAACCTTGTAAGATTACAGTTTCATCAGAATAATTAACATTAGAGCCTAGAACACTGGTCAGGATAAGGGATTGGCAAGCACCTGTATCACGATATATTTTAACTGATTTCCTGTCATTACTGTCCAGAGGTCTGACAAAACCATCAGACAGGAAATTAGCACATGAACTATTGAGAGTGTCACCCACGTTACTGCTCAAAAGAGGAGCTCCATCATGAGAATTTAAGTTACGCCTCAAAGCAGGTTCAGTAAATCAGTTAAAGAATTCTGGGAACTCTCAAGGGTGGACACTAGACCAATTGACTGAATCTTTAAAGACTCCTTTTTGTTCACATCACGCTGTCTCCTGAAACATTTCTCCGTAGTATGACCAAGCTTACTACAATAAGTACATTTACTTTTCTGAAATCTAGAGGTGAAGCTGGTATTTATTCCTGAGAAACATCATCTTTATTCTCTTTCCTGTTACCTGTACTCTGAGTAGAGGCAACGTACTTACTCTCAGCTTTCCTTTTTTCTTTAAAATATCTCTTGTGAGTGAGAACATATTCATCAGCTAAAACTGCAGCATCAGACAAATTATCTATTCTTCTCTCATCAAGATATAGGCTTCCATCTTTACTAATACACCTTTTGAAATCCTCCAGCAAAATCATCTGCTTAAATTTACCAAAATCAGAATCCACATTCTTAGAATTTAACCACTGCTTTAACAGATCTTCTTTGATTTTTGCATACTCAACATGGGATTGCTTATCTTGCTTGTAAGTTGTCCTAAATTTTACTCTATAGGCTTCAGGAACAAGCTCATAGGCCTTAAGAATCAAGGTCTTAACGACATCATAATTATCAGATTGATCCTGAGGCAAAGATGCATAAGTTACTTGAGCTTTACCGGTGAGAACAGTTTGAAGGAGTACTGGCCAATACTTTTTGGCCAAATTAAAACCTGTAGCTACCCTCTCAAACAACTGAAAATACTTTGTTAAATCAGATTCATTAAAAGGAGGGACAAGTTTAACATTTTTAGCCACATCAAAATCATCAGAGCTAGATGATCCAGTTCCACCTTGTTTCATGCGATACTCATGGTCTGCCTGAATCCTAGCTAGTTCAATTTGTGCCTGAGCTTGTATCTGTGCCTCCTGAATCCTAGCCTGAGATTCAACCTCCTTAGCATTTGCTTGAAATTCAGCCTCCTGAATACGAGCCTGAGACTCCGCCTCCTTAGCCTGAGACTCAGCCCCCTTAGCACGTGCTTGAAATTCAGCCTCCTAAACACGAGCCTCCAGCAGGGCTAGCTGTAACTTAGCTAATTCAATCTGCGTTTGCTCATTTGGAGGAGTTACATTAAACAAGCTTTCATTAATCATGTCAACAATTTGATCTTTAGAATGATGAGAGCGAACTGCAATTCCCAATTGTTGACCAACAAGCTTCAGTTCATTCTTTGTTCTGTTTTCTACATCACACACTGTTTGCACATTTGACAAAAAATCTTTGGCTTCATCAAGTGTAGTAATATTAGACATCATGAATAAGTAACAGTCACAAAATATCAAGCAATATCCTTATGATAATATCCTGAATATCCTGATGAGAGGTCGCCAAATTTATGTTACAGAACAGAGAAAAATAATGTACACTTTAAGTGAGAATACTAAAAATCACTACTGTCCCGTAAAGGTCCAGGTTCAAAATAAAAGAGTTAGGTAAAATTACAAGTTAAAGTTTAATGCTCAAACTAACAACAAAACATTCAGGACTCATAAGGATAATGTAATTGCAAAAAACATGTTAAATATATGGTTAACTGCAATAGCCTCTATTAACACGAAATTAGCATGAGTAAATTTATCTAAGTCAGCCCTGTTAAAATGAGATACCAGATAATACTTAGTGAATGCCAGATATATTATTACAGATACAAAATATTATTAATGATGGCTGACAACAAGAACCTTACATAAATTACAAAAACCTTACTAGGCCCAAGAATTAACCTTATGCTACACAGCACAAGAAAAAATGCAACAACAATTATACTCAAATTACACACAGCTGCTAGATGGTTGGAGACTTCCTGAGCACTCACAATAATAACTGAACAGGGGAGGACAGAGATGTGAACAAAATGAGGAGTAGATCTAAGTGGCAATGATGCAGAGACTGAGCTCATTATATAGGGGCCGGCAGAGCTTGATACAACTTGTAAGAAGGACGCGCAAATGAAGCCATGGGGACAAAGAGTTGACAATCCCGCTCTGAACAACAGAAATGTCGACTTACTCTACTATAACGGTAGAAGGGGGGGAGTGAGGTAGAACACGCTCGTGATCAAACAGGCAGCACACTGTACATTAGAATTGCACAAAGGATGATGAAATCGTAGGCTATGTAACAATATATATATATATATATATATATATATATATATATATATATATTGTTACATAGCGTATGATTTCATCATCCTTTGTGTAATTTTAACGCACAGCATGCTGCATGTTTGATCACAAGCGTGTTCTGCCTCAGTCCCCCCCTTCTATCGTTATAGTAAAGTAAGTCGTCCTTTCTGTTGTTCAGAGCAGGATTGTCAGCTCTTTGTCCCCTATGGCTTCATTTGTGCGTCCTTCTTACAAGTTGTATCAAGCTCTGCCGGCCCCTACATAATGAGCTCAGTCTCTGCATCATTGCCACATAGATCCACTCCTCATTTTGTTCACATCTCTGTCCTCCCCTGTACAGTTATTGTTGTGAGTGCTCAGGAAGTCTCCAACCATCTAGCAGCTGTGTAATTTGAGTATAACTGTTGTTGCATTTTTTCTTGTGCTCTGTAGCATAGGGTTAATTCTTAGGTCTAGTGATTTTTTTTTGTGATTTATATAAAGGTTATTTTGTCAGTCATTTTTGATAATATTTTGTATCTGTAATAATTTATCTTGCATTAACTGAGCATTACCCAGTGTATTTCCATTTTATCAGGGCTGACCTAGATAAATTTACTCTTGCTAATTTCGTGATAATAGAGGCTATTGCAGTTAACCATATATTTAACCTGTTTTTTTGCCATTACATTATCCTTATGAGTCCTGAATGTTTTGTTGTTAGTTTGAGTATTAAACATTAACTTGTAATTTTACCTAACTCTTTGTTTTGAACCAGGAACTTTACGGGACAGTAGTGATTATTAGTATTCTCACATAAAGTGTACATTATCTTTCTCTGTTCCGTAACATAAATTTGGCGATCTCTCATCAGGATATTCAGGATATTATCATAAGGATATTGCTTGATATTTTGTGACTGTGATTTATTCATTATGTCTACTATTACTACACTTGATGAAGCCAAAGATTTTTTGTCAAATGTGCAAACAGTGTGTGATGTAGAAAACAGAACAAACAATGACCTTAAGCTTGTTGCTCAACAATTGGGAATTGCTGTTCGCTCTCATCATTTCAAAGATCAAATTGTTGACATGATTAATGAAACCTTGTTTAATGTAACTCTTCCAAATTAGCAAATGCAGATTGAATTAGCTAAGTTACAGCTAGCCCTGCAGGAGTCTCGTGCTAAGGAGGCGGAGGCTCGTATTCAGGAGGTACAGATACACGCACAATTTGAACTTGCCAGGATTCAGGCAGACCATGAGTATCGCATGAAACAAGGTGGAACTGGATCATCTAGCTCTGATGATTTTGATGTGGCTAAAAATGTTAAACTTGTCCCTCCTTTTAATGAATCTGATTTAACAAAGTATTTTCAGTTGTTTGAGAGGGTAGCTACAGGTCTTAATTGGACCAAAAGGTATTGGCCAGTACTCCTTCAAACTGTTCTCACCGGTAAAGCTCGAGTAACTTATGCATCTTTGCCTCAGGATCAATCTGATAATTATGATGTAGTTAAGACCTTGATTCCTAAGGCCTATGAGCTTATTTCTGAAGCCTATAGAGTAAAATTTAGGACAACTTACAAGCAAGATAAGCAATCCCATGTTGAGTATGCAAAAATCAAAGAAGATCTGTTAGAACAGTGGTTAAATTCTAAGAATGTGGATTCTGATTTTGGTAAATTTAAGCAGATGATTTTGCTGGAGGACTTCAACAGGTGTATTTATAAATATATAAGCCTATATCTTGATGAGAAAAGAATAGATAATTTGTCTGATGCTGCAGTTTTAGCTGATGAATGTGTTCTCACTCACAAGAGATATTCTAGAGAAAAAGGGAAAGCTGAGAGTAAGTACGTTGCCTTTACTCAGAGTACAGGTAACAGGAAAGAGAATAAAGATGATGTTTCTCAGGAAATAAATACCAGCTCCACCTCTAGATTTCAGAAAAGTAAATGTACTTATTGTAGTAAGCTTGGTCATACTACGGAGAAATGTTTCAGGAGACAGAGTGATGTGAACAAAAAGGAGTCTTTAAATATTCAGTCAATTGGTCTAGTGTCCACACTTGAGAGTTCCCAGAATTCTTTAACTGAGTTAACTGAACCTGCTTTGAGGGGTAACTTAAATTCTCATGATCTAGCTCCTCTTTTGAGCAGTAACGTGGGTGACACTCTCAAGAGTTCATGTGCTAATTTCCTGTCTGATGGTTTTGTCAGTCCTCTGCACAGTAATGACAGGAAATCAGTTTAAAAATATCGTGATACAGGTGCTTGCCAATCCCTTATGCTGACCAGTGTTCTAGGCTCTAATGTTAATTCCTATGATGAAATTGTAATCTTACAAGGTGTAGGGAATAATTACTTCTCTGTCCCTCTGTGCAGAGTGAATTTAGAGTCTGGTTTTGTTAATGGTTCCGTTATGGTTGGGTTGGTTCAGACACTCCCAATGTCAGGTGTAACTTTCTTACTTGGAAATGATATTGGTGGAAGTCAAGTGTGTCCAGCTCCTCAGTTGTCTAGTGAGCCAGTGGCTGTGTCCCAGGATTGTGATGTCCCTGATGTGTTCCCTGCATGTGCTGTCACTAGGGCTAAGTCTAAAGTTACTGGTGATTTAGAGGATAATGATGATGATGATGTTATCCTAGCTGACACTTTTCTTGCTAATTTGGACCACTCACCAGATGAGGCAGTACCCCGTAGTGTTGATAATTTGTCTCGTCAAGAGTTGGTTGAGTTGCAGGTTGCTGACCCTGAGTTGAAAGGTCTAGCTAACTCTGCTTGCAGTGAGGAAGAGTCAGCCGGTGCTTCTACTTGTTATTAAATAAAGTCAGGAGTGCTTATGAGGAAGTGGGGACCCCCAACAGCATCAGCCGACTGTGAATGGGAGGTTGTACATCAAGTTGTCATCCCTCGTGTTTGTAGGCAGGATATCATTAAAGTGGCTCATGATTCCAGTTTGGCAGGACACCTTGGAGTGAGGAAGACTGTGGCACGCATTTTGAAACACTTCTACTAGCCAGGTATCTTCAGGGATGTTTCCTGGTATTGTAAGTCTTGTCACACCTGTCAAGTTGTGGGGAAGTGTAATCATACCGAAAACGTTGCACCTCTAGTTCCCATTCGTCCTTTTGAGGCGCCTTTCACCCGTGTGTTGGTGGATATTGTGGGCCCTCTTCCTAAGACTTCTTCCGGATTTTCTTATGTGTTGACCCTGATTGATATGGCTACTCGTTATCCTGAAGCCATTCCACTTAGAAATATCTCAGCAAAGAACGTGGTTAAGGAAATGCTAGGGTTCCTCACAAAGTTTGGTCTGCCCATGGAGGTACAGTCAGACCGGGGAAGTAATTTCATGTCAAATGTTTTCAAGCAGTCTCTGAAAGAGTTGGGCATCACCCAGATCACGTCTTCAGCTTACCATCCCCAGACCCAAGGAGCGTTGGAGACATATCATCAAACACTGAAATCGATGCTCAAGAAATACTGTTTGGAACATCAGAAAGACTGGGATAAAGGTCTTCCATTCGTTGTGTTTGCTGCAAGAGAATCTCCAAATGAATCACTGGGCTTCTCACCTTTTGAACTTCTGTTTGGCCATGAAGTAAGAGGACCCCTTAAGCTACTCAAGGAATGCTGGCTGTCGGAGGAAGATGACGTCAACCTGCTGGAGTATGTGATGAAGTTCAAAGAACGGCTGTCCACTGCTTTACAGCTGGCGAGAGAGAATTTAGGAACTGCTCAGGAGAAGATGAAAACTTGGTATGATAAGAAGTCCAGGTTACGCCACTTTCAGCCAGGAGATCAGGTTTTGATTCTGCTACCGGTGCATGGGCAACCTCTTCAAGCCAAGTTTAGTGGTCCTTATTTCGTGGAGAAGAAACTCAGTCATGTCAACTATGTCATCGCCACACCAGATCGTAGAAAGTGCAAGCAACTATGTCACATCAACATGCTAAAGTTATATCACAGACGGGACGAAAATAATCTAGTCTGCACTGTAGCTGTTCCACCCGAGTCTGCAAGTGATGCTCTCCCATGCAGTATGAGCCTGAGTGATAGTTTGGGGAAGAATCCTGATATCATGAATGATCTCCAGACTAAGCTTTCTCATCTACCTCCCGAGGAAAGGCAGGAGTTTTCGGCATTACTGCAGGAGTACCCGCAAGTGTTCCGTGCCACTCCAGGAAGAACCACTGTGTTGATGTATGATGTTGATGTTGGAGACGCAAAGCCAATTAAATTGCCTCCTTACCGTGTGAACCCAGTGAAAGTTCCTCTCATCCAGAAGGAGTTTGGCTACCTGCTGGACCAAAAGATGATTGAGCCCTGTCAGAGCGAGTGGAGTTCTCCTGTCACTCTAGTCCCTAAGCCAGGTGGGTCACAGCGGCTTTGCATCGACTACAGACGTGTTAATCAGATAACTAAAACAGACACTTACCCTCTCCCTCGTGTGGAAGATTGCATAGACAAGATCGGAAAGTTTAGGTACATAAGTAAGTTTGATTTGTTAAAGGGATACTGGCAAGTACCTATGACTGAATTTGCTAGGGAGATCTCATGTTTTGTAACACTAGGAAAGACTTTTGCATGTTCTCTAATGCCATATGGTATGAAGAATGCACCAGGCACATTTCAGAAGCTCATGAATGTTGTAACAGAGGGTTTGGCAGGGTGTGTTGTTTATATTGATGATGTATTAATCTTCAGTGACAACTGGAAAGATCACCTATGCCATGTCAGTAAATTTCTTGAGCATTTAGTTCAGGCTAATCTTGTAGCTAATTTATCAAAGTGTGAGTTTGGTCAAGCTAAAGTTCAGTACCTTGGGTACATAATTGGTGATGGACATGTTGCACCACCAGCAGCTAAGGTTCAGGTTATAAGTCATCTTCCCAGACCTAAAAGTAGGAAAGAGCTACAAAGATTTTTGGGAATGGTAGGTTATTACAGGAGATTTTTTCTTAACTTTTGTATTCTTGTATCACCACTTACAGACCTACTGAAAAAGGGAGTTAAATTTGTCTGGACCGATTACTGTGAATCCTCTTTCAACAAACTTAAAGCTATCCTATTAAATCAGCCAGTGCTCGCTACTCCAAATTTTGCTAAGCCTTTTAAGATGGCTGTTGACGCAAGTGATACAGGAGCTGGGGCTGTTTTGCTGCAAGAGGATGATCAGGGTATTGAACACCCTGTATCTTATTACAGTAAGAAGTTCACTCCACCTCAAAAGAACTACTCAACTATTGAGAAAGAGCTTTTGGCCTTGATTTTGAGCTGCAAAGAAAGTGGTTGAGGAGGCGAAGGGAAAGACAGGAGGAAGCAGCTCCTGTGAGAAGAGTGGAGAAATTGCAAAATAGTGAGAAGAGGACAGAGTATAAGAGCATAGTGGAAGAAAGATTGGGAAGGTATGAGCTAGAGCAGATGGAAGGGGTGGAAGACGTATGTAAGATATTCACGGAAGAGATAAGCGCAGCGTGTGAGGTGGTTTGTGGAGTGAGGAGGAGATGCAAGGGTGTGCAAGGGACAGCATGGTGGAATGATGAGGTGAAACGAGCTGTGGAACAAAAGAAGAAGGCATATGGTGAATGGTTGGCGAGTAGAGGTAGGGGAGAAGATGAGAGAGAGAAGAGAGAGGTATATGTGAGCAGGAGAAGGGAGGTTAAGAGACTGGTGAAGGAGAGTAAGAAGAAAGTGGATGAAGAGTTTGGGAGGAATCTGAGTGTGAAATGGAGGGAGAGTAAGAAATTGTTTTGGAAGGAGGTAAAGAAAGTAAGGCAGTGTGAAAGGGGAAATAGTAGGGGAGTGAAAGATAGGAATAATAGATTGTTGGTGGAGAAGAGAGAGAAATTGAGGAGATGGAAGGAGCACTTTGAGGATTTGTTGAAGGTAGAGAGTGAGAGCAGTGTGAGTATAAGTGGTTGGGGAATGGCTGGGAGAAGAAGAGATGAGAGGAGGGAGGAAGAGATCAGTAGGTCGGAAGTAGTGGAAGCGATGAAGAAGATTAAGCTGGGAAAGGCCCCAGGAATTGATGGAGTGTGTGGTGAAATGCTTAGGTATGGGGGTGAGATTGTTGTGGAGTGGATATGGAAGTTGTGTAGATTGGCTTGGGAAGAGGGAAGGGTTCCAGAGGACTGGAAATCAGGTATAATTGTTCCTCTGTACAAAGGAAAAGGGGAGAGAGAAGTATGTGGTAACCATAGGGGTATTTGCCTTCTTAGTGTGACTGGTAAAATATATGGTAGAATACTCATTGACAGGGTGAGGCATATGACAGAGGAGCTAGTTGGAGAAGAACAAGGGGGATTTAGGAAGGGAAAAGGGTGTGTAGATCAGATATTTGTTCTAAGATGTTTAGTGGAAAAGTATCTAGAGAAGGGAAGGAAAGTGTACGCTGCCTTCATGGACTTGGAGAAAGCTTATGACAGAATAGATAGGAAAGGTATGTGGAAGGTATTAAGAATATATGGAGTGGAGGGGAAATTGTTGAGTGCTGTGAAGAGTATGTACGAGGGAGCTAGGGCTACGGTGCGAGTGGATGGAGAGCTGAGTGAGTTCTTTGATCTCAATGTGGGACTGAAACAGGGGTGTGTAATGTCTCCATGGCTGTTTAATATATATATGGATGGGGTCGTAAAGGAGGTACAAGGTAGGGCAGTGGATGTCGGGGTGGCCCTAATGAGTGAGGGTGAGATTTGGAAGCTTCCGGTGTTGCTGTTTGCTGATGATACAGTATTGTTGAGTGAAGATGAATGGGAGTTGCAAGGTTTGGTGAATGAATTTGGGACAGTGTGTAGGAGGAGGAAGCTGAAAGTTAATGTAAACAAAAGTAAAGTTATGGTGTTTGAGAGGAATGAAGTCACAGAGTGTGCAGTGAGGTTGGATGGTGAGGATATGGAGAATGTGAGTGCATTCAAGTACTTGGGTAGTGTGATGAGTAAGGATGGAACTTTGGGGGATGAAGTACGTGAAAGGGTACAGCAGGGAAGGAAGGTTGTTGGCACACTGAAAGCAGTGATGAGAAATAGGGAGGTGAGTATGGAAGTTAAGAAGTCACTGCATGATGGTATTGTGATCCCTACCCTGACGTATGGAAGCGAGGCGTGGACCTTGCAAGAGGGGAACAAGTCAAGAGTGAGAGCAGTGGAAATGAGTTACTTGAGAGGAGCATGTGGAGTGACATGGAGGGACAGGTTGACGAATGAAGAAGTGAAGGAACGTTGTGGGGTAGATGTGGATGTGGTTGAAAAGATTAGGAGAAATACACTGAGGTGGTTTGGACATGTGGAGAGGATGGAGAATGAAAGACTGACTAAGAGGGTGTATGTAGGTGAGGTGGAGGGAGGGAGAGGGAGGGGTAGACCGAGGATGAGGTGGAGGGATGGAGTTGAGAGGTATATGAGGGAGGGGGGGGTGAGTTGGGGGGAGGGGAGTCAAATGGTGGGTGACAGAGTGACTTGGAGGCGTTTTGTCTGCGGCCACCCTTTGCGGGATTAGGGCGTCGGGCTATAGATAGATTCATTTTATTTGTGTTCTGGTTTTGACCCCATAGTCATTTATACCGATCATAACCCACTGAAATTCCTTAGTAAGTTTAAAGATAAAAATCAGAGATTGACAAGATGGAGTCTACTTCTTCAGGAGTATTCATTAGACATACATGTCAAGGGGAAAGAAAATGTCATTGCAGATTGCTTATCAAGACTTTAGACAGATTGTTTTAGAGTAATAAGAAATTTCCTTTGTAAATTTCTTTTTCTTTGTGGTGAGGTGTTACAAAGCCTATGATTTCATCATCCTTTGTGTAATTTTAACGCACAGTATGGTGCATGTTTGATCACGAGCATGTTCTGCCTGTCCCCCCCTTCTACCGTTATAGTAGAGTAAGTCGTCCTTTCTGTTGCTCAGAGCAGGAGTGTCAGCTCTTTGTCCCCTATGGCTTCATTTGCGCGTCCTTCTTACAAGTTGTATCAATCTCTGCCGGCCCCTATATAATGAGCTCAGTCTCTGCATCATTGCCAATTAGATCTGCTCCTCATTTTGTTCACATCTCTGTCCTCCCTTGTACAGTTATTGTTGTGAGTACTCAGGAAGTCTCCAACCATCTAGCAGCTGTGTAATTTGAGTATAACTGTTGTTGCATTTTTTCTTGTGCTGTGTACCATAGGGTTAATTCTTAGGCCTAGTGAGGTTTTTTTGTGATTTATGTAAAGGTTCTTTTTATCAGTCATTTTTGGTAATATTTTGTATCTGTAATAATTTATCTTGCATTAACTGAGCATTACCCAGTTTATTTTCATTTTATCAGGTTTGACTTAGATAAATTTACTCTTGCTAATTTCGTGTTAATAGAGGCTATTGCAGTTAACCATATATTTAACCTGTTTTTTTGCCATTACATTATCCTTATGAGTCCTGAATGTTTTGTTGTTAGTTTGAGCATTAAACTTTAACTTGTAATTTTACCTAACTCTTTGTTTTGAACCTGGAACTTTACGGGACAGTAGTGATTATTAGTATTCTCACTTAAAGTGTACATTATCTTTCTCTGTTCCGTAACAATATATATATATATATATATATATATATATATATATATATATATATATATATATATATATATATATATATATATATATATTCACAAAGCAAGGCAAGTTCTAGTGACTGATGGAAGAAATATTCACACTGTGGCCTGTTTTCAATGGATCACAGGAATCCAGGGTTTTTCATCCCTTGCATTTCCCTGCGCCAGTCTGCCTCCACTTCATTATTCCAAAATTCACAGGCGCCTACCATACGCCCTCTCTCTCTCTCTCTCTCTCTCTCTCTCTCTCTCTCTCTCTCTCTCTCTCTCTCTCTCTCCTGTTAACAAATGAATGCTTCGATCTTGTTCACTCTGTGTTCGCTGGTTCAAAACAACATGAAGTCGTGGAGTGGAACCAAATATACATATCTGTAACTTGCTTGGCTCTATACGAGAAACAAGTTATTAAATAATCAGTATGATATATTCGTGTTATCAGAGTCAAACCTTCAAAGTAAATATTACTACTGCTTTATCCATTAGTACAAGCCCAAAGCTGAAGGGATATTTTTCGACAGAAATGCATCGAAGGCAACTTCTGTGCTCGTGAATGCGACGCTGCCATATACACGGGTTGGCTGGACGAGGATGGCTAAGAACTCCTGGCCGCAATAGTACGTATGCATAGTCTGAGTAACTTAACTAGAACAGAAGCAAGTTCTGGGGAGTGCTTTTCAAAACAAATGGAGGAATTCCATCTGGACCTGGAGTTTTGTTGGTTGGTAAATTGTCTTGGATGGATTTTATGTATCTAGCCTGTATTTTAAGTGGAACAATTTCGGTAAAGTTATGTTCAGGTACTGGGACGTTCTGGTTGATTTTCTCTACTGTAAAGTTTTTGGCAAATGTACTGGAAAGAATATTCACTTTACCGCGTGGGTCATTTGTAATGTTACCGTCTGAAGATTTTAGTGGAGGAATGGGTGATGACTTGTTAATGTTATTATTGAAAGAAATGATAGTTGACAAGAATATTCCCTTGTCACTGGGATTGTTTAGCAGTTTGGATGATTCGTTCTGAAGAAAGTCTGATTTAGTGATTTATTACTGCTTTTGCATGGTTTCTAGCAATTTTAAATTGACTGAGTAATTCAGATGTTATTTATTTTAAGTAAGAGTTATATGCTAATGATTTTTGGGCCATTGCTGTGGCACAATTGCTATCAAACCATTTTGGGGAGTCCGATCTGTTATTGAACTGTTAACTTGGTATGAACAATTCCATATCAGCTTGTATTGCCATTAATGTGGGGCTGGTAGATTTGATGTCAGTAGAGAAGAAAGACTGCCATGGAATGTCAGCAAGATCACTTCTGAATCCATCCCGATCTGCCCTATCAAAGTGCCATTGGGTCACCCTGACTGGTTCAGAACGGGAAGGTTTGGAGGAGCTGACTAATGAGGCTTTGATGAGATTGTGGTCAGAGCATCCAAGTGGTGGCAGTACTATCCTGTAATGATCTGGATTTTCTGTCAGGAATAGATCTAAGAGATAAGCGTTACGGTCAGGATTATCTGGTATTCAGGTTGGCTGCTTTAGCAACTGCATGAGATTAAATGATTTTGCGACCAGCTCGCATTCTAGACCAGTATCGTCAGTCTTGGCAGAATGCAATAACCATTCTATATTATGGACGTTAACATCACCCAAAACGGTAATTTCAATGCTAAGGGTAAGTTTAAGGTTTGTCAACTGTGTGCATAAGGAGTCAGATACACTGGCTTCTAAAGAAGCACTGGGGGAGTGAATTCTTCCCGCTCCTTCTGGTACCTTGCCAAAAACCTTTCTAACAACTTAATCTCATCATCCTTCCCTCCTCTTTTCTATTCTGATGGTTTTGTAGCTATTTCTTCTACTGATAAAGCAGATCTCTTCACTCAGACTTTCTCCTCCAATTCCACATTAGACGATTCCAGTGCTGTTCCTCCACTACTTCCCCCCTAAAACTTCCTCATGGCTGACATCAAAATTTCTCCAGCTGATGTATTTTCTGCCATCACTGGCCTCAATGCTAACAAGGCATATGGGCCTGATGGAGTCCCTCGTGTTGTCCTCAAGAACTGTGCTTCTGTGCTTACACTCTGCCTAGGTAATCTCTTTCGCCTTTATCTGTCAACTTGTACGTTTCCTTCTTGCTGGAAGTTTGCTCTCATTCAGCCAGTCCCAAAGAAGGGTGACCAATCCCAACCCTCTAGCTATCGTCCAATTGCTTTAATAGCCTGTGTCTCAAAGGTTTTAGAGTCAGTTCTTAACACAGAAAATTTTAAAGCATCTCTTCTATCACAACCTTCTCTCTGATCGCCAGTATGGGTTCCGTCAGGGACGCTCCACTGGCGATCTTCTCACCTACCTTTCAGACTCCTGGTCATCCTCTTTTCGGGAGTTTGGCGAAAGCTTTGCCGTTGCAATTGACATCTCAAATGCTTTCGATCGAGTCTGGCATAAATCTTTAATTTCCAAACTATCCTCTTACAGTTTCTATCCTTTTATCTGTGTCTTCATCTATAGCTTCCTTTCTGGTCGTTCTATAGCCGCTGTTGTAGACGGCCATCGTTCTTCTCTATCTTGCATCATCCTTAAACATGCTTGGGATTTCATTCACTCGGGACTTATCTTGGAAAGATCATATTGCATCTCTTGTAAAATCTGCTTCCAAGAGATTAGGTGTGCTAATCTGACTCCATACCTTCTTTACCCAGGCATAGTTGTTTCCTTTATACACTGGTTTTATTCGCCCCTAGTGGGGAGGCTCTCCACATACAGCTCTTCTCAATAGGGTGGACTCAAAAGCTTTTCGTCTCATTAACTCTCCTCCTCTTACTGGCTTCCTTTAATCTCTGTCTCTTCGTGACACTGTTGCATCTTTATCTCTTTTCTTTCGTTACTTCTATGGTCACTGCTCCTCTGAACTGTCTGCTTGCATCCCTCCACCACTACGACGGGTGCGTAGCTCCCGTCTAGCCACAAACTCTCATCCCTTTTCTGTCCAACTCTCTAATGCAAGAGTTAACCATTACTCCCAGTCCTTCACTTATGCAACAGGTCAACTCTGGAACTGTCTCCCTCTGTCTGTATTTCCTACTTCCTATGATCTCCAGTCTTTCAAACGCAGTGTGTCCAGGCATCTCGAAATGAAAGGATCTTGAATATGGCTCTCTTTTATATTGTTTTTGTTTTTTTCTTGGAAGGAACGGTTTGCGGGCTCCTAACCTTTGGTTCCTTCTTTCTTGTGTTAAGAAAGTGGTAATATTGAGATAATTTAGTTTATACAGTGAATAATCAAATAAGCTGCAAGGAAGTTCAAAACAGTGTCAACTGCAAATTCAGATTTGGTGTAACAACAGGTGCCACCCTTGTTACGGAAGTTTGTGAGGAGATGGTAACCAAGAGAACAAAATAAGGATATTTCAATAGGGGGAGAGATTTGGGATTCTGTGAGGAACAAAGCTAGGGGGGATACTAATTGAAGAAATAAGATGAACTGAATTCAAATTGGTACTAATACCACGGATATTGGTGAAGTATTGGGCCGAACCTGTGCTTCTCTGCTGAAGAGGATGAACTGTATTTGCAATAGTCGCTGTCGTCACTTGATAGCAAGAGGGTTGACGCTGAGCTGCCAGTCCCACCCTGGCGGTGGTGGCAATCCGAGATTCCATCGCGTTTGCTGAAGTTAATGGAGCGGCCATTGCTACGGCTGAATGGAAATAGGTGTGATATCTAATGTGCATGTAGTGTGGTGTAGACAGTTGAAGGTAGAGGCAGTATGAGAGTATGGTGGCCTACTCTCTGTGTAAGTAAGAGCACTGAAAATGTTCAGCAAAGGGAGATGGGCAGGACCAGCTCCTGGGCCGGTGAAACGGGAGCTCCAGCTATCCCTATCACCAGCTTGCCTGCCATCCACCTCGGGAGTACCGCCCTGTTCGACTGGTGCTACGGTGTACTCCCTTGAGTACTTAGAGCTTTGGATCAGTGGCAGTACTCTAAAAGAAAATTAATAAGGATTTCACTAAGCTGTGAGAACTTATAATCATGGAGAACTTCACAAGGAATAAGAGTATTGCCAAGCACGTTGACACTCACCTAGTTAAGAAAGAGGTGGATAATTTTACTGAGGCAACTGTTGTGACAGATAATTATAATATTATCGACATGAACGATTCTAAGCCTCGTTCAATCGGTAGATATAGGTGAGTAGATCAATTAAACTTAATAAATCCATCCTCTTGCAATGCAGTTAAGATTAATTTAGGTGACTTCCACTGGCAAAAACTGTGACCCTAAAGCATGTTAGTTCGACTACAGAGATGGAAGCATTGTTGCTAACGGACCAGGAAGAATTCCCAAGTTTTTATTGTTTCATAAAAAGAAGGGTCGTGTAGAAAAATGAAAGGAAGTCATAGAACTAAAGCAAATGCTCTGGTAAATACTTGGAGGATTGTTAATGCTGAAGCGAACAACCACATTAAAAAGACCGAATGGTAGTCACACACATCTGCATTAGTGTTAATAAGTGTGAAGCCAGAGTGGAGCACTCGCTGTTGAAAGTCAAAGTCCTGAAGAGCTAGCACTGAACATTAGTGAAACTGGGATTCGAACCTGGGTCCACAAGGACTGCAGGCCATTTCTCTACCCTCTCGGCCACCGCCTGCCCGTAAACCCAAAACACTCCTCGGTTGTCTTACAGGCCACATCCGATCATAGTACTTTCACCAGTAGACCGCCAGGCCTTAATGCGGTTGTTTGGACTACACGAAACCATTTGGGTTGTCAGTCAGTGTAGTGTCACCTGAAGACAGCATTACACACAGTGTGTAGATGGTGGCGATCTGATTTAACAGAGGTGCAAAACATGTAACGGGGCAGATTTAAGGATACATTGGAAATGCAGAAGTAGGTAGAATTGACTATGAAGGTAGCAGGGCAAAGGGAGAGTACAGTAAATCTTGTCAAAGCGACTTCAGCAAAGATTTCCTCGAGATGAAAAACGTGAAAGTACAATGCGTTCCTGTCATGGACGGTACCTTACTGTTTGCTGCGTATGTAATTGTGTGTATTATTAAGCGTGCTTACCAGATTTCTACTATCTACAGATTGAAGTGGCCAGAAGTAGCTCGTGGTATAACAAAAAGCTATATTTGGGCTGGAAGAAAATCGTTCATAATTACGTTTCATCATTCTACTACCGTTGTTTTATGTCGGACTTTTTCAGTAACAGTAACGAAATTTGATACTGGAAAAAAAGTACAGCGTTCTGTATCTTTTTTTTTTTTTTTTTTTTCAGCTTTGAAAGTATTATTTAATCACAAAATCATTGGCATTCAGCCTGTATGACATAGGGTCACAGTGGACGGCTTGATAATGGATTGGCCAATTATTTGGTTTTGCAGGAAAACCTTGATGTCACGACGTGCCAAACTATTACCGATTCTTAGTGTCAGACAGACATGTGAGAAGAGTATTTCTTTACAGGATCTTTATTTGTTATGAAATACTTTGTTTAAGACTTGAATATGAAGTAAGAAATTAACATTCCTCTCTCAAACACACACACACACACACACACACATACACACACACACACACACACACACACACACACACACACACACACACACACACACACATTCCAGCTGAGTGAGGGCATTGCTACCTGTTGGTAGCTCTGTTTTCCTGGTACAATTTAACGTGAATTATGAATGACATGTCCCGTTGTGTTGTACATCAATATTTTGCGTGAAATAACCAAAAAAATAATGTATTAATCTCTACTGTTCAGATAATTTTGGAGCAAGCATATGGACAAATGAAACTATGTTCATTTACATTTACGTGATATCATACGTGAGCTGGACTATGGATATATGGTCTAAAATATTCCTCCATATACTACACTATTTTCCAGACTCGATACACTAAAGAAAGAATAATAACAACAATGATCAGTTCTCTTGGGAGGCATTTACTGTTATTTCTAAGGTAAGTTTGCTGTTTTTGTTCTCGTCACGTTGTTTATTCATCCCGGAAAACAAAATGTCAAGCCAAGCAAAATGCGGCAGAGCAGAGCATGTTCTGCGTCGTCGCTCTGTGCCTGGCGCTGATGTATAAAAGTGAGATGATCGAGAAGACACTCAGTAGGGAAGGTATCCGAGTGATGGAAGTTTCTGCTGTTTGGAAACCTTACGAAGACAAGGTAGGGCCTGCCATGCCCTTAAAGAGGTGTGTTAATACTTCGTGTTGTGATTTTTTACACTTGCAACATCTCTCTCTCTCTCTCTCTCTCTCTCTCTCTCTCTCTCTCTCTCTCACACACACACACACACACACACACACACACACACACACACACAGAAATAACAGTTGGCTGCATTACTGATGTTACAGTACGTCGCCAAAATTACTGGTGTAATCTTTATGTTGTCGTGTAACTGGCTATGTATGCAATGAGTATAAATATAACAGACTGGAAGCAAACCTATTAAGTTATTAAGGAACCTAGTTAGTTCAACGTTAACATATTCCCAAATATATACACAATAATCCAGTCTGCAGTGGGGAATCATGTCTGTCTTAATTACCCGTCACCACCCCGGAGGGGCTCGGGGACGGGTATTGATTTCAGTCGGTTCGTCTTCCTGTTTGTATGTTTGTTTGTCTGTCTGTCTGTCTGTTAACAATTTTACGTGAAATCTACCGGGGCGATTTTGGCTAACATTACAGGGCTATGAACTTCTGATCACCTGATGAAATTTTGGGCCAAATTGGGCCAAGGCCCAGGCTGTACGTCCCCCAAATGTAAAATGTATATTTCGTCTTTTCGACATAACTCCTTTCAAATTTATCACATCGACATGACGCCAAAACCTAACGATACATCTTTCAAATCTGCATCTTGTAACATGCCTCACTGCATCAAGGTGGTCACCCCCCAGTTAGCGGTAGGGGGGTCAGTGTCGGTGGGTCGGGCCTAAAATTTCAAATGGGCATAATATCGTCAATTGTCACCCGATTTACTCTAATTTTATATGTGACATCTTTGACTAGGTATCCTGTTGTGTTTACACGTCAGCACTAAAATGACTGCCGGGGACGGGTTTCCTGTGTCCGGCACCACTTTTTGTTTTTTCATGTTTATTCCTCGACCACACTGTACAGTATATTATCTTCAAATTTCTAGTTAGACACCCTTGATTGTTATGCCGTTTACTCTGGTCACTTCACCTCTCACTCTGGCTACAGAGCGTTGACTGCTACTCTCAACTCTCTCTCTCTCCTCCCCAGATATCATCTCATTCCGTTTTGCTCCATACCCGCCTCACCTCCTCTTAGATATGCGAGTCTCTGTACTTCGAAGCCCCTGCCTCTTTCACACTATCATTCCATCTCCTCTCTGGTGTCCCTGTTCCGTCATCTAATTGTCTTATTTCTTTGGTAGTTTCTCATCACTCTTCTCACAAGGCCCCTGTCAGCCATAGGCCCATATTATTGTCGGTTAAGGGAGATCCCAAACACCTCTGCCTTAGCGATGTAATTTTGGATATGGCTAGTTAATATCAATTCCTACGTTATTTATGATGAATGCCGTGTTATTTCAGTGATTTAAATGGCCTACAAGATGATAATAAATAGTAATGTACAAAATAAAACGCTTAGATGAGGTGTTAGGGAGCTTCCTTAACCGACGGGAAAACGGGCTGTAGTGTTACAGGGAAAGGAATGGCACCATGAATGTTGACTATTCCAGTTGTATACAACTGTACTAATATGCATGAAGGAATGAAACTAACCATTACTAAATACATTAGGAATATGGGCGGAAGAATAAGAGGTGAGTGTATAAAATGATTAGTGTTGCTTTGATGGAGACTGCTTCTAACGCAATCACTATGAGGGTTTTGATTACCATAAATAACATCGCCTGAAGGTACATGGAATACAAGCACAGAAAACACCATATTGCTGAAGGACTGAATATGAAAGCAAGCAGCAACCAAAGAAAAAATGTCAGAAGAATTGTGTCCCCCATATTAGCGAAAAAAATAATAATAATGTATTATTGCAGAGAACTGAGTCCAAGACAGGACTGGAGTCGATGAAAGGAAAAGCCTTAGTACAACATGTTTTATAAAGCAGATATTGCCCATACACGACGTCCGTACACTGCACAAGGGACAATATGGATCCTGTATAGAGTCGGTCATTGTGAAGAGCATAAAGGAATACCAAGCATCCACACCCCCAGTACCCACAATCTCTTTGAACTCCGATTTGCAAGAGAAATAATGTTACCTTTCCCAGAGACAGCACATAATAAAATAAGGAGAGTGAGATTATGATTTACATAGTAGCGAGTCCATTAAAAGTGATGGGATAGCCATTTCTGTGACTTTGGACACAGACTCAGCAGTGCATACGACACTTTGGTAGAGAAAAACAAACCATCACATGTCACATCTTGGACATTAATACTGAATCAGTTATACTCAAACATTCTAGCTTGAATGTGGTATAATTAACTGAGGTATATTACCTAACGTGCCGGTTAGTCCTGTGAAACTTTTGTAACCATTCAGAAAGAAATGCAACACCGTATTCCGTGATTCAGCTGGGACTTATCTCACGATCTTACCATCAGGAATCCACTCCTCTCTCATACTAAAATTAACCTTAAAAAAATTATACAGTTCATTAACTGACATTTTTTTTCCTTCCTTAACGCCCATACGAAGTTTTATCACTTATTTGCTGCGACATCTCGACCAGACTTCGTTATCTCTCATAAGCTGCGCTAAATTCACGCTTGGCGCATATGAAGTCTTCAGAATCATTGTAACTGGACTTCAAAATGCCTGTAAAATAAAGCTATGCCGTCGACTGCCAGGTTAACAAGTGGACACAACCCTTACAGAACTTGGCAGCCGACGGTGTGGCTCCATCCCACAAGCAGAATTGGACAAGGAAACCAAGAGGAACAGATGACATTATTAAGGATAAGGGTTTTTCTCTATTTACCTATGCAGGTGACCATTCATATTTTCTGACTGCCTGTTGCGAAATACTGTACTCAGGTGATGGAAAACTGGGCTGCAAAATATTCAGTAAATCACCTAGCCAACGCTCAAATGACCCCCCCCCAAAAAAAAGGGGGGGTAATTTGGCCTTATGATCCCTAACACCTTAATTAAGCTCGTGGCTCTTAGTGATAAAACTGTTCGGAAATATTGTTAATTTTTTCATGTCAGCTGGTGGTGCATTTGTTAGTACAATCAGCTCACAACTGGGAGAACCTGAGTTTGTTTTTCAGCATTGTATTAGGGACCTGGATGTAAACTGATACTGCGGGTCATATCCTGTGGGAAAACTGAGACGGGGATAAAAGTTGTCTGCCTTAACCATCCTCGAGCTGTTAATAGACAGATCTAAAGCTCGTATTCTGGACGCTCCCTAACACCTCCTCTTGTCACTTTAATTAGGGATATTTGTGGTTAATATATATTTTTGTTGGCGTTATTTATGCTGGGTATGGCAATACTAGAAGTATTTCTGTAACAGAAGAGAACAGAAAATGTAACAAATAAATTAAATCACCTAGGGCAGTGGTTTACAACCTTTTCTAATTCTCGCCCCCCCCCCTCACTGAATGACACGTTCCCTGCGCCCCCCTTCCTCAAATACTGTATTTTACTGGCATAGTTGGCACATGTCAATAAATATCATAGATTCTTAATCTTTGAAATAGTTTATATATTCAGATAACTAGATTTCTTATTCATATCTGAAATATTTTCTCCATATTTAGAAATTACTGAATTTCATCATAATTCATAGTTTTCAAAAATAATTACTCTCTTTATCAAGCCTTCGCGGTCCCCCCCCCCCAGGCAGCCCTTCGTGCCCCCCTAAGGGGCCGCGCTCCACAGGTTGGAAACCACTGGCCTAGGGAAAGATGCTAAGGAGCTGCCTTAGCCGACGAGATGCGGGCCTAAGTCGTTTAAACATTTCATCACGGTACCGTCTTAAATTAGTTTCCCTGCTGGCAATTAATAGTATTTTGGGAGAGACCACTAGTAGAGGTGAAGTTAATGAAGACTATATTTCACTCTCCCAGGGTCACGTTCTCGTCAGGTAAGGAAGCTCCCTGACACCTGTTCCTTAGAGATTTGTTTTTGGAAAAGGCTGGTTAATATCAGTTTGTATTTAAAATGTGCTGGGAATGATAGTATTTTAATTATTTTAATGAGCAGAGGAGGACAGCAAAAAGTATCCCGATAAGTAAAATAAATCGTCAAGGGAGAGCAGTTACGGAGCTCCTAAACAGACGAAAATACAAACACCAGTCCGAAAAGTTTATCCTATTGCGAAAAGAATTATCTGGAGGTGCGAAAATTATATATATATATATATATATATATATATATATATATATATAAATATAGATATATATATATATATATATATATATATATATATATATATATATATATATATATAGAAAGATAGATAGATAGATAGATAGATTGGTTATGATCTTCACATCTCTAAGCGATTTTATTGAGGTTGGGAGAAAACAATCTGAACCTGATCTTGGGCGGTCACATTATCTTTCATGAACCCCTTGAATACGAGAAATTCTTCCTGAGTTTAATATTACTTTTGAGGGTAACAATAAACTTATGACACCATCGTAGTAACCAGGTTAATAATCTTGACGGTTTTGTGCAGCTTGTAATAGACTAGATATAACCTTCAGTAAACTCTTCAATAAATGTCCTTCGTACTTGCAGTAAAGCTGTTTAGTGAAGGCCTGATAAATCTGAAAAAGACGTCATCGGATTGAGGTTACCCTGTCCCTCATGTTACGTCTTCTTTACGTTATTACAAACACAGCCCGGTGCTTGTGCTATGGGGAGGGATGGGGGAATCCTCTCCTTTGTGCAGGCACCCAGACTCCTTTGTAAGTTTTAGAGTTTAGTGCTTTTAGTGTTTTAATTTTATTCCTTTTACTTTATCGTATCGTCTGTTTCACTGCTGTCCGGTGCCACACAAGGGACTTGCGCAGTCATTTTTTTCAACTGATTCACCGATCAATCACTCAATCCTAACAGCACCAGACGATTACGGTCAGTATTGGGAGTGGTTTCCCAAACCTCCTTGACTGGATATACCAGTCAAAATCTCCATTACACATTGAAATCCTTTTTAAATTGAAACTAAATTATCTGGATAGAACACAAATACACTGAAAGGGCGTCATCGGACAGGAGATAAATACAGTATTTTATGGCAGGTCTGTCCGCATTTTGGATGCACAAAGTTTTTCATCATCATCATCATCATCATCATCATCATCTATATCACTTTTCTCTCCTTACGATGCCGGGGACAGGGGACAAGGCGACATGGAGGCAATTTGTTTGTAGTCATCCCTTATAGGAGTAAGGTGTGTGATATATATATATATATATATATATATATATATATATATATATATATATATATATATATATATATATATATATATATATAGGGTGGTCCTAATTTTCGATCTTGCGAATTTTTAGGACGATACCCCCTGAAGTCCTTCCATATAACACGAAAACACGTCATGCAAAATATTTTTCAAAAATATTTATATTTAGAGGTCGCTCATCGGCCTTTATGTTATTACGTATCGCCACATTCAGCTTGTCCCACACAGTTGTCACAGAAATGTCTTTCACACAATTTCTGCTTCTTGAAACTACTCAGTTCTGCACTGTACAAAGATTTAAATTCATAGCACCTAGGCAGATCACAGCTGCCTACTGTGAACCGGACGTGGCAGTTAGATAATTGTCGTTAGACCTCATGACTTGGTTATACTGCTGGTATTCGTGGTGATGATAATTTACTAGATTTCAATGACAATTTGGTATATGACAGTGTTTCACTTGTTAAGTGCATAGAGATGTCACTGTTGTGTACTGATGGCATACAGTGACAATCTAATTGCACCCTTTAATTGCATGTTTTCTGCTTTTACAGGCAGTCTTACATAATTACTGATAACTGGTTGAACTGTGTTGATTCTGGACGAATATTGCTTCAACGAGTGGGAGAACTGATGCTAAAGCAAGGAACCTGTCTAGGATTCAGTCTGATGTCTACTTGCTCGACAAGTTGGAAGATGATATCAAAGGATCCAAATTGCCTTCAAACTGCCAAGCCCTAGGTTATCTTTTGCACCTCCACCTGAAGCAGAACAAGACAATTAAAACAGCAGTGACAGCTACAATTGAAAAAGGAGAACAGTTCTGGGAGAGTGCCCCTATTCCAGTTCGACAAACATGCAATTCCAAGAAAAAATTGGAGAAGATTTTGCTTCTATGGCACTCTCTTAAGAAAAACAAGGGTAGGACAACACCAGCATAAGTCCAGGGAGAGCAATCATTTAAAGATACTTTGGATGACCTTTTCGATATTGCACATGCTGACGCCCTGAAAGTGATCACAATAGAAGAGGACAAGCAGTTTTTTATCAGTCAGCGTATGAAAGGTCGGCCGGGGGCAATGGCAGGAATCGACAAGACCCTAAGTATCAAAGAAGCAATTAAGCTCCACCGTGAGTATATGGAGCTCAAACGAAGAGAAAAGGCCGCCACTGCATTTGCACAGGCTCAAGAAATCGCTGAACTGGAGAGCAGCAGCGCAGTACTTTGTCATCTGGAGATGAGTCCAGTGGTAACTGCATGACTCCTGTAAATGAAGAATTAAATGTAAGTCTTCCTTCACCACCCAAACGTGGTCGGAAAGTTGTGCTGAGTCAAAGTTTGTCAGCCACTCTGGGTCAATACCAACTGTCTGATCGCGTTGCTCTGATGATTCTCGGAGAAACAGCAAAAGCTTTGGGTCATGATCTCAGTTCATTAATTTTGAACTGCAGCAGCATCAGACGACAGCGACAGAATTGGCGCAAAGAGATGGTGATCAGCATAATGAATGAGTTCGCTCCAGACGAAGTAATCGTCGTACACTGGGATGGAAAGCTTCTTCCAGACCTCACCAACAATGAAGAAGTGGACCGACTTCCGATCATCATCTCGTCAAATGGTAATTCTCAGCTATTAGAAATTCCAAAATTAGAATCAGGGACTGGTTTGCAGCAAGCACAAGCCGTGGTCAGAGCACTGAAGCGGTGGGGAGTTGCAGAAAGGGTCCAAGGCAACTGCTTTGACACGACAAGCGCAAACACAGGTCGCCACAAAGGAGCATGCATTATGGTGGAACAGCTACTGGACAGAGAACTCTTGTACCTGTCCTGCCGGCATCACATCTTAAAACTACTTGCAGGAACTGCTTTCAAGGCACCCATGCATGTTGCATCGGCACCAGAAGTACTGCTCTTCAAGCGATTTCAAACTTTTGGAAGTTCAATTGACCAGGAGCACTTCCAAGACGCATCATCTGATGAAGTTCTCTCAGCTCAACTTGAAGATATCAAGGAGGATGTCCTGACCTTTGTTTTCACTACACTTCTGCACAAGCAGCCTCGAGATGATTACCGTGAGCTACTCCAGCTGACTGCCATCATCCTCGGTTCATCACCACCACGAGGTACTGTTTTCATAAGCCCAGCACGATGCATCAAGCATGATGGATATCAAAGGTAATCTACACATTCAAAGTGTGGATGTTTCGTTCACAGTTTACTTTGACCATCAGTGATGAGCATGGTCTCCATGACCTGTGTGTGTTTTACACACGCTTCTACGTCAAGGCCTGAATAACAGCACCACTCGCAGTGAGCGCCCCACAGAACAACCTGCATTTGCTGCAGGCCTTAGTCGACTATGCCACCATCAACAAGGAGATTTCCAGAGTAATGGCTCAGAAAATTGTTTCTCATCTGTGGTACTTGACTGAAGAGCTGATGGGTCTTGCACTGTTTGATGATAAAGTCAGTCAAGAAGTCAAGAAACATATGGTGCAAGCTAAGAATTTCAATGATGGTATGGAGGATCGTCCCGAGGGAGTGACCATTGCGATTGGTGACGTTCGAGGAATGACTGTCGCTGATTTCGCCACGAAGCAGACAAAGAACCTCTTCAAAAGACTGAAAATCGATGATGACTTTTTGAAGTTACCTGTTGACCAATGGTATGAAGATCGTACATACGGAAAGGCGCTGGCATGTTTGCAAAAACTCACAGTAACCAACGATCACGCTGAACGAGCAGTTGCACTTATCGAGGCCTTCTCCGGTCGTCTAACGAAGTATGAAGACCAGCTGCAATACATCCTACAAGTTGTGGCCGACCACAGACGCAGAGTTCCTCATGGAGTTAAGCAACGCCTGCAGCAATGAATGTCAATGATTTGGTTGGTGACATACTGGTCATTTAATAATGCAGAAGTGACTCTATTGATAGTCGTTTACTGGTATTACAATTAAGTGTTCATCGAAAATCTATAACTTGCTTTGAAGCAATTCAGACTAGTTAATAAATATATCTACCTTTTTCCAAAATCAACCGTTTGTGACCTTTGTGAGCTGATATCGTATTTGAAAAATTCAAAATGTCAGAAAATTTCAGATACAAAATCCTCTGATAATACATGGTTTGACACTTATACAGTGATATTCAAGGGCAATGAGCAACCTCTAAAAATTATTTGTCAAAAATATTTCACATACAGTATTTTTAACCTATTTTGAATGTTTTGAATGGGTATGGCATTTGAATTTTCGAAATAGAATTTTGGTCGTACTGGATAAGGACCACCCAAAAAAAAAATATATATATATATATATATATATATATATATATATATATATATATATATATATATATATATATTTATGTGACCGACTCTGGGCATAGGCTTCACAGCCTGCTTTCAAGGCCCAGTAGTCCTCCTACATACCGCACACCTCTACATGTCAGACGCCTCAATCCCGTACGGAGTGGCCACAAACAAATCGCCTCCACGTCGCCCTGTCCCCCACAATTTCACTGACCTGCTTCCAACTCACACCCCCCTCTCTCATATACATCTCCACTCCATCCCTCCATTTTATACTCGGCCTCCCCCTCCCTCTTCCCCCCTCCACCTCACTCACATACACTCTCCTCGCCAGTCTCTGACTCTCCATCCTCTCCACATAGCCAAACCACCTCAGTGTGTTCCTCCTCGCGCTTCCTATCACATCCACATCCACACCACAACGCTTCTTTATATCCTCAATTGTCAGCCTGTCTCTCCATGTGACTCCACAGGCTCCTGTTAAATAACTCATTTCCACTGCTCTCACTCTTGACCTGTGTCCCTCCAGCAAGGTCCAAGCTTCACTTCCATACGTTAGAGTTGGTATCACAATACTGTCATGTAATAACTTTTTCACTTCCATGCTCACTTCCCTGTTTCTTATCAGTGCTTTCAAGGAACCAGCAACCTTTCTTCCTTGTTGTACCCATTCAGTCACTTCACTCTCCAAACCTCCATCTTTACTCATCACACTACTCAAGTACTTAACATACTCACATTTTCCTTTTCCTCACCATCCAACCTCACTGTACATACACTGACTTCACCTCTCTCAAAGACCATCACTTTACTCTTCCCTACATTCACCTTTAGATTCCGTTTCTTACACACTCTCCCAAACTCATCCACCAAGCCTTGCAGTTCCCCTTCGTTTTTACTCAACAACACAGTATCATCTGCAAACAACAGTACAGGGAGTTTCCAAACACTACCCTCTCTCACTAGGGCCACTCCAACATCCACTGCCCTACCTTGTACCTCTTTTATTACCCCATCCATGTACAGATTGAACAACCATGGAGACATTACACATTCCTGTTTCAACCCAACCTTCAAAGAGAAAAAAATCACTCAGTTCACCATCCACATGCACTGCAGCCTTAGCACCATCATTCCTGCTCTTCACAGCATTCAACAACTTCCCATCTACTCCATATATTCTTAATACTTTCCACAATCCTTGTCTATCCACCCTGTCATATGCTTTCTCCAAATCCATGAAAGCTGCATACAACTTCTTCCCCTTCTCCAGAAAATTTTCCACTGAAGGTCTAAGAATGAATATCTGGTCTACACGGATATGAGTATCTGATCAATATAAAGAATAACCTAACCAAAGTTTGCTCAGTTGAATGGGCCTCATTCACAATCAGTCACGTCTCAAAGTTGCAGACTCTTGACTCCACCTCACAGATATCAACATCCACATACGTCCCTCTTCAGCCAAGACACACGCTCTCCCGTGATATCTCAGAAATATCGATGTTCGATTATTGGCATGGGTCGTCCTCCAACACTGACTCCATTTAACTACAGCAAACAGTGTAAGTAGGCCATTATATACACCGATCGGTTGTAATGCTCATCGTTTTATATAAAGTTGCCATCTAGCCCATTTTTTTTTTTTTTTTCACTTTGAAGTTCATGTTCATATCATTTTGGAATTTGACTCTGGCAGCTGCACCGCAAGATTTTATTTCAGTTAATCACTCAATTAATCAATAATATATTTTTAAAGAGATATCTTGCCTGAATATTCTGGACAAAATGTTTGGGAGGTATGGTTCTCAGCCTACCTTTCTTCACCTACCGGCTTATAGTCAATAAGCTCATTTCTTCAAACGTCAGTGATCTGCATGTTACATAGAAACCCTCAAAGAAAGGCGTATTCCTTCCACAGCAGTATAGGGTTAACAGTAAGAACAACACAACTGAGCCACTTTCACACACGCCTCGAAATTGACGGTGTGTAACCTGAGTGTTTGTTGCCCCAGGTTCATCTAGGTGGGAACCCGGTGAACTGCAGGCTGAAACTGCGTTTCATCTGAAGTCCACCATCCTCGTTTCGAGTTAAGGAGAGATTAGCTGAGGAACGTTTGTTTAACCAGGAAGTGGAGTCACCCAGTCATATGGGTGTCACCACGCGAAGGCGTCCTTGTGAAGAACCTCGGTACAAAGAGAAAAAAAGGACACTTTATTCCTTAGTGGAGTATGATACTCACTGAGAGAGTGGAATATATTTCTCCTATTACTGCATCTTCGAGGATCAGAAGTCAGACTTAGAATAAAAGATGAAGACTTGTTATTTTGTCATTACACAAATCTGTTTCTGCAGGAAGAAATACAGGCACTGGGAGGTTGTATACTCACATTTCCTTATCCTTTAGCAAAGAAGAGTTAATAGGGGTATTGTTACCTCTATATTAATGCAGCAATATCTCTTTATTCCACCGGATTATGCACAGTCTATAAAGAACCTTCAATTTACCATAAGGTAAGGTAAAATGGGGGAACTAGTCCAGTGATGGCGTAATATAGTCTTGGTTAAGGCAAACTCAGACCTTGTGAACTTGAGTACTAAAATGAGATAATCTGCATAAACATATAAAATTGATATATATTTATACCATACTGTATGTATTGTATTAGTTGCAACCCTTGGCTCATGTGAAGGTAAACCTGGTGGACTGTGGACTAATATTTTTCTACTGTAGTCTAGCATCTTCCAACCGTAGGATTGAAAGGAAGTTCATGGAAGTTTGTGCTGTGTGTGTGTGTGTGTGTGTGTGTGTGTGTGTGTGTGTGTGTGTGTGTGCACCTAACCTCCCACAGGAACCACCTTTTCATGGTGGGGTGCATGCTTACCCCATAAATCTGGTGGGCCATATCGGTCGGGGAGAGATCCCTCTTGCCTCAACAGATGTACAGGGTTACCCATGCTGAAGGGGCCGTCAGTGAGGGGTCAGACTGTGTACCCATCCACCCTTGGATGCGTTAAGGCTACACGAGTAAACCCCGAATGTGAAATTCGTGAGTGATGTCCTCCAGAAGACAGGGCATGACAGCCAGAGCTTGGGCAGACTCCTGCAACCCTGGCCAGTAGATAGGCGCTGTGAATCTTCATGCCACCGTCACAGACTAAGAAGGGCCAAGTAACGTGGCGGTAGGAGTGGCACTCTCACCACCACACCAAATGTTTTCATTGTACAAGCACACAGCTATATTCACCTCCCATTTAACCCAATCATCAAAACTAAATGCCCTACGGCGACAGGATACGGTGATGGTGACAGACCGTGGAGGGTGGAAGTCGCTAGCTCGAGTCCTGCACTTTGGCTGCATTGGCCCAGTGGTCGCTGGCATAATGGCATAGGAGCATGCCATGCCTTCAGCAGTATCCATTGCGACTAAGCAGCCAAAAAAGGACACCAAGCTGGTTAATCTGATGGGGAGGGGCTTAGATAAGGAAACCTAAATATTTGCTGTTCTACACCTGGGCAAATAACCGCATTTGTCAAGGCATTCCACACTACGGTTAAAGAACGAAAAGAATCCCTCTGACTCTGCAACCAGGAATATACGGACCATGCTTGATTATGACCAAGACCCAGGACCATGCTGTAGGACTGCCCTTATTGCCCATGAACTAAAACGATAATAAACTGACACTGCTGCTGTACGTGAGACTCACCTCTCCAGAGAGAACAACCTAACAGAAGGAGGAGAAGGGTATAATTATTTCTGGAGAGGATACTCAGACAACCTATTATAGAAGATCCAAGAATCACCTGTAGATATATCAGAGATGCTGATGTCCTGGCACAAACCTCTCTCTAACGTCAGTATACAACACTCATCAGTGCCTGTGCTCTAATGCTTGACTCTGAAGACACCGGCAATGATTCCTTTAACGACTCTCTGGATGCTGCCATTTCCCCAAAACCACATAATGACAAACTCATCCTGCTTGATGACTTCAGTGCCAGAACTGGAAAAGATAATACCTCTGACAAGCCATTATAGGCCTCCATGGAATTGGTAACATGAACAACAATGGCCTTAGACTGCTTTCATTATGCTCATAACACAGTCTGGTCATCACCAACGCCATTTTTCAACTTAAGAATAAACAAAAGACACGTGGATGCATCCACAATCTAGACACTGGCACCTAATTGATTATGCCAGTGTAAGGCAACGAGATCAAAAAGTTCTTATAATCCAATCCATGAGAGGTGCTGAGTGCTCAGTAGATCATAACATTATACTTGCCAAACCACAACTGGTCATAATCCCAGAATTGCACTGTAGACCATCCTCCAAGAATATAAACTTTACTATGTTAAAGGATGCAGCAACCTGTAACGGCTTCTGCAGTACTATTACAGACAAGCTGTCTCAATGCCCACCACTTGACCAAAGCAACAATACAACAAACCTAAACACAGAATGGCCAAACATTAAGACAATGCTTCACGGCACGCAGAAGGAGCCCTATATTTCTTAACCCACTGCCATAATAACTGGTTTGATGATCATGCTGAGGACATACATTACCTTCTTGCAATGAAGAATAGAGCACATAACAACTGGTTGGCTGATCCTAGTTCCCTAACCCTAAAAACTGAATTCCAGGATCTTATAAATGAAACGCAGAGGAGGCTGCCTGACATAGAGAACAAATGGTGAACTGAGCAAGCAAAAGAGCTGCAAAGACTAACTGATATTTATGACGAACCTGGATTCTACAAGTCGATAAAAACTAAGTCCGAACCAAACACAACATAGACACTATACGTTGACCCGAGGGAGAGCGCCTGAAAGACAAGGAAGCAATCCAAGAAAGATGAGCACAATGCTTCAACACCTTACTGAATCAAAGAAACCCAGGGTAGCACAATATCCTTCATGACATACCAAATGCTCCTCAAGCAGCAGGTTTCAATGTCCAACCTACACTTGCAGACACTGTTCAGGCCATCCGATTTATAAAAAATAACAAAAACGCAGGCACTGATGGAATGCAATCTGAATTAATCATTGAGGGTGGACAGTTAGTCCACCAGTGCCTTGACAATCTCATTCTGAATATCTGGAATAAAGAACAAATTCCATCTGAATGGCGTACGTCTGATACTGTAACCATCTAGAAGAAATAATGGGACTGCTCAAATTGTGACAACAGTAGAATTATCTTCCTCCTGGTGAATGTTTGCAAAGTACTAGCCAAGATAATGTTATCCAGACTGAAAAATCATCTGACTGAGTCAACACTTCTTGAAACACAATATGGATTTGTTAGGGAAAAAAGTTCCTGTGATTTGATCTTATGATCTTTGTTGCCAGACAGATACAGGAGAAATGCCACGAACAGAACTGTGAATTGTATATGTATTGCAGTTGAAAACAATTTTTTTTACCATCCTGAATAGTCTGCATGACAAAATGAATGTTCGTGTGTCCACAGGTGGGAGCAAATCTGAGCCCGTCAAAGTGGATATTGGGATAAAGCAAGGATGTGTTATGGCTCCTGTCATTTTCAACATCTGTCTCATTGCAGTCGCCCTTTCAAGTCACCAACAAATGAATCATGCTGATTAATAAAGATCCATTTCCGTCAAGACGGTAACTTATTTAATATCGGACGTCTTCAGTCACAGTCAAAGACTTCTCTTCTAGAGCTGAGAGCTATGCTATCCTTACACATACCGCAGAAGCTCTACGACAGAGTATTGCCATCATTTCTAATATGTACCATGCAATGGGATTCTAAGCGTCAGTAAAACAACCTAGCAGAGCCTCATGCATTTCAGATAAACGGCAAAAATGTAAAACAGGTGTAGGATTTTACCTACTTTGGATGTGTGTTCACATATGAACATAACATTGATGCAGAAGTCCTTTCACGAATCAACCACGTCTCGGCTTTTTCTGGACGTCTCAGACCCAGTGTCTTTGAATGTATCAGCCTGAGAATCGAGAGAAATGTTTCAGTATATACATCTGTATGCCTCTCCACTCTCTTATACGGAGCTGAATACAAGATTACAAACAAGTTTCATATCAAACAGCTTGAGTCATTTCACATGCAGTACGTACAATGCATCGTAGGATTCAAATGGGGTGATAAAGTCCCTCAGTTACAAATCCTCTAGTGAGCAAAGTCAACCAGCATAGAAACCATGATGTCCTTAAAATTTTCTAGATGGTTGGACACGTGTTCTGCATGCCAGGGCACCACTTCCAAGCCAGATTCTGTATGGCCAACCTCCTGCAGCACGTCGCAACCCAGGGGGACAGAGGAAAAGATATAGATCACGTAAGGACAACTCTGAAGAAAGGCAACATCATACCAAAAGATTTTTTTTTTTTTTTTTATGTGTCCGACTCTGGGCATAGGCTTCACAGCCTGCTTTCAAGGCCTAGTAGTCCTCCTATGTACCGCACACCTCTACATGTCACCGCTTCGGCGCTAACACCCACCGTCCATATTGAATACATGCTAGGGCTGCCTCATACAGGACTGGTGTATTGGTATTAGCGGGGGTATTTTTACGACATGACGGCGGGTCTTCTGGTAGATCAGTAAAGTCTGATTTTTATGAAATTCAAATCCTTAAACTGTTCCCTGCCCCAGCGGGATTTGAACCCGGGTCCATTAGGACTACACACCACCTCTCTACCGATTGAGCCACCGCCTCCCCCTAATTGAAACCAATACCTTGGACAAAGAATAATAACAAGCCCTCTTCAGCAAAGGAACAATTCGTCTTGAAGAAGCTCGGAAACTGGCCAGAGAAAGGTGTAGATAATAGAGGCACACCCAAACAGAGTTCTCCCATCATACCAGGATTTAATATGCCAACTGTGGGGTAAAGTTTGTGGATCTAGCATTAGTCTGCAGTCAAATATGTTGGCACCAAAGACAATGAGAAACGCACTATCCTAGTGAGTATGGCAGGCATTGTCTTCTATAGCAGAAGGACAGTTTTGTACAGCACCCTAACAGTATCCCTGACCGCCTTGAAGAGAGCTCCAACATACTTGACCTCTTCCTTACAACTAATCCTTCTCCTTACACTGTCAATCTTTCCTCTCCTTTGGGCTCATCCGATCACAACGTTACTAACATAACCTGTCCTATTGCTCCGGTACGGCCTGTGGACCCTCTACAGAAACGTCGATTGTGGCACTTTGGAGCTGCAGATTGGGAGGCGCTCAGGTAGTACTTTTTTGATTTTCCATGGAATGATTATTGTTTCCATTGCGGAGGTTATTCTCTTGGGCATGGAAGCATACATTCCTTTCTCATATCCTTTCACTATTGCAAGAAAGCCTTTATTTAATCACGCTTGTTCTACTGCTGTCCGCAACAATGAGAGAGCCATTAAAAGGTACCAGAGCCAACCCACCCCTGAATCACATCTTGATTATGTTTCTGCCCGGAATCGTGCTAAGGCTGTTCTTCGCTCTGCTAAAAATAATTTCATCCATACTAAATGTTCTCAACTCTCAAAACTCAAATTCTTCTCGCTCCTTCTGGCACTTTGCCAAAACCTTTCTAACAACTTTACCTCATCATTCTTCCCTCCTCTTTTCTATTCTGATGGCTCTGTATCTATATCCTCTACTGATAAAGCAAATCTCTTCGCTCAGACTTTCTCCTCCAATTCCACCTTAGACGATTCCGGTTCCTCCATCACTTTCCCCCTCAGACTTCCTCTTCACTGACATTAAAATCTCTTCAGCTGATGTATTTTCTGCCATCATTGGCCTCAATACTAACAAGGCATATGGGCATGACAGAGTCCCTCTTGTTGTCCTCAGGAACTGTGCTTCTGTGCTTACATCCTGCCTAGGTAAACTCTTTTGCCTTTGGCTGTCAGTTTGTACCTTTCCTTGCTGGAAGTTTGCTCTTATTCAGCCAGTCCCCAAGAAGGGTGACCGTTGTCATTTCTTAACAGAAAAATTTTAAAGCATCTTTCTTATCACAACCTTCTTTCTGATCGTCAGTATGGGTTCCATCAGGGATGCTTCAAAGGTGATCTTCTCACCTACCTTTCCGACTCCTGGTCATCCTGCTTTCGGGACTTTGGCGAAAGCTTTGCCATTGCACTTGACGTCTCAAAGGCCTTCGATCGAGTCTGGCATACATCTTTAATTTCCAAACTGCCCTCTTATGGTATCTATCCTTCTATCTGTGCCTTCATCTATAGCTTCATTTCTGGTCGTTCTATAGCTAATGTTGTAGATGGCCATCGTTCTTCTAGATCTATCAACAGTGGTGTTCCTCAGGGCTCTGTCCTATCATCAACGCTCTTCCTCTTATTCATCAGTGATCTTCTAAGCTGTACATCTAACCCTGTCTGCTCTTACGCTGATGATTCCACCCTTCACTTTTCCATTCGGTTCCCTCAACGTCCATCTCAGCAGTTACTTCAACTAACAAGGGATGAGGCTATAGCACACCTAATGTCTGACTTGGCTTGTATCTCTGACGGGGGTAAACCTAATCTTGTTTTCAATGCATCAAAAACTCAGTTTTTACACCTATCAACCCGACACAATCTTCCACAGGAGTACCCTCTAATGATTAATAATACCCAGCTCCATCCTGCATCATCCTTGAACACGCTTGGGGTTTCATTCACTCGGGACTTATCTTTGAAAAATCATATTGCATCTCTTGTAAAATCTGCTTCCAAGAGATTGGTGTTCTAAGCCAACTCCATACCTTCTTTACCCCCGCACAGTTGTTGACTTTATACAGGGGTTTTATTCGTCCCTGTTTGGAGTTCAACTCTCATGTGTGGGGAGGCTCCCCACATACAGCTCTTCTCAGTAGGGTGGAGTCAAAGGCTTTTCGTCTCATCAACTCTGCAAGGGTGTGCAAGGGACAGCATGGTGGAATGATGAGGTGAAACGAGCTGTGGAACAAAAGAAGAAGACATATAGTGTATGGTTAGCGAGTAGAGGTAGGGGAGAAGATGAGAGAGAGAAGAGAGAGGTTTATGTGAGCAGGAGAAGGGAGGTTAAGAGACTGGTGAAGGAGAGTAAAAAGAAAGTGGATGAAGAGTTTGGGAGGAATCTGAGTGTGAAATGGAGGGAGAGTAAGAAATTGTTTTGGAAGGAGGTAAAGAAAGTAAGGCAGTGTGAAAGGGGAAATAGTAGGGGAGTGAAAGATAGGAATAATAGATTGTTGGTGGAGAAGAGAGAGAAATTGAGGAGATGGAAGGGGCACTTTGAGGATTTGTTGAATGTAGAGAGTGAGAGCAGTGCGAGTATAAGTGGTTGGGGAATGGCTGGGAGAAGAAGAGATGACAGGAGGGAGGAAGAGATCAGTAGGGCGGAAGTAGTGGAAGCGATGAAGAAGATTAAGTTGGGAAAGGCCCCAGGAATTGATGGAGTGTGTGGTGAAATGCTTAGGTATGGGGGTGAGATTGTTGTGGAGTGGATATGGAAGTTGTGTAGATTGGCTTGGGAAGAGGGAAGGGTTCCAGAGGACTGGAAATCAGGTATAATTGTTCCTTTATACAAAGGAAAAGGGGAGAGAGAAGTATGTGGCAACCATAGGGGTATTTGTCTACTTAGTGTGACTGGTAAAATACATGGTAGAATACTCATTGATAGGGTTAGGCATATGACAGAGGAGCTAGTTGGAGAAGAACAAGGGGATTTAGGAAGGGAAAAGGATGTGTAGATCAGATATTTGTTCTAAGATGTTTAGTGGAGAAGTATCTAGAAAAGGGAAGGAAAGTGTATGCTGCCTTCATGGACTTGGAGAAAGCTTATGACAGAATAGATAGGCAAGGTATATGCAAGGTATTAAGAATATATGGAGTGGAGGGGAAATTGTTGAGTGCTGTGAAGAGTATGTACGAGGGAGCTAGGGCTGCGATGCGAGTGGATGGTGAGCTGAGTGAGTTCTTTGATATCATTGTGGGACTGAAACAGGGTTGTGTGATGTCTCCATGGCTGTTTAATATATACATGGATGGGGTTGTAAAGGAGGTGCAGGGTAGGGCAGTGGATGTGGGGGTGGCTCTAATGAATGAGGGTGAGATTTGGAAGCTTCCGGTGTTGCTGTTTGCTGATGATACAGTATTGTTGAGTGAAGATGAATGGGAGTTGCAAGGTTTGGTGAATGAATTTGAGAGAGTGTGTAGGAGGAGGAATCTGAAAGTTAATGTAAACAAAAGTAAAGTTATGGTGTTTGAGAGGAATGAAGTCACAGAGTGTGCAGTGAGGTTGGATGGTGAGGATATGGAGAATGTGAGTGCATTCAAGTACTTGGGTAGTGTGATGATTAGGGATGGAACTTTGGGGGATGAAGTGTGTGAAAGGGTACAGCAGGGAAGGAAGGTTGTTGGTACACTGAAAGCAGTGATGAGAAATAGGGAGGTGAGTATGGAAGTTAAGAAGTCACTGCATGATAGTATTGTGATCCCTACCCTGACGTATGGAAGCGAGGCATGGACCTTGCAAGAGGGGAACAAGTCAAGAGTGAGAGCAGTGGAAATGAGTTACTTGAGAGGAGCATATGGAGTGACGTGGAGGGACAGGTTGACGAATGAAGAAGTGAAGGAACGTTGTGGGGTGGATGTGGATGTGGCTGAGAAGAGTAGGAGAAATACACTGAGGTGGTTTAGACATGTGAAGAGAATGGAGAATGAAAGACTGACTAAGAGGGTGTATGTAGGTGAGGTGGAGGGAGGGAGAGGGAGAGGTAGACCGAGGATGAGGTGGAGGGATGGAGTTGAGAGGTATATGAGGGAGGGGGGGGTGAGTTGGGGGGAGGGTAGTCAAATGGTGGATGACAGAACGACTTGGAGGCGTTTTGTCTGCGGCCACCCTTTGCGGGATTAGGGCGTCGGGCTATAGATAGATAGAACTCTCCTCCTCTTACTGGCTTCCTTCAACCTTTGTCTCTGTTGCATTTTTATCTCTTTTCTTTCGCTGCTTCAATTGTCACTGCTCCTCTGAACTCTCTGCTTGCATCCCTCTATCTCTATGACGGGTGCGTAGCACCCGACTAGCAACAAACTCTCATCCTTTTTCTGTCTAACTCTCTAATGCAAGAGTTAACAGTTACTCCCAGTCCTTCATTTATGGTATAGGTCAGCTTTGGAACTGTCTCCCTCTGTCTGTATTTCCTACTTCCTATGATCTCCAGTCTTTCAAACGCAGTGTGTCCAGGCATCTTGAAATGAATGAATCTTGAGTTTGGCTCTCTTTTGTATTTTTTTTTCTTGGAAGGAACGGTTTGCAGGCTCCTGGCCTTTGGTTCCTTCTTTCTTGCATTAAAAAAGTACGTAAATAAGAGTGTGTGTGTGTGTGTGTGTGTGTGTGTGTGTGTGTGTGTGTGTGTGTGTGTGTGTGTGTGTGTGTGTCTGTGTGTGTGTCCGCGCGAGAGAGAAAGAGCAAATATGCATCGCTGTTACTCCAACATCACAAGATCGTACAAGAAGTTAATGATAGTTTATTTTGATTTAATTTTTGCACCATACCTTAGCACATAAATAACGTTGCATGAGTATTTTGTCTGACACTGTAAAGTAAATTCGTGAGCGCCTAATCCTCTACCCATCTGTGATGGCAGATCGTTTGCATATAGTGAGGATGTGGCTGGAAGGCGTATCAGTGAAAGACGTTGCCCTGAAGACTGGTGCAAGTGTCTCATCGATTTACAGATGGATTCACCGCTGGCAGCAGGAGAAAAACGTGGATGCCAAAGCTTGTCAGAGAATACGTCAGCTCGGAACCACATCCTGGAGTACGAGCATAGTGACAGGAGACAACACACTATTCCAGCAACGTCATTTCATTTCCTTGCCCGCGGTTTATTGTGCAAAATTAAAAATTTTCTCATGGGACGGATATCCTCTTCCTTTTCATGCTTGAGAAGCCAGTACTCTTGGAATCGCCAAATAATCATTGTGGGGCTCGAAAAATACAGTTACACGAAAATCACGGGATATCTCTTGGAGTCTCGTGCCTCAATCAGTTGCCAGCCAGTCTTGATTTGTGGGTACAGAAAAGCGTGACAGGACTAAACTGGCGGCGAAATCTGGAATGCAAGACACTAAAAACTCTTCAGGAATATCAAGAAACCGCTGCCATTGTGCTTTTGAAAATAAGGCAAAAGTTTGCATAAGTAACAATATATCCTGTCTACGTTTATGATCCTGAGTGCAAATCCCTTTACCTTCTTCATATCAGTCTTCCTCTCATTTGACGATTATTATTATTTTTTTATTACATATTTTACAGAAGGAGTTTCATTGAGGATGTTTCTGACTCCTTCACGGCAAGAGGAATTCTTGTCAGTCGGTAAAAAAAAAAAAAAAAAAAAAAAAATGCAGTATATCACAATGTAATTATTAAGCAGCTTTGTATAATGTACATTAGTTCCGGAATACTTTTCTTGTTTGGCAGCAGGATACCACTGCATATCTCTTAAACCATACCTCAGCAGGATACCACTGCATATCTCTTAAACCATACATCACTGCGATGTATTAGTTACTCTGGCAACCCACAACCTATGTCATTCAACTAGGGAGACACTTCATAATGAAGGGGTGATTGCCGTGCTGGCGAACCCATCCACTTTGAAGACAACGTGAATGAGTTCACTTTCAACATATAGTTTACTCATCATCTTCAGAATGTGATCTCGTATACCAGTAGATGAAAATACATCTCAAGTGACTCATTAGTACCCTGTCCTAGTAACTGCTTAAACTGCTCTCTGATTATCGGTATAATATATTGTCTAATTGAATAAAAGTACATCCCTATCTTATTCAGTATCAAAACATGCTTTCCAAGTAATTGCGTTGATTACTAACGTGCTCAGATGGTGGAGAATTTGGCATTACGTTCCTCGGGTTCTTTGAGACGAAAACAGCCAAGCTGTTTATTGTCAGACACTCTGGCCCCTTGGCATAAACATATCTTTGTGAATATAACAATAATCCATGTTAATCATCTTGGAGGATCCTAGGAAGGTACAGTACCTGTAACCATCCTGAAGGCTCTACTGTAGGACTAATTTCTGACCTGTCTGTCAGTGACATTGACTCTGTTAGACTGACTCCTCTGGGCCGGTCCATCATGGAACAAGACACTCATGAGATATCAAGGGTTGGCGTACTCGTAAAATATGTCAGCGTTGTAAAGTGCTTGACAGACCAGGATAGTTTCTGCAATATACTCTATCGGTTATAATAAGAAATGGTCAGGGATCTACCCCCCCCCCCATAAAAGACAAATTGACAGAGGATGAAACTGATGAGCACTATTATTATTTTGGCACTGACTTAAATACACTACAGTCTCCGAAAGTCCCATTCCTCCTCCTGCCGTTCAGCAGCTCATTACCTAATATTAGTTGGATTAAGGTTCCATACAGTCACTATAGTATTTGTGGTTAATTTCACAGTTTAGTTTTACCCAGTTGTTAGTTACAATTACTATAAATAATGATTGAGTTACAAATGGGCAGCAGAAAGAACAAAAATTTTGAAACCCACATATTGGATTTGTTTCTAACAACCAATTCAGATAATTATAATGTCGAAGTGAAGTCCCCCCTTGGATCCTCGGATCATTGTCTGATTTAAGCCACCAGTTTAACACCTGCCACACCCTCCTGCTCTGAACCTGTCGTGGTGACTAAATGGCATCACGACAGAGCAGACTGGGAGGGACTCTATTTTTTTTTTTTTTCGTGGATGTTCCTTGGACCTCGTTTTTCTCCCAAGATGCAAATTCCACATCGGGTCACATACAGGATTTCATTAAAATCGGCATGGAAACATTGATTCCCCATCATAGTTACAGAAAAAGATGTAATTGTCCTAAATGGTTTGACCACAATTGTGCTAGAGTAACAGAACATAAAACAATAGCCTAGATCACTTATACAAGGACCAAAACCAAAGAAGCCTTTAACTATTATAGAAATATCAGGAGCCATGCCAAAACTATCATCAGTCTTTCTAAATCAAGCTTTCTACATAGACACGCTAACAAACTACTAAACAACCCAAATGATAAAATATGCTGGTCAGCCCTTAATTCATTCAAAACTAACTTCATTACCACCTCTTCCATTCCACCGTTACAGTCTCTCAATGGAAATCTAGTAAGTGACCCACGTGGAAAAGCCAACCTTCTTGTTGACATTTTTTTTTTCCAACAAACTCAACCATAAATACTGAAAATCACAATGTTCCTGTACTTGATTTTGATTCCCCTCATATACCGCCTTTCATGATTCACACCAGATACGTACAAGTTGTATTACAGAATCTCTCAGCAGACGAAGCTACTGGTCAAGATGAAATTCCATCAACAGTACTTAAAAATTGCTCCTCAATGTTGGCTCCTGTATTGGCAAAATTTTTCTGCTTATGCATCCGTACCTCATGTTTTCCAGCCTCCTGGAAAGAAGCAGATATCCATCCTGTTCCTAAAAAGGGGACAACTTCTGAACCATCAAACTATAGACCAATTGCAATAACTTCCGGTCTCGGTAAAGTTTTTGAGACACTGATTATCGAACATATAGTCAAGCATTTAGAAATCAATAAATTAATGATTGGCAGTATGGATTTAGACAAGAACATTCAACTGTAGACATTCTTTGCCTTCTTACCCATCAGATTAACAAAACAATAGACCAACACGGTGAAACACACACAATAACACTTGATATATCAAAAGCTTTTGACAGATTATGGCACCGGGCCTTATTGTCTAAGATGTCACACTATGGCCTTGGTTCCTCTAATTTCTTCTTCGTTATAGAAAAATATGGGTCATGGTGGATGGAATTTATTCTCAGTTTCATTCCATAAATGCTGGCGTACCTCAGGGATCAGTTTTGGGGCCAACCCTCTTTCTCATTCATATAAATGACCTCCTATCTGTCACTTACAACCCTATACACTCTTATGCGATGACTCGACCCTTCATAGTTCTTTCACATTTAGTACCTCCTTTACACAATTTGATATTAGAATTCCCCCCCCCCAAAAAAAAAAAAAAAATGCAATTTCTCTGAACCAGGACCTTTCTTAAATTAATCAATGCAGACAAAAAAAAAACTGGTCTCATTTAATGCTCAGAAAACTAATTACATTAATTTCTACAACAGAAAGAATCCCTCAGACTCTCACATAATTTTAAATAATGTCAGTATTCCCATATCAACTACAATTGATATCCTAGTTGTTACTCTAAACCCCAACCTAAGCTGGACAGCTTATGTTAAATCCCTTGCTAAAAATGCTTCTAAAAAAATTGGGACTAATGTACAGAATTCGTGAGTTCTTCACTGACGAGCAGATGGCCACAATATACAGTACAAGTCATGTGCGTTCTCAGATCGAATACTGTTCACCACTGTGGAGTGGATGTGGTGCGGTACATTGTGGCAGTTGGATAAAATTCAAAATAAATCCATTAGTTTAATCAATAATCCTGCCATTACGCAGGACCTTCCTCCATTATCAGTATGTAAAGATGTTGCTTCTTTAGCATTATTTTATCGATATTTTTACCGTAAGTGCTTAAACGAACTGGCTTCAATTGTGCCTCCCTTTCACATATTCTCCCGAAATACTCGGGCAGCTGGGAGCGCCCTTGAACTCACACTCTCTCCCCCGCAATGAAGAACCTTTGCTTATCAAAATTCATTTATCCCCAGAACTACTACTCTCTGGAATTCACATCCTTGGAGTTGCTTCCTACAAACATTTAATCTACTTCAATTTAATTTCAGTTGTTATAAATATTTTATGAATGGAGGATGCCTTTAGCCACATGGACTTATTTTTATTTCCTTTGTTTTTCCTTCCTCCATTCATTATCTGTAAAAAAACATTTCAAATATAATTAAAATTCGTTGTCTTCATGTTTTTCATGCTCTCCCAATCTGCATTTTTTATGGGGGAGGCAGATCCTAACCATTGTTCTTTAACTTACTAACAAGTGAAGGGAATAATGAGGACAGTTAATATGAAACAAAATTATCAATAGAGCTTTACGGCAATGAGTACCTGAAGGTCAGATGACAAAGGCTCGGATTTTCGTCCGTGAAGGAAGCTCCATACCACCAGTTCCTTATGGACATCTTTTTGGATATGGTTGGTTACTTTATTGCCTATGTTATTTGTGCAAAGTAAGGCGAAACTGGTAGGATTTATGCAATACAAAGGAGGACAGGAAGGTGTAAAAAAAATAAATATATCGCCGACGAAAAGGTACACCCGAAAGCACTAATTTCCCCCCCTTTTAGCTGGAGTCGCAGCCAATGAGCAACCAGGCGATCGAACACCCCACACCCCCCTCCCCGACCCCAACCCCAGTGTAAACGTTGTTGGATAGAAGTGGAACGGCTAAAGCTGGTGATGTTATAATGTGACATGATTGTTTTTATAGACAATCAAAACCAGTAGGGGTAGGTATATGAAGGCATTAAAAGGCACGAAAATGAAAGACCTACAGTGTTACGTCCTAAGTTATGTTACAATTATAGTACAGGGAACTACATCTGTTGAAAGATATGGTGGCTTTTATCATCCATTCCTTCTATCACCTTCACCACCCTTCTCTCTGAGCTGCCCTCCCCACCAAACGTCTCTCCTACCCTCTCCTACCCTTTGTTAACCAACATAAACTAAGATAATGATGAAATGATGTGTCAGCTATTATCGTAATTATCATACACCTCTGTATTAAGCACCAACAAATCAATAACATACAATACTTCGATATACCTGCCAATTATTTCATCCTGCTGTAAGCTGTCACGTGACATACCCACTGCAAGTCGGACCTTGTATTACAAGGACATATGGCTGTTGATCGTTAACACAGGCTGTGTGGTGTTGGACGTCCAGTAATTCATGTTAAATTGGCAATTTAAGCCTTACATTATAAATACGAAAAGTTTATGTTCCTGCATTATTGAATGAACGTAACGAATCAGGAATCGGCTCTGACGAACAACAAACTCTTCGCTCTAACGAAAATATTCCGACCTCTTGTTACTACAGTGACACAATGTCATTATGTATACAGCTGACCCACAGTCAATAGTATACATAATAATATTGTCACTGTTGTGACAAGAAGTCGAACTATTTTTGTTAAAGCAGAGTTTGTGGTTCGTCAGAGCCGATCCCTGATTCGTTCCTTTCATTCAATAATGACATTTAGGTCTTATGTGTTTATAATGTAAGGCCTAAATTGCCACGTTTATATGAATTAATGGGTGTCCAAAAACCACACAACCTGTGTTAACGAAAAACAATCGTATGTCCTTGTAACACAAGGTCCAACTTCCATTGTGTATGTCACGAAACAGCTTACAACAGGATGAAATAGTTGGCAGGTAACTCGAAGTATTGTATGTTATTGATTTGTTGGTTTTCAATACAGAAGTTTATGGTAATATTAATATGATCAGTACCTGACGGATAATTTCGTCATTAACTTAGGTTTTGTTGGTTAACAAAGGGCGGGAGTGGAGGACGAGAGGGTAAAAGAGACGTTCTGTGGAGACACACCCAGAGAGAAGGGTGGTGGTGGTGGGGGCGAGAATGGATAAGACACCATATCTTCCAGCACATCTTGTCCATCATGCTATACGTATTTGTGACATTACAATATAGGACATAAGGATATAGACAATAACAATACTTTGTAGGTCTTTCATTTTCGTGCCTTTCTTACATGTTATGGATAACAGCACACATTAAATACCTTTATATACTTACCCCAACTGGTTTTGGTTGTCTATAAAAACAATAATGTCATATTATAACATCACCAGCTTTGGCCATTCCACATCGCTCAACAACGTTTACACGGGGGTTGGGGTCGGGGAGGTGGGTGTGGGGTGTTCGATCGCCTGGTTGCTCACTGACCGCGACTCCGGCTACAAGGGGATAGAAATTAGTGCTTGCAGGTGTACTATAGAGCATCCTCAACCAACGAGAGTATGCGTCTAATTGACTGTGGGTGATAAAGCAGGCACTTAACGACACGGCTTTTAGTAATAATGATTATACAGTCTCCTTCACCAACCTGTCTCTGCCAGGTCCTTAAGATGTACAGTTACATTCGTTAATACACCTACACTCATATTTAGTTTCAGTGCACTATCCTATGAGTACATTTGAAGGCTATGTGTGGTGGGTATCGGGAGAGCACATGCCACAGAAGAGTGTGTGTGTGTGTGTGTGTGTGTGTGTGTGTGTGTGTGTGTGTGTGTGTGTGATCACTGATCAAGGTAGTATTAGTGGTAGTACCAGTAACTGCAAATCCCTGCTCATCAGAAATGTGAACCCGGTGTACTGGGGACTAAACTTACCTTCCTCCTACATCTCAAAATTCTCCTTCTGGAAGATAGGGAAGTAGATGAGGGACATTTGTATGTCTGTAACACTGCATAAAGGCATCCATCTTTATCACAATGCATTTCTCTTTCATCTATATAATTATTACCAGTGTCTGTCTGGGCACTTGTATGTATGAGTTTTTTTTCTTTATGCAAGGAAGAAGGAATCAAAGGTCGGGAGCCTGCAAGTTGTTCCTTAAGGTAAAAACAAAAACAAGGTTAACAGATAGCCAAGTTCAAGATCTAATCATTTAGAGATTCATGGACACACTGAGTTTGAAAGATTGGAGATCATAGACTATAGGAAATACAGACAGAGGAAGACAGTTCCAGAGTTGTCCTGTTGCATTAATGAAAGACTGAGAGTAGTGATTAACTCTCGCATTTGGGAGCTGGACAGAAAAGAGATAGGAGTTTTTTGCTAGACGGGTGTTACGTGCTCGCCGTACTGGTGGAGGAATGCAAGCAGACAGCTCAGAGGAGCAGTGTCTATTGAAGCAGCGATATGAAAAAAGATAAAGATGCAACAGTGCAGCTAAGAGACAGAGGTAGAAGGGAGCCAGAAGGAGGAGGAGAGTTAACCTGTTGACAGTGACAGGCCTCATTTGGGACTTACCAGAGTCGAAAACGATAGGCCTCAAACGAGCGCGATATTCAAAGGCGTACAAAAACCGCGCCACGAGGCGTAGGTGGCTGAAGTTTGCATGGGAAAGAGGAGAAGGTGGCAACTCTCGATACCACCCACGCACTGCCCCATATACGCTCAGAATACGCGCGTGCGGACAACATGGAGTGGCACTAATTTTCCTCCCATGACGCTGCCAACCCCGCACCAGTGCTAGGGGATCTACACACACACACACACACACACACACACACACACACACACACACACACGAGAGAGAGAGAGAGAGAGAGAGAGAGAGAGAGAATAGAGAGAATTAATAGAGCAATGGCACAAGGAACGTCCCTTCGAATGACAGATAATGCATATCATCTGTCCCTCTTCTCTCTCTTATTCTCCATTCCCTCCCTCCTCTCTATCTCGGAGAGAGAGAGAGAGAGAGAGAGAGAGAGAGAGAGAGAGAGAGAGAGAGAGAGAGAGAGAGAGAGAGAGAGAGAGAGAGAGAGAGAGAGAGAGAGAGAGAGAGAGAGAATAGAGAGAATAAATAGAGCAATGGCACAAGGAACGTCCCTTCGAATGACAGATAATGCATATCATCTGTCCCTCTTCTCTCTCTTATTCTCCATTCCCTCCCTCCTCTCTATCTCGGAGAGAGAGAGAGAGAGAGAGAGAGAGAGAGAGAGAGAGAGCGATAAAGGGGACCTGCACCCAGACACACACACACACACACACACACACACACACACACACACACACACACACACACACGAGAGAGAGAGAGAGAGAGAGAGAGAGAGAGAGAGAGAGAGAGAGAGCGATAAAGGGGACCTACACCCAGACACACACACACACACACACACACACACACACACACACACACACACGAGAGAGAGAGAGAGAGAGAGAGAGAGAGAGAGAGAGAGAGAGAGAGAGACAGAGAGAGAGACAGAGAGAGAGAGAGAGAGAACGATAAAGGGGACCTACACCCAGACACACACACACACACCCAGACACACACACACGAGAGAGAGAGAGAGAGAGAGAGAGAGAGAGAGAGAGAGTGGATCTGCACACACACACACGAGAGAGAGAGAGAGAGAGGGGGGGGGAGAGAGAGAATAAATAGGGGAATGGCACAAGAAGCGTCCCTTCGAATGACGTCACGAGGTAATGTATAACATCATCGGTCCCTCTTCTCTCTCTTATTCTCCATTCTCTCCCTCCTCTCTCGGAGAGAGAGAGAGAGAGAGAGAGAGAGAGAGAGAGAGAGAGAGAGAGAGAGAGAGAGAGTTGCAGGTAGGCCTAAATTGTATGATAACATATGGTTTGTCGGCAGTGCGTAAAGTAATTCATTGTAGTTTGAGAGGGAGAGAGAGGGAGGGAGGGTTGATGATACGGTAATCACGTGATCCTTGCCCAAGGCCATGGTAGTAAATATAGGCTGTTGGACAATGCCCTTCAATACCTCACTCACCGCGGGTGGTAGGTTGGTCGCGCCACCAGCTGTTCATCTTCTGGCCATTGTATCTCACCACCACGTGATTTTCTGTGGTCATATATATATATATATATATATATATATATATATATATATATATATATATATATGTATATTGCCAGATGCGTGCAAACATGTCCAAGACGATGATGTGTGTTCCATTTAATTCTGTAAGACTCAAAATTTCGTATGTAGGCTGTCCCTAAACTGAGATGGACGCAACCATCCGTCTCTTTTATATTTTGATAAAGAAGTAATTTTTTTATCTGGTATTATATGTAGATAAATCAATAAATATCCTATTTTCAGTAAAGTAACAAAAATTGTATAACAGAGAGTAATTCAAGTTGACCCCACTTTTGCACTTTACATTAAGTTATCTGGCGAAAGGTGGCATCTTTTCCAGTTTGTGGGGGCTCCCATTCGGTGTGTCACAGCCTCCTCCCTTTTTTTTTGGGGGGGGAGGAAGAAGGAACCAAAGGTTGAGTCCACAAAACGTTCCTTCCAAGAAAAAATACAGAAGAGAGCCAAATTCAATATCCATTCATTTTGAGATGCCTGTACACACTGTGTTTGAAAGACTGGAGATCATAGGAAGTAGAAAATACACAGGGGAAGACAGTTCCAGGGTTACCAGTTGCATAAATGAAGGACTGGGAGTAACAGTTAACTCTTGCATTAGAGAGTTCGACAGAAAAGGGATGAGAGCTTGTTGCTAGATGGGTGCTACGCGCTCGTCGTAGAGGTGGAGGGATGCAAGCAGAAAGTTCAGAGGAGCAGTGACCACTGAAGCAGCGATCGAAAAGAGACACAGAGGCAACGGTGCGGCAAAGAGATAGGTTAAAGGGACCCAGTAAGAGGAGGAGAGTTGATGAGATGAACAGCATTTGACTCCACCCTACTGAGAAAAGCTGTATTTCGGGAGCCTCCCCACACATGAGAGTTGAACTCCAAACACGGGCGAATAAAACCCCTGTATAAAACCAACAACTGTGCAGGGGTAAAGAAGGTATGGAGTCGGCTTAGAACACCCAATCTCTTGGAAGGAGATTTTACAAGGGATGCAATATGATTTTTCCAAGATTAGTCCTGAGTGAATGAAATCTCAAGCATGTTCAAGGATGATGCAGGATGGAACTGGATGTTATTAATCATTAGAGGGTACTCTTGTGGAAAATTGTGTCGGGTTGATAGGTGTAAAATCTCAGTTTTTGATGCATTAAAAACAACACTGGTTTTTCCCCAATCAGCGATATGAGCCAAGTCAGACATTAGGTGTGCCATAGCCTAATCCCTTGTTTGTTGAAGTAACTGCTGAGATGAAAGTTGCAGAAACCGAATGGAAAGGTGAAGGGTGGAATCATCAGAGTATGAGTGGATAAGATTAGCTGTACGGGTTAGAAGATGATTGATGGATAAAAGGAAGAGAGTTGGTGATAAGACAGAGCCCTGAGGAACACCACTGTTTATAGATCTAGGAGGAGGATGACGGCCGTCTACAACAGCAGCTATAGAACGACCAGAAAGGAAGCTATAAATGAAGGCACAGATAGAAGGATAGAAACCATAAGAGGGCAGTTTGGAAATTAAAGATTTATGCCAGACTCGATCAAAAGCCTTTGAGTTGTCAAGTGCAAAGGCAAAGCTTTCGCCACAGTCCCGAAAGGAAGATGGCCAGGAGTCTGAAAGGTAGGTGAGAAGATCGGCAATGGAGCATCCCTGATGGAACCCATTCAGGCGATCAGAAAGATGGTTGTGATAGGAAAGATGCTTTAAAATTTTTCAGTTAAGAATAGACTCAAAAATATTTGAGACACAGGATATTGAAGCACTTGGACGTTAGATAGAGGGTTGGGAATGGTCACCCTTCTTTGGGACTGGCTGAATGAGAGCAAACTTCCAGCAAGAAGGAAAGGTACAAGTTGAAAGACAAAGGCGAAAGAATTTACCTAGGCAGGATGTAAGCACAGAAGCACAGTTCTTGAGAACAACAGCAGATACTCCATCAAGCCCAAATGCCTTGTTATTATTGAGACCAGCAATGGCAGAAAGTACATCAGCTGAAGAAATTTTAATGTCAGCCATGAGGAAGTCTGAAGGGGGAAGTGATGAAGGAACAGCACCAGAATCGTTTAAGGTGGAATTGGAGGAGAAAGTCTAAGCGAAGAGACCTCCTTTATTAGTAGAAGAAATAGCTACAGAGCCATCAGAGTAGAAAAATGGAGGAAGGATGATGAGGTAAAGTTTTTAGAAAGGTTTTGGCAAGGTGCCAGAAGGAGCGGGAAGAATTCGAGTTGGAGAGTTAAGAGCATTTAGTATGGATGAAATTATTTTTAGCAGAGTGAAGAACAGACTTAGCACGATTCCAGGCAGAAACAAAAAGATGTGATTCTGAGGTGGGTTGACTCCGGTACCTTTTATAGGCCCTCTCCTTGTTGAAGACAGCATTAGAGCAAGGATGATTAAAAGAAGGCTTTCTTGCATTCGTCAAAGGATATGAGAAAGGAATGTATGCTTCCATGCCCGAGAGAATAACCTCCGTAATGCGCAAGGCACACTCAGATGGCTCCCAACCACGGAAGCAACAATCATTTCAGGGAAAATCAAAGAAGTACTGCCTGAGGGCCTCCCAATCCACAGCTCCAAAGTGCCAAAGACAACGTTTCTTTGGAGGGTCCACAGGCTGTACTGGAGCGATGGGTCAGGTTAAGGCAATGAGGTGATGATCAGAAGAGCCCAATGGAGAGAAAAGATTAACAGTGTAAGAAGAAAGATTAGTTGTAAAGAAGAGGTCAAGTATGTTGGAGCTCTCTCCAAGGTAGTCAGGGATACGCGTAGGGTGCTGTACAAGTTGCTCTAGGTCATTAAGGATAGAAAAGATGTAGGCTTGTTCACTAGGTGGATCAGTGAAAGGAGAGGAGAGCCAAAGGTGTTGGCGAACATTGAAATCTAGAATGGAGATTTCAGAGAAAGGAGAAATGGATAGAATGTGTTCCGTCGTAGAAGTAAGATAGTAAAAGAATTTTTGATAGTCAGAAGAATTAGGAGATAAATAAACAGCACTGAAGTAACTGCTGAAATGGAAGCTGTGGTAGGTTAATGGAGAGGTGGAGGGTGGAGTCATCAGCGTATGAGTGGATAAGGTCAGATGTAAAGCTTATAAGGTCATTGATGAACAACAGGAAGAGAGTTGGTGATAAGACAGACCTGAGGAACACCACTATTAATAGCTCTAGGAGAATGACGGTGGCCGTCTACAACAGCAGCAATAGAATGAGCAGAAACGAAGCTAAAGATGATAGAAAGATAAAGATAGAGACCGTAAAAGGGCAGTTTGGAAATTAAAGATTTATGTCCAAATTAATTATTTATGCTAAACACAATCGAAAACCTTTTAGATGTCAAGTAAAATGGTAAAGCTTTTTCCAAAGTCCCGATAGGAGGACGGCGAGAAGTCCGAAATGTAGGTGAGAAGATTGCCAGTGGAACATCCCTGGTGGAACCCATTCAAATGATCAGAAGCAAGGTTATGATAAGGAAGATGCTTAAGTTATTTTTTTTTTTTTGTTAAAAATAGACACCAAAACTTTTGAAATGCAGGATGATAATGTAATTGGTCGATAGTTAGAGGGCTTGGAATGGTCACCATTCTTTGGGAAAGACTGACCGACAGCAAACTTTCAGTAAGAAGGAAAGGTATATATGTACAGACAAAGGCAAAAGAGTCCATCTAGGTAGGGTGTAAGCACAGAAGCACAGTTCTTGAAGACAACAGGATGGATCCCATCAGGCCCATATGTCTTGTTAATATTGAGGCTGATGATGGCAGAAAATACATCAATTGAAAACATTTTAATTTCAGTCATGGGGAAGTCAGAAGGGGGAAGTGATTGTGGAACAACACCGAAATCGTCCAAGGTGGAATTGGAGGAGGAAGTCTGAGAGAAGAGTTCTGTTTTATCAGTAGAAGAAATAGCTACAGAACAATCGGAATGGAAAAGAGGCGGAAAGATGATAAGATTAAGTTTTTACATGGGGTTTTGGCATGGTTCCAGAAGGAGTGGGAAGAATTGGAGTTTGAGAGTTCAGAGCATTTAGTACAAATGATATTACTTTTAGCTGAGCAAAGAACAGTTAGCTCAATTCTGGGCAGGAAAATAAAAGAGACGAGATTCAGGAGTGGGTTGACTCCAGTACCTTTTGGAGGCCTTCTCTTTGTTGTGGAGAACATTAGAAAGAGCGACATTAATCCAAGTTTTTTTTTTTTTAGCATTAGTCTGAGGACATGACAAAAGAATGTATGCTTCCATACCCAAGGGAATAACATACATAGTGTGCAAGGCACACCCAGAGTGCTCCCAGCCATGGATGCAATAATCATTCCAGGGATAATCAAAGAAGAATTGTCTGAGGGCATCCCAATCTGCATCTCCAAAGTGCCACAGCCACCACTTCTTTGGAAGGTCCACAAGCCCTACTGGAGCGATAGGACATGTTAAGATGATACTGTTGCGACTTGACAGTGTAAGCTAAAGGATTAGTTGTAAGGAAGAGGTCGGGTATGTTGGGATATGGGTGGGGTGTCGTAAAAGCTGCTCTATATCATTAAGGATAGAAAAGATGTAGGTTTGTTCACAAGGCGGATTAGCCAAAAGAAGAAGGGAGACAATGGTTGTGGTGAATATTGAAATTTCCTAGAATGGAGATTTCTAAGAAATGAGAAATCGATAGAATTTCTTTCATCTTAGAAGTAAGACAGTTAAAGAGATTTTCATAGTCATTTACTCACAGAATGACAGGAATGCAGATACCAGAGTAGAGAATTCAGAAGATTAAAGTTCAGAAACACGAGAGCAAGAAATGTTGGTGTGTATACCTACACAAAAATCACCTCTGGCTTTGAAATGAGTGTAGGAAGGAAGGAGGATACAGACAAGGGTTTGTTATCAGTCGCCTCAGACAGCTGGGTCTCAGTTAGGAAGAGGTGAGGTTTACAGGAGGAGAGGTGGTGCTCACCAGAGAGAAAGTTGGAGGAGAGGCTGTGAATGTCGCAGAAATGAAGAAGTGAGTCAAATTGTGGTTAAAGGTATCTCACTGGGTCGTCACCAGAAGAAGGGCACATGGTTGGTTTTTTGAACTCCCCCCCCCCCTCCTTCGGGGACTCTGAGGCTTAGTAAATATTTACAATTTTTCGTTTGTAAAACTTTTAATAGGAAGTGAAGTGTGTAATGTGCATGTAGTTTGGTGTTGACAGTTGGAGGAACTTGTATTGGAGAGCATGTGTCCTATTCTCTGTGTTAGTGAAATAAAGTAAAAGTTCAGCAGAGGGGGATGGTCAGTAGCTAATACCAAGGACTGATGAAATGGGAGCTCCAGCACTCCCTGTGTCTGCTATACATGCCAAAAATTTACAAGCTTCAGTGCTGCATATTTGTTTGGTTATAGATAAAGACCTGAGGACGGCCAGACGCACCATATGGACATTGCTTTAGGTTTGGTAAAGGGGGCGTGTGCTCAGTTTCACCCACCCACTAGAAATTTATTCACGTTCTTATATATAAAGTGAAACATTGTGTGCCAACAAAGAAATGCAAAAGAACTTAGACTGAACCACTGGAATGCACTTAGACTTTCAAGTGAAGAGGCACAGCCTCAGTCACTAATTGTCCTGTTAGAAATATGCAGTGTTTTTAAGATAAGAGAATAGACTTTGGATGGATCTGCTTACAGGCTAAATTAGGTATTTGACATGAGGAGTAGACTGTAGCACCAGTCGAGCAGGGCAGTACTCCCGAGGTGGATGGAAAGCTGATGACAGGGAGTGCTGGAGCTCCCGTTTCATCAGCCCTCAGGACTAGTTCCTGACCATCCCCCTTTGCTGAACTTTTTCAGTGTCTCAGTTACACAGAGAGTAGGCCAGCATGCTCTCCAGTACAAATTTCTCTAACTATCTGCACCAAACTACATGCACAGTACACACTACACTTCCTTTTCTCAAATTCAACAAAAATGGCGTCTTTTAATCAAGCCTCGGAGTCCCCAGGGACCATAAATGCCCCCACCGTCCGCCCCTCTCCTGGTGATGATGCGAGGTGCCTGGAACCACTGACTGACTCTCTTCTTCTTCATTTCTGCAACATTTGCGGCCTTTCCTCTAACTTTCGCTCTGTTGAGCACCACCTCTCCTCCTCTAAACCTCACCTTCTTTTTCTAACGGAGACTCAGCTGTCTGAGGCAACTGACAGCAAACCCTTTTCTGTATCCTCCTACTTTCTCTATACTCATTTCAAAGCCAAAGGTGGCTGTTGTGTATACATACGCAACGACTTATCTTGCTCTCGTGTTCCTGAACTTGATTCTTCTGAATTCTCCACACTCTGGCTTCGGCTTTCCTGTCATTCTCTGACTAAATATATCTGTGCTGTTTACTTATCCCCTAATTCTACTGACTATCAAAAATTCTTTGACTATTTTACTTCTGCGATGGAACACATTCTGTCCATTTCCCCTTTCTCTGAAATCTCCATTCTTGGAGATTTCAATGTTCACCACCACCTTTGGCTCTCCTCTCCTTTCACTGACCCACCTGGTGAACAAGCCTACATCTTTTCTATCCTTAATGACCTAGAGCAGCTTGTACAGCACCCTACCCGTTTCCCTCACTGCCTTGGAGAGAGCTCCAACATACTTGAACTCTTCCTCACAACTAATCCTTCTACTTACTCTGTTAATCTTTTCTCTCCGTTGGGCTCCTCCGATCACAACCTTATTACCTTAATCTGTCCTATCACTCCGGTACGGCCTGTGGACCCTCAATGGAAACGTCGTCTGTGGCATTTTGGAGCCGCGGACTGGGAGGCCCTCAGGCAGTAGTTCTTTGATTTTCCCTGGAATGATTATTGCTTCCATGGCCGTGAGCCATCTGAGTGTGCCTTGCGCATTACGGAGGCTATTCTCTCAGGCATCGAAGCATACATTTCTTTCTCATATCCTTTGACTAACGCAAGAAAGCCTTGGTTTAATCACGCTTGTTCTAATGCTGTCCACATCAAGGAGAAGGCCTACAAAAGGTACCGGAGCCAACACACCCCTGAATCACATTATCTTTACGTTTCTACCCGGAATCGTGCTAAGTCTGTTCTTCGCTCTACTAAAAATAATTTCATCCACACTAAATGCTCTCAACTCTCCAACTCTAATTCTTCCCGCTCCTTCTGGCACCTTGCCAAAAATCTTTGTAACAACTTTACCTCATCATCCTTCCCTCTTCTTTTCTACTCTGATGGTTCTGTAACTATTTCTTCTACTGATAAAGCAGATCTCTTCGCACAGACTTTCTCCTCCAATTCCACCTTAGACGATTCCGGTGCTGTTCCTCCATCACTTCCCCCCTCTGACTTCCTCATGGCTGACATTAAAATTTCTTTAGTTGATGTATTTTCTGCCATCACTGGCCTCAGTACTAACAAGGCATATGGGCCTGATGGGGTCCCTCCTGTTGTTCTCAAGAACTGTGCTTCTGTGCTTACACCCTGCCTAGGCAAACTCTTTCGCCTTTGTCTGTCAACTTGTACCTTTCCTTCTTGATGGAAGTTTGCTCTCATTCAGCCGGTCCCAAACAAGGGTGACCACTCCCAACCCTCGAACTATCGTCCAATTGCTTTAACGTCCTGTATTTCAAAAGTTTTCGAATCAATTCTTAATAGAAAAATTTTAAGGCATCTGTCCTATCACAACCTTCTTAACAATTGTCAGTATGGGTTCCGTCAGGGACGCTCCACTGGCGATCTTCTCACCTATCTTTCAGACTCCTGGTCATCCTCCTTTCGGGACTTTGGCGAAAGCTTTGCCATTGCACTTGACATCTCAAAGGCTTTCGATCGAGTCTGGCATAAATCTTTAATTTCCAAACTGCCCTCCTACGGTTTCTATCCTTCTATCTGTGCCTTCATCGCTAGCTTCCTTTCTGGTCGTTCTATAGCAGCTGTTGTAGACGGCCATCGTTCTTCTCCTAGATCTATCAACAGTGGTGTTCCTCAGGGCTCTGTCCTATCACCAACTCTCTTCCTTTTATTCATCAATGATCTTCTAAGCTGTACATCTAACCCTATCCACTCATACGCTGATGACTCCACCCTTCACCTTTCCATTCGGTTCCCGCAACGCCTATCTCAACAGTTACTTCAACAAACAAGGGATGAGGCTATGGCACACCTAATGTCTGACTTGGCTCGTATCTCTGACTGGGGTAAAAATAATATGGTTGTCTTTAATGCATCTAAGACTCAGTTCTTACACCTATCAACCCGACAAAATCTTCCACAGGTATACCCACTAATGTTTAATAATACTGTATTCAGCTTAATCCTGCATCATCCTTGAACATGCTTGGGGTTTCATTTACTTGGGACTTATCTTGGAAAGAGCATGTTACATCTCTTGTAAAATCTGCTTCCAAGAGATTGGGTGTGCTAAGCCGACTCCGCTCTTTCTTTACCCCTGCACAATTGTTGACTCTATACAGGGGTTTTATCCGCCCCTTTGTGGAGTAGAACTCTCATGTGTGGGGAGGCTCCCCACATACAGCTCTTTTCAATAGGGTGGAGTCAAAGGCTTTTCGTCTCATTAACTCTCCTCCTCTTAGTGACTCCCTTCAACCTTTGTCTCTTCGCCGCACTGTTGCATCTTTATCTCTTTTCTATCGCTACTTTAATGGTCACTGCTCCTCTGAACTGTCTGCTTGCATTCCTCCACCTCTACGACGGGCGCGTAGCACCTGTCTGGCAGCAAACTCTCATCCCTTTTCTGTCCAACTCTCTAATGCAAGAGTTAACCGTTACTCCCAGTCTTTCATTTATGCAACTGGTCAGCTCTGGAACTGTCTCCCTCTGTATTTCCTGCTGCCTATGATCTCCAGTCTTTCAAAAGCAGTGTGTCCAGGCATCTCAAAATGATCGGATCTTGAATTTGGCTCTCTATTGTATTTTGTTTTTCTCTTGGAGGGAACTGTTACTGCGGGCTCATGGCCTTTGGTTCCTTCTTCCTCGCATAAAAAAAAAAAAAACTTGAGAAAACACAAACTTAATCTTTGACCCCCCCCCCCGAAAAATGAAGACTAATAGTTTTCAAGGTTCAGGAATGAAATCTTACCTTAAATGTCGGGACTGAGTATCCCAACCCCAGGATTGTACAGTTCTGATGAACAGAAAAGGATTAGATGAATTGATGGAATGATATTGTTAGGAATCTACATTATCATAATAAATTATAACTCATAACAGATAGCAACATAAATGTGTAGTCTCAGTGCCACAATACAGCCAAGAAACGATTCCTTGAAGGGAAAACTAGCCAGATCGCCAGAACATTCAAAGAACCCTTGTCCTCCCCTTTCATGAAAATTTTCTAGATGTTGTTCACATACTGAGGAAACTCAATGTACAAGTAGTATTCAAATACGAGAACACCATCAAAAAAACCCTCATCAAGAACAGCCCTTTCAGTAATTCAGGTGTTGTTTACAAAATCCCATGTAAAAGCTGTAACAAATTTTACATAGGACAATCTGGAAAAGATTTGGAAACTAGAATCTCACAACATAAATACAGTGTAAGGACAGCCCAACACAAATGCACAAAGCATCCAGTGATCACCATATTGACTGGACAGGCTCCAAGATTCTAGTAAGATCAAAAAGCTTAGATGAAAGAAATGTAATAGAATCTTGTCTAATTACTGGCACATATGAAAAGAATGTAAACATAGCTATGGTCATTTTAAGTGCGATAAATTGTTAACTGAATTGATTTTAACCCGTCACGTCCCGAGGTTTTCCGCACCTCCGACATCCCCCAATCCCGAGGTATTAAATTTTTTTTTTTTTTTTGGCTAAAACCTTCGCTTTTGGTGAGAAACATCGGAAATTCATAGAGAAATCGCTCACCAGAGGTTTAAAAAACTCAATCCAGGTAGGAGTTCCTCCTTACCTGACCGGGTTTTCTAACATGCTGGCACCAAAGAAAACAAGTTCTATGGGAGGGTAACTATTTTATCCACTCATAAACGGTATTTATTTATATACTTGGTATGAATTTATATGTAGTATGAGAGTATATTGGTTTTCAAGCAGTAATAAAGGCATTATAAGCATTGTTTCACTCACTAACTAATCACCATACCTGACCTTTTTTTGCCACATTACCTGATCATTATATCTGACTCTTTCTTCTTCTAATGCTATGTAAATATTGTCTTCCACATTGTCATCGATTGGGGAATCACTCTGGCCCTGAATATCTTTACTGGCCAGGTCACTGGTAACAGGTGAATTGCTAAGACAATGGCGTGAGGGGGGGAGGGGGGAGGTTATGCGGTGTAAGGCATTGTCCCTGCTTGGCATCTTGTAGAGGAATAGAGGAAGGTGTCCCGTGTATACATACGAAAAATCACAGGCGAAAATTGAAAATTGTGCAAATTAGGGACCTTGCAATTGCACGACGTACCGGTACGTCGCCGGGACTGGCAAATGCAAATTGTTGCAACATATCCATACGTCAACGGGACGGGGCGGGTTAAAGCAGTATCCCCCAGACTAACACGTGATTGTTCCCTGTCATCTCCTGGTGGTGTAGTCATACCTGTGTGGGACACACCAAGAATTAATCCTCTAGGTCTTAAGTTAAGCAGCAATATTTATCTCCTCCTCCCTCCCCCCTCTCCCCTTCCCATTTCCCCTCCTCCCCTCCCCCTTCCCCCTCCCTCCCACTCCCCTTTCCTCCCCCCTTACTCCCTCCTCCTTTGTCACGTGCATTTTTAGATTCAGGTCATCCTTTGTTGTGTTCCACTCCCTTCTGCAGGTGACCATAAGTTAAGCCGCAGGTAAAAATTCAGGTCATCCATTGTTCTGTGTGCCACTACCTGCTGCGGGTGTGCATAAAAGACCTCTACCTTTTACGTTTCTGTCTCATTCTGTCTGAAGATGTAATATACGAAAGTACTCACTGTCGCTCCTTTCAATTCTCCTGTGGTTAGTTTGCATACATATCTTCACGGTGAAGTGAAGTCTCTGCATATATATATATATATATATATATATATATAATACCTTTCATTCATTACTACTCATTTAGTCATCTATTCAGTTAACGCATAAGTGTTCCATAACACCATATTCTAGCAAAATGAGTTTATTTTAGCTTGAGTGATATGACAGGAACATTTTCGACACCACCAGTATTAGTAACGGAGGAAATACAGTTAGCAGCGACTGCCGATTCACAAGCAGGAGAACAAGAAAAGAAAAAAACATACCGGATTCTCCATAAAGTAAAGACAGAGAAACAGATACCTCGTTTCTAGATGACACTGGTGATCATTGGGAAACTCCCTCTGATGTAGCAAGTGAGGACTTTAACACTGCCTTACATATTTATGAAAATTTACTTAACAGAGTTCACAGGTCAGGTAAAACATATTCCACTATTCCTTCACACAACAATAAAGAACTCCAAGTGAACCTAACAAAACAACAACCAAAATGAATAACAAAGGCAATGGCACAACTCAAACATCCCCACCTCATGTTTACGTTTATCATGAGGATAAAAACATCCCAGAACTCTCAGGCACAGAAAAAGACCACATTGATATAATGTCACGCATAAACCAATGCGAACAGCTATTTGTTAAGAGACATGTAACAGATGAACAGGAGAAAATAGCAATATTTTCCTCATGGATTAACCAAGAGAGATGTCCAGCAGGTGATTTGCTTAGATCAGCTAAGCTCCATCGAGCTAAGCCATATGATGAGTTTAAAGCAGGATTCCTGAAAAAATTATCTGGAGGTATAAACTTCTTGCCAGGTATAATTCCAGAATTACATAAGATTGTGGATCTAGTAAAAGAACATAAACAAATCATGTATTAAGTGAAATAACAGCAGATGTCTCCACAATTAAGAGAACATCATTAGCTACTTTAGAAAACTCAAACTGGATAACATGATGGAAAGATGTCACCAATGCTTGTCATAGACATCATTGGTTATGTAACTGCCCTGTGCAGATTGCCTGATAGGGTCCTTGAGATCGATAAGACGATTTCTTACACCCCAGGAATGTGCTTGCTAGATTCTATGAACGAGGTAGAAATAAATTGTAGCGATGCAGGGGTGACCGAAGCAGAGTCAAATTTTACTACAATGAGAATTACAGACGCAGTGTCGGCCGTGAAAACAGATACAACTACCCCAAACAAAGAACAGAATCGGTCACGACCCAAAAACAGACAGAACAGGCAATACAAACTTCGAGGCAGCAATCTCAAACACCAGGCCAGGGGCAGTCACATAAGTTTGCATGCAGTCTGAGCAGAAGCAGCACCAAAAATACCACTAAATATGGGAGGTCATCTCAAGGATCAAATTCGGGAGATAGGTCCACTCTATTGGTCAAACCCAGGACACACAAAGAATGAATGTTTTATAATAGGTAAACAAAAGGAGAAAGGGTGTGACCCATATTGTAGACATCACAAGTCCTAGGGACACTTGGCCTCCAATTGTAAGACAGTAGAAAAAACTTATTTCCATATTTGAATCGGGGGAAGACCAAATCACAACAAAAAACAACAAATCATAGAGAAAGCCAAATCTAAAATTCACATAGGAGGCATTATGGGAAGTGAGTGTATCTTGATACCAGCTGTATGTGAAGGTCAAATCATTTCTTTGTTCTTGGATACAGGCTCTCCAGTGAATTTAATAACAGAAGAAGAATTAGATAGGATTTTTAGAAATAAGAAAGTAACTTTTCTAGCAGAATATGATGTTGACTTATATGCAGTAGATGGCAATCAAATTACAGGAAATGGCATCATATGATTAAACATCAATTTCACAGAAACTACAAAACCAATTTTGGCATTTATCTAAATTGTTGAAAACTTAGCAATAAAAGCTAATATGTTGCTAGGTTTAAGGACAATGAGAACAGAGAAAATAATTTTACTCCACAAATGAATGGGATAGACTTTAATAATGCATTCAGGGAAGAATTTTCATCAGATTGTGGCGAACCAAAAAGAATTGGAAATATTAAAACCCTAAACATAAATACACAAACAGACGAGTGTATAGATCCACTCACACCACCTCCACAGCCTCCCGGACTAGAGACCGCGGTAACAGTACTGACTCATCAGTTTTCCCTGCCCATCTCACCAATGATTTAGTCATTCCTCCTAACTCATACATGAAAATTACCATAAGGAGCAAATTGAAGGAGAGTACCGTTCTGGCCTTAGAGGAATTATATACAGTGAAAAGAGTTTTTTTTTATGCTAGGAAGAGGGAACCAAAGGCCATGACCCCGCAAAAACTGTTCCCTCCAAGTGAAGAACAAGATAAAAGAGAGAGCCAAATTCAAGATCCAATCATTTTGAAATGCCTGGACACACTGCGTTTGAAAGACTGGAGATCATAGGAAGCAGGAAATACAGAAAGAGGCAGACAGTTCCAGAGTTGACCTGTTGCATAAATGAAGAACTAGAAGTAACGGTTAAGTCTTGCAATAGAGATTGGACAGAAAAGGGATGAGAGTTTGTTGCTTGGCGGGAGCTACGCTCCCATCGTAGAGGTGGAGGAATGCTTGCAGACAGTTCAGAGGAGCAGTGACCATTGAAGTAGCGAAAGAAAAGAGATTAAGATGCAACAGTGCAGCAAAGAAACAGAGGTTGAAGGGAGTCAGTAAGAGGAGGAGAGTTAATGAGATGAAAACCCTTTGACTCCACCCTATTGAGAAGAGCTGTATGTGGAGAACCTCCCCACACATGCAAGTTGTACTCCACACAGGGGCGTGTAAAACCCGTGTATAGAGTCAACAATTGTGCAGGGGTAAAAAAGGAACGGAGTCGGCTTAGCACACTAAATCTCTTGGAAGTAGATTTTACAAGAGATGTAATATGATCTTTCCAAGATAAGTCCCGAGTGAAAGAAACCCCAAGCATGTTCAAGGATGATGCAGGATTAGGCTGAGTATTATTAATCATTAGTGGGTACACCTGTGGAAGATTTTGTCGGGTTGATAGGTGTAAGAACTGAGTCTTTGATGCATTAAAAACAACAAGATTATTTTTACCCCAGTCAAAGATACGAGCCAAGTCAGACATTAGGTGTGCCATAGCCTCATCCCTTGTTTCTTGAAGTAACTGCTGAGATGGGCGTTGCGGGAACCGAATGGAAAGGTGAAGGGTGGAGTCATCAGCATAGGAGTGGATACGGTTAGTTGTACAGCTTAGAAGGTCTTTGATGAATAAAAAGAAGAGAGTTGGTGATAGGACAGAGCCCTGAGGAACACCACTGTTGATAGATTTAGGAGAAGAACGATGGCCGTCTATAACAGCAGGTATAGAACGACCAGAAAGGAAGTTATAGATGTAGGCACAGAGAAAAGGATAGAAACCGTAAGAAGGCAGCTTGGAAATTAAAGATTTGTGCCAGACTCGATCGAAAGCCTTTGAGTTGTCAAGCGCAATGACAAAGCTTTCGCCAAAGTCCCGGAAGGAGGATGACCAGGAGTCGGAAAAGTAGGTGAGAAGATCGCCAGTGGAGCGTCCCTGACGGAACCCATACTGACAATCAGAAAGAAGGTTGTGATAGGAAAGATGCTTTAAAATTTTTCTATTAAGAATTGACTCAAAAACTTTTGAGATACAGGACGTTAAAGCAATTGGACGATAGTTAGAGGGTTGGGAATGGTCACCCTTCTTTGGGACTGGCTGAATGAGAGCAAACTTCCAGCAAGAAGGAAAGGTACAGGTTGAAAGACAAAGGCAAAATAATTTACCTAGGCAGGGTGTAAACACAGAAGCACAGTTCTTGAGAAGAACAGGAGGGACTCCATCAGGCCCATATGCCTTGTTAGTACTGAGGCCAGCAATGGCAGAAAATAAATCAGCTGAAGAAATTTTAATGTCAGCCATGAGGAAGTTAGAGGGGGAAAGTGAAGGAGGAACAGCACCGGAATTGTCTAAGGTCGAATTGGAGGAGAAAATCTGAGCGAAGAGATCTGCTTTATCAGTAGAAGAGATAGCTACAAAACCTTCAGAGTAGAAAAGAGGAGGGAAGGATGATGAGGTAAAGTTGTTAGAAAGGTTTTTGGCAAGGTGCCAGAAGGAGTGAGAGGAATTGGAGTTGGAGAGTTGAGAACATTTAGTACGGATGAAATTATTTTTAGCAGAGTGAAGAAGAGACTTAGCATGATTTCTGGGAGAAACATAAGCAAGATGTGATTCAGGGGTGGGTTGGCTCTGATACCTTTTATAGGCCCTCTCCTTATTGCGGACAGCATTAGAACAAGCGTGATTAAACCAAGGCTTTTTTGCATTAGTGAAAGGATATGAGAAAGGAATGTATGCTTTCATGCCCGAGAGAATAACCTCCGCAATGCACAAGGCACACTCTGATGGCATCCCGGCCAGAAAAGCAATAATCATTCCATGGAAAATCAAAGAAGTACTGTCTGAGGGCCTCCCAATCCACAGCTCCAAAGTGTCACAGACGACGTTTCTTTGGAGGGTCCACAGGCCATACCGGAGCGATAGGACAGGTGTCAGTAAAAATCGCATTATGTCAGATGGATAATGATGGGAAAACTCAGGTGTTCATAATTAATAACATGAGTGGAGAAGTACAGATGAAAAAGAGGACTTTTATAGTTAATATTGAACAATGTCCTGCCCTTGTAATGGAGATAGTTTCAGCTGGAATGACAAGTAAAATCAAATCTATGGATAGAGAATGCATAAAAGAAAATTTGATTCACTAAGGACAATTTAATGAAGAAACTGATCTGTTAAATTTATTGGAAAAACATCAACAAACGGTAGCATTACTTAGAGAACAATTAGGGTGTACTAACCTGATTAACCCCTACACCGTGGGGATGTTGGAGTCGCTCCTTCCGTGTCCTGCAGGGATATTCGCGCTCTGACTGACTTTTTAAAAATATTTGCCAAAAATCTGTTATTAGTCCTAGAATATTATAATTAAATATCCTTATGGCACATACCTTCAGCTTTCTCCTGGGATGTTTGTTGAGCCTTCGTTGACAACCGTAGGACTTGTGGAGACTTCTGAAGTTGGGTAACGAAGTCTCCACTTTACACTTTCCGACACCCCATAATATGGTTACCACAGCCTGATATTATCACTAGAAACACTATTCTATGATTTTCAAGTAGTTTGGAATCCATACTCCAAAAGAAAATACTGTGAAAGCAATGTAAATTACGAGCGCTTACGAGCTTCCCACCCGTGCTCGTTCCCCGCTGGTATTCTGTCATTTATTATTCATAAACACACTCACATTTTACAATCCTATTACACTATTACATTCATATGTATCTACAATATTTATTCATAAGTTTCCTTCAGTAATAGTAGTTTATTTTCACTCCAGGCATTCACTTTCTCGTTCAGTAAACTATGTATTTTCAATATTTACATTTCTATTTTATTTGCACTATGTTATGCACTGTCACTTGCAGTAACTTCTAAAACTATTTTCCACTGTTCAATCATATTTACATCCATTGCTTTCACTTGCTATTTACACATTATTTACATTTCCACTTGCACTGTTTTAGAGTCACCAGAAAGATCGTAGTCACTGTCCATCATTATCATTGATATTAGCCAGTTCGCATTCCACAGCAGAATCACTTAGCCTTTTACCCCTTCCCACACCAGGTTTAGTAGGGGTAGAGGTCACAGAGCCCTTTGCAGATGGCTAAGGACAGGCGCAAATCGGACATGGTTTCACCTTGAAAGACGACAGTAAACTTAATGATGTGGCCTAGGGGCATGGAAGGGTTGTCAGTGACAGCATGGTGACAGCTGCTAAGTTATATGCTATGAAATGATTGCCAGGAAATCTAGACAATACATAATAAATTAGGTAGTCCCAGTTTAATGTAAATATCACTTAGGCTTCTCCCTTCCTTTCTTATGTATATTTTTGTTACGAGGACAGGTCATACGGCATATTTGAAGGGTTAATAAACAGGGAAAATTAGCGAACGAATGTACTTGGGGTGTTGCCAGGTGATTATTAGCCCATTCCAGATGTATGGCAGTATCAGTTACCTTTTCTCTTTCTTTTATATATTATTATGTATAAGAATAGGGCATAGGGCACCTTTCAATGGATAAAATGAGTGGAAAAATCCTTCCAGAATTTGTGTAGTGCAGCGTAACTGGGCAGGCGGGAGGAGGGGGTAATGGAGGGGAGGTAAGGAGGAGAGTCAAGGACAGGGGAAAAATAGCTAAATTGTCAACAATGGATGAGAGTACGGATGACATTAGCAGAAATGAGTATAGCTGGACACTGGTAGTTCTGATAGATGATACAAGTCACCACCTGAAAGCCCGGGCAAATTCAAAATAAAGAGAATCACAAAAGTGACGCCCTGTGGTATGATCCCTTGCTCCCGAGCATCACAAAAGTGACGCTCTGTGGTATGATCCCTTGCTCCCGAGCATCACAAAAGTGACGCCCTGTGGTATGATCCCTTGCTCCGGAGCATCACAAAAGTGACGCCCTGTGGTATGATCCCTTGCTCCCGAGCATCACAAAAGTGATGCCCTGTGGTATGATCCCTTGCTCCCTAGCATCACAAAAGTGACGGGACTGATAAAAAATTACCATATGAAATTCTTCAAGGTGAAAATCTGCCCATATACAACTACAATGATTATCCTAAACTCCGTTTACGTGAATCCCAGGACACATAAGAGTGAAAAAACAATTATCGATGTCGAAGGAAGAAATGACGAAGGCATTCAATAAAAAGGCAAAAGAGTCATGTATCAGCTTAGGAGACATTGTCTACGGTATCATTCATACAAAAGACACTAAATTATCCCTGAAATTTGAAGGCCAATATAGAGTAATTAAAAAGACAGTGAACAAAGTAGTAATTAGGTTACCGTCAAGTGACAAAGAAAAACAAATCCTTGTTGAACATTTAAAACGGTTTCCAAGGGAATTAGCCAGTAATTATACAAACCCGGACACCAGCAAAAAAACGAACAATACTTATACAACCAATCATAGAGATAACAATACTTATGAAAATAAATTAAGGTCGCATAACAAACAAACATAGGTGCAACTGTTACTAAAAATGTTACAATACAGCATTTACATGATCTAGATATCGACTTAAACTCCTTCTATGAGTGAAACAACAAGCAAGTTATTGTTCTCTGAGCCAGCCATAATGCACATCACTATCATCGACCACAGCTTGACTGGATTAGCAAATTAACAGATTTTTTTTTTTTTTCAGTAGGAAACGATGAAGGGACTAATACCATGAATTCTCCTCTACACAGTAAGAGAATATGCTTACTTAGACCCCCAACACATAGTACGGCAAGGATGCCTCATAGCTCCCACGGTTTCGACATCAATCGTGAAAGATGTCATGAGTACTGAAATCAGTTTGGATTATTTATACGAATTAACGAATTATTTGGAAAATATTGCCAAACCACCGAGGACCCGAGACTTTATGATAGGAGGCTATGTTTCACAAGCTCATAACAAAAAGGAAGTGACTGAAATCGTGTAGTTAGAGAAATGAAAGATAGAACAGGCTAAATCAATTATGCTCATCATGGTCCAAGATCTCGCATCTCATGGAACGGAGGCATTGATCGACATAAACAACATCACTTGTACTTGCCAAAGGCGCAGTTTGTTTGACCTGGGTGGTGCAATTCTGGGGAACATTTTTGGACTGACTACAGAGGAAGACGTTCAAGAAATAAACAACAAATTTAATAAAATAGCTCATGTACTACCATATCAAAACAAGTTCGTTGCCGGTCAAAACACAGCAATGAAGACAATCGTGAAAAATCTAAAAGAGACAGAAAGTATAACTCACCAGAGTGTGGAAGAAATAAATGCCATGGAAGGAAACATGACACTTTTCCAACACTTTTCAGTCATCATGGAACATATTGACACAATTATACTCCAGTTAGATAACACTAGAGTTCGTTACAGGGCACTTATCCAAGGAATTGCAAATGCTGGTAGTGGCAAGATCACAACTGACCTACTTTCAGTTCATGATCTACGTCGGATAATTAGTGAAGGCATACGTAAACATGGTTTGAAGCCTTTGTTCCAGGATAGGAATTTCATGTTATATTATCCATATTTAGAAGCAACCCTAACACCAGCATCAGTAATACTTCATGTACCATTCATAATTGACGACCTGTTCACAGTCCATCAAATATACCCCTTCCCTTCTAAGAATAAAAACACTTTGGTCACCATCAGCATCGACAAAGACACTGCTCATCATGGTCTCCGAGAGACAGGACACTGTCACTTTCACCAGTGAATCAAACTGAACGAAAGTGCCGTACATCCTTACATGCAGTTCACTTTTGTCCTGCGTACATTTTTACGTTTCAGCCTACTGGAACAGTCCCTTGTGAAATGGCTATCACAAGAAATCACGACATTCATCACCACTGCAACTTCACATTTGCTCCAGGTAAACCTATACACCAACAGTGCATTGGACACTCACAGTTTTTTTACTTCACTCATAACACATCAGTTTACATAATTTGTCCACATATACCACCATCTCATACTTCACCATCAGGATTATACATATCACCAAACTACTGTGCGGTACTTACACCATCCATGTCCACTTTATCTACCATCAATCACTATGCCATCCTCAGTCATAGACACAAATATTTCCACCCACTACCTAAGATGGATTTATCCATGAGCACAAGTATTAAGTTGACTTCACCTAAGTTTGAAATTATGCAACTAATAAATGAAACATTGAAGCCCTTGGAAGAACTGAGTTTGAGTATATTCAACCCACATTATGTGTATAGCCCACCACCTACTGTCTTTATAATCTTCTCTATTATATTTGCAATAGTGCTGTTGGCAATGCACAGAATGCAAGCAAGAATTGCAAACTTGGAGTATTTATTTACTGGAGGAAGAGTGAACATTCAAGCGAGACCCCCTGAATAAAGTGTATATATTATGTAAATAGTGTAAATATCATATATAGAAAAAAATGCAGAAAATTGTGGGGCAACACATGAATTAATATTACACGATATACAAGTAACCAATTCTTATAACAATATCATGATATATATATATATATATGACATACAAACATATTAATAAATCTTACTATAATTTTGGCATTGGACTACTTTTGCAAATATGAATGTGTCTGTTATACATACACATTTTACAATATGTTATGCAATATTTTATAATGAATCTAACTATAGTGCATTTGCTCCATTATGTATACAATATGTTTACAGTGTATTATGTTTCTATAATATTATTAAATCACTACAATATTATCATGAATATTATGTCTATAGAATATTATGATCATTATTATGCATTAACAGATTATAGTTTATCACTAATACATGCCGTCGTAGGTTCTCCAACTGGCGTGACTGAGCGATGTTAGGAATCTACATTAACATAATACAACTCATAATAGATAGGAACATAAATGTGTAGTCTTAAAGGTAACATGATAGTCGAGCTAGGGGTGGAAAAGGAAATGTGTCAGCAGATTTCACTAAAGGAATGCCAGATATGCATTGTGTCACCAGAAACACTACATACACACAGATACACAGGCTTCTAGAAACTTTCACGCATGTCCAGTACACGTGACACAAGCCCTCCCAGACAAGAAAGGAGGAATTAGACAGGCAGAAGGAGGCTAGTGACAGGTGCGAGAGGTTGTAGAGAGAGAGAGAGAGAGAAGAGGGATCTAGCAAGAAGTTATTTAGCATATAAACACTCTTATGTTACACACCGTGCTTAATTTGAGCTTTACATTTGAAGATAAACTACAATCAAGACCCAGTATCCATCTTTAACTTCTCCTGTCATTGGCTATGCGGGAACTGAAGCTGTTTCCCCACATATCTACTCGCTATTTACTCCATTTCGGCTACAACTACTATAAAATCAATCACAAGATGGACAAAATCTCTTGTGTGGATTAACCCCTGCTGCTGGCTAGCCGTCACGATTCAGGGCGTGGAGTGCCACCGGCTGACTGGATATGCTGCAAGCACCTTCGTGGCACCCTTTGAACTCATGACCATTTTCTATGACAACCATAAAATAGGTAGGTACCCAAGGTAGAATGATGTCTTCTTTATCTTCCTCATCCGATTCTGATTGCATCATCGACCCCCGCGAAAGTTCTCCCTTTACTGCTGGGGAAAGGGCTCAGTGACCGAGCATGTGTGTGGGAAACTGTAAATAGTAAACAGATATGTACAAGTGTTTTTTTTTTTTAACATAAGTGAAATGTAAGATATAAGTTATATCTAATGTTATGAAATAATTGTTTTATAATACGTTTTGCAAGTGCATTGCAATAAATGTTGCTGTTTATGGTTATTTGTGAAACAATGATTGGAATTACCTTGAGAAACCCTATCTAGTATAATGAAAGAAAACCAAAAGAGCATTGGAGAAAGATCACCCGGTTGGCTGTAACTAAATTTTTTCCCTCGTTACTCAGTAAATAATGGTGAATATGTGAGCTTAAGTGTATTTGTGATGTGAAGTACAAAAAATGTAAGTTGTGTATAGCATTAGTAACATTTTCATGATGCCTCTGATTAGTGCAAATTAGTCACAATTTCTGTACAAGTAATTAACTCATGCTCTACCATACTTTGTCAAACAGCCAGAACATTTACTTCTCGAAGTGCAATTACACATAATCGTGATGTCAAGTGCAAATATAAGTGCCGTAGCTGGGGGAAATTATTATCATTGACACAAGAAGCGAGTACAGAAAATAAAGAGGTATTCTTTTCCTGTATATTACGGGGCATAATGGAGCTATGAAATGGGCAGAAAAAACTATGGGGAGCCACATGGACAGTGTGATGACTCATCTTTCTGATGGTGAGTAAGGAAACGTCGAAAGAATGAGTGGCATATTCCGAGAGGCCGGGCAGTGTTAAAATCACCACCCCAGTCAGTGCTGCCTGTACTAGCCAGCGAGTCCAAGGTCATTGGCTGTGGCGTGCACCTGGATTAGCCCCGCCAAAACACGGAAAACCAGTCATCTTTGACGTATCCCTACTCATTGACGGAACCATCTGCAGACTTTGAGATAATTTCATTTGAAAAAGGAAGATTTGAAGAGTCATATGTATACTTACTTTCTTCTCTAGTTATAATAATTTGGAAGATATCAGGGTTTGAAATAAGGGTACTTATCCCAAAATCTCGGAAATCCCCCGTAAGGAGGAGTGAACAATGGTGGGAAAGCCCCGGTGGATAAGGGTTAATACAGACTAAAACAGGTCATGGGGACCAATAGATGTAAATACTGACCTCCACTTCAGATTCTCGATCCCTCATCACCCTCCCCCCCGAAAAAAAAAAAAGTTCTCCAAGATCAGTAGATGAATTAGTGTGTGTGTTATTTGGTGAAGAAATGTGTGTGATTGCTGTTTCGTCCATCCATGAATTTGTCTGCCTTTAAGGATTTCTAAAATACCGTCATCAATTTTCCATAATATGGCTAACCCTAGCAAAGATGGGTAGCACTGCTAGTTGCATATAAACACAGTTTGGCTTAACATTACAAACAGAGGGAGGCTTAATGTTGATTTTGTTGTCAGTGGATCATCTTTAGGTAAGTCCAATGGACTGCAGAGTGAAGGTGCCCTTCTCTTGCAGTCCACAATCTTCCTTCCTAGTGAAAAGGAGTGAGTTGCAAGATATTGTATAAACAGAGTGTGGATCCTCAGTGCCAGTGTGTGAATGTGCCCCTCTCCATGTTCTTTCAATAAAATAATATTAATAACCAGGCGGGTGAGTCAGCATTTAGTGAGCTGTAGAGTTAGCTCCTTTAACTTCTGCTGGATGCAGCAGGGAACTATACCCCCAAAATCGTGGAAATAAATGCAGCCTAAAAAAAAGGGAAAGCTGGCAAACGTGAGTACAATCCTCCCATATCCTTACCCCATCACCCCTTCTCTGTCCCTCCTTTGGGTAATGCTGGTGTCAGCAAGGCAAGTCATTCTCTCTCTCTGTGCAATGCATGCGCAACACCTGGGGACAGCATCCGTCCTCTACGAGGTGTGCACCAGCATCTTCTCGAGTCTGTGCTACTACTTTCACGGTTGCATGGTAAGCCTGCATCTTGCAGGAAGTGCCCTTGTTTCATTTTTTTTTTTTTTGTCATTTGTCTTTCCTGGCTTTAGTTTATTAATTTCTTGTTTGCAGCCCCACACTGTGCACAGTTTTTCAGTCGATATGACTGCCATGGTTTGCTTCCATCATGCTATGCTGTCGGGGATTGGACTGCTGTCTTACTATAAGACATCTGAAAATGTGGTTTTTAGTGTGGCTGCTGGCTCCTCATGGAGCACAGATTTAATCAAGTAAGGCAAGCTTCCTCATCCTAGACTTTGCTCGCAGGGAGCTACGACAATATTTTGTTCCATTTGTGTTATTCTTCGTAGTTACAAGATTTTTGGCTTAATTCCCTTAACCCTTATCCGCCAATATGGGGGAGGCGGTGGCTCAATCGGTAAAGAGGTGGCCTGCAGTCCTAACGGGCCCAGGTTCGAATCCCGGCTGGGGCAGGGAACAGTTTAAGGATTTGAATTTCATTAAATCAGGCTTTACTGATCTACCGGAAGATCCGCCAACATGTTGTAAATATACCCCCGCTAATACCAATACACCAGTCCTGTATGAGACAGCCCTAGCATGTATTCAATATGGACTGTGGGTGTTAGCGCCGAAGTGGTGACATGTAGAGGTGTATGGTATGTAGGAGGACTGCTGGGCCTTGATAGCAGGCTGTGAAGCCTATGCCCAGAGTCGGACACATAAAAAAAAAAAAAAAAAAAGTTGACGTGTATGCACGACAGGATTGAGGGCGTGGAGGGCTGCCGGTTGCCTTGCTATACCACACTCACCTTCCCACCACTGTTTGATTACACTACCGTTTTCTGTGATACCTACAGGGTAGGTAGGATCCCCAGGTACCCTGCAGTTGCGCTGTTCAGTTTGTACTCGGCAGTGGTAGCGAGAGGAGCCACGTCATCTTCCTTGACATTGTCCGATTCTGTCCCACCCGTGAAGGGCCAATCAATCCCTGCAAAAGTTCTGCCCTTATTGCCAGGTAAAGGGCTTAGTGATAGTGCCATAGGACGTGCCCTTGACGATACTGTCTCTCGTATACTCAGCACGAGTACGTCCTCTGAGGAGAAAAAAAAAACTACCACGTGGAGAGTGAGCTCTCTCGTCCTCCAACCCCTACTTGCTCTCCGACGCCAGAGAGGGCTCTCCGACTTCTCCAGAAGGAAAGAACAGTCTATGAGAGTGATGATTTCGGCGATGAGGAGGTGCAAGATGACCCAGGACATCGGGAAAGTGACGCAGACCTGGCGGTCATCTGTGGAAAAAAATGCCGCAGAGCCGTTTCCCCCACACTCTCGCCGCCTATTTGCACTCCCCCACACCTCAGCCTACCACTTCAAGGGCAGATTCTCCACATGCCCTTCCGGAGTGGTATGAGTACTGAGCAGGTATGTGGGGAAGTGTAAATAGTGTACAGCAGTGCAGAAGTGTGTGTATTTTCATAAATGAGTGAAATGTGTGATTTTGTAAGTGAATTATAGAAAGTGCTAAGATATGTCTTTTATAAGTTCTACAAGTGCATATAAGTGATTTATAGTAGGCTAAGTTCAATACAGGAGTTGATACTGTTTATTGGATATTGGTTAGAAAATTAGTGGATATACTTTGAGTTGGCCTACATGTTACCTGAAAGAAAACCACTTGTAAGCGAGCCACAAAGAACAATACCTGCTTCACTATACCTTATTTCACTCAATACTGAGGGGGATTGTGCCAAATATGAGCATCAGTGCATCTGTGATGTGAAGTAGAAATAATGTTAGTTGTGTAAAACATTTATATGATTGTCACTATAACCCTGATTAGTACAAAGCAGTCTGATTTACAGTGCAAATAATTACCTCATACTCTACGATCATGCGTGAAAGAGCAACAGCACTTACTTGTCAAAGTGCAATTTCCCGTAATCGTGATGTAAAGTGCAGTTCTAAGTGTCCTAGTAAAGGAGAAATATGATTATTTACGGAAGAAGTGAGTACAGAAAAACGACGAGATATTTCTTTTCCCACACACCTACGGGGCTTAGTGGCATGGTGGTGTGGCCGGTATATCCTTGGGTGAGCCACATGAACCGGGTGATGACTCATTTTCACAGTGGTGAGTAAGGAGGAGTAGGAAAAACGAGTGGAATATTCCGCATTCCAAGGATGCTTGGGCAGTGTTACAATCACCACTCCAATCAGTGCTACCAACGCTAGCCGGCTGGGCCAATGCCAGGGTCAGTGGCCCGCGCTCAGAGCCGCGCGCCAAAACATGAAAAATCACTCATCTTCAACTCATTCTAATTCATCGATGGGATCACCTAGAGACCTTGGAATACCTTCATTGGAAAGAGGAAGAGTTGTTGAGTCTTATGAACTTTCATTGAATTCTCTAGCTATTATAGTTTGGCAGATATAAGGGTTTGAAGTAAGGGTATTTTTTCCAAAATCTCGGAAATCGCCAGTAGGGAGGCGTGTGCTGCGGCCGGAAATCCCCCGGCGGCTAAGGGTTAAGCCCCAAGGTCCACATAGTGGTCTGTCTGTCCAAGCATGACGAACTATTTCCATCACTGTATACTTTTCCTCTCAGGCCAGATTTTAATTTTTTACTCTTCATAATGTCAATGTAGTGTAGTTTTTAGTATGCTGTTTGAGAATGAGGTTCACAACTTTTTCTCTGTATTCTAGCTAGGCAGAATTCTTCTGTCATGTTCTATTTACCGAGGCCATAATTGGCCTAGTGTAGTATGTAGTGTGTGGCTTGCACAACTGCACACAGTTTTCAGTCTGAATGGGCACGACGAGCTCTTTCCATGCAATGCTCTCCCTTGTTTTCCCAAGGCTCCATTCATTGTTTTCTCCTGACGGATAATACAGTATTTTGCATTAGTTTCAAGTTCATTTGGTCTTTCTGGCCCATGTGGCACACAGTGTTTACACTGAGCAAGTACTGTGAACTGCAGTCACTGCTTTAGCCTGGGGGTCAGGCCCCAGCCATCACAGACGCCTACAGTGGCGAGGTAATTGCCGTACCTTCCACTGAAGAAGACGGCATTGTGCAACGACTGGTTTCAGCATTGATGGTGATGCTCTCCTTTTCTTGGTCCAAATGGGAACTTGACAACCACGACATTTGGAATGGGGCAATGTTCTCAGGGTAGTCATTGTCACCGGCCTACTTCCTCCCATGCCTGGAGGAATGGACTGACTCTTACAAAGTTCCTTATAGGGTCATGCCTATTCAGTTCCCAGTGTCAGTGAAGAGCAGTGAAACATTCATTTAACTACTCAGGTTCTGTGCTGGTGCTCGCATGTCAGTTTCAGCAATAGTTTAAATGACTTGCTAGTAATCTCCATTGTAGACAATGACAAACTGCATTAACGTGAGAATCGTTGCATTTATCATGACGGAGTGAGTGGCAAGAGAAGCAATCATCTGGGAGACTCCCTCCTCTCCTAACCAGGTCCTGAATGCATACATAGGGGAGGCATATACTCGCCTCCCACATACCATACACTTCCCGTTTTCTGCTCTAACCTTTCTCATGCAGTGGAGATCTCCTTCTTCTGATCACTAGAAGCTCTCCAAGTGCACCAGACTGAACAACAAGACACCAGCCTCATCACTGAACACAGTCAGCATGATAAAACGGCACAAAAGCCCCTACTCTTTAAAAGTTAACACTAGCAAAGGAGTGTCACACAACAAGCACTGATCTAGAAGACTTACTTGCTCACCTCGCAACATGCTGGCCTATAGGTCTTTACCTAGGTTGTCGTGTTTTCATCAGACTAATAAAGGTGCTGGTGCATCATATGGTGACATAGGGGGTCAATGTATTTATGTATCTCAACAACTGGCTTCTCGTAACAGCTAGAGATCGGTGATACCACTGATTTTTTTTTTCGATACGATACCGAGTACTTACAAGGAGACACTGAGTAAAAGAGAGACTTAAATGAATAGTCAAAATTACGAGAGAAAACCTCTACGAGTTAATCCTCCATCCTCAGGGTTCCTGCAGGTATAATTTTCCCCCCTCAGGGTGAAAACCATTCAGCGGATCTTTAACATATATTCTCTCTTAGATTCCCTCCAGCCCTTGTTTCATCTCCCCCCCCCCTTCCCAATTCATTTTGTTACTTCTGAAATCAATGTGGCATTTATAATCTATCTATCCATATACCTAGGCTGCTTCCCCCAAGGAAAGGGAGGTAGCCGAGACAGGACGACACACTCCCCATTTACTCATCCATTCAGACACATTCATTCGCATCTTAGCCCCAAAGGGGAGAATGGACAGATCCTCACTGCACCACACCGCACAAGGGTCAACTGTGCAATGCAATCAGTGACATCTGCAGCAGGGCCCGGCAGCAGAACTGGTTTACCTCTGCCACATCATAACAGACCCATCCCCTTATCCGCACCTGACCTGAGTGGCTGATCAGACCAAATGCGGGAGAATATCCCCTCAGGGCTGCGTCATCACTTATTTATTCACAATTTCTCTCCATTTATTTCTGTCACGCACAGCCACTCTTCCTTGCTCAACAGACACCCCTCTCGCATCCAATGCTCTCTTCACACTGTCCATCCATCCTATTCGTGGTCTTCCTCTCAGCCTTACACCTCTCACATCAGATCTAGTTATCTTTTTCACCAATCGCTCATTATCCATTCTCTCCATATGCCCAAACCATCGCAACACCCTCTGCTCAACTCTACCAGCCATCTCCCGAACAACTCCAGTTCTCCTTCGCACTTCATCATTTCGCACCCGATCCATACGCATCACTCCACACATACTCCTCAGACACCTCATCTCCATTACATTCAAACTTTTCCTCTCTGCTACACCCATATTCCATGTTTCAGCCCCATATAACGCAGTCGGTACCACAACACCCTCATACAGCCTTCTCTTTACATCCATTCTAAGCGAACGACATTTAAACACTTTTTTCATTCCTCCCAGCACTTTTCATACTTCATTTATTCTAAATTTCACTTCTGCATCTATTCTTCCATCCACAGCAACATGTGACCCTAGATATTTAAAACAATCTACCTCCTCAAGCAACTCACCAATCAAAACTATATTCATCCCCCTACCATCTATCAACCTCGTACACTTCATCACTTTACTCTTATTCTCATTTACTTTCAATTTCCTCCTTTCACACACCCTTCCAAACTCCTCTACCAACTGTCTCAATCTCTCCTCTGAATCAGTCACCAGTGCAGTATCATCTGCAAACAGCAGCTGCTTCAGATTCCACTCTCCACCATCAACATTCACCAGACTCAGACCTCCACCTAAAACTCTTGCATTCACCTCTCTTACAACACCATCCATGTAAATATTAAACAACCAAGGCGACATCACATATCCCTGTCGCAGCCCCACTCTCACGGGAAACCAATCACTCACAGCATTTCCCACTCTTACACACGCTCTACTATTTACACAAAAACTTTTCACCCCTTTTAGTAACCTACCATCAAGTCCATACAATCTTAAAGCAATCCACAAAACCTCCCTATCAATTCTATCATACGCTTTCTCTAAATCCATAAATGCCCATAACACATCCTTGCCTTTTGCTAAATACTTTTCACACACTTGTCTCACAGCAAACACCTGACCAACGCATCCCCTCCCTCTCCTAAAGCCACACTGCTCATCACCAATCACTCCCTCTGTACCCTCTCTAACTACCATAATTAACACTCTACCATACACCTTACCTACAACACTCAACAGACTTATACCCCTAAAGCTAGTACATTCATACTTATCACCCTTGCCTTTATACAATGGGACCACACAAGCACTTGCCCAGTCAATTGGCACCATACCTTTCTCAAAGCACACATTCAACAATCTTACTAATCAGTCAACAATAGTCACTCCACCACCCTTCAGGCATTCCACAGCACACCCATCCATACCTGCAGCTTTCCCTGTTTTCATCTCCTTTACTGCCTTCTCCACTTCCTCCTTCGTGATCAAAGAATCATTTAACTCTCCCAACACATTTATTCCTTGCACCCTTTCATCCGCCACAATCACAGCCACTCTTTCCTCCTCTACATTTAACAATCTTTCAAAATACTCTGCCCATCTCTTCCTTACTGCATCCATTTCAATTAACATCCTTCCATCCTCTGATTTTACTCGTTCTTCCTTCCCAGACTCTCCCTTTCGCACCCTTTTCACCTCCTTCCAAAACATTTTCTTATTCTGTTGAAAACTCTGTGTCAGCCGCCTACCCCACCTCTTATCTGCTGCCACTTTAGCATCACGCACAGCCCTTCTCGCTCTATTCCTCTTTTCCTTATACCATTCATACGACATCTCATCCTTCCTCTGCAGCCACACTTCATATGCACGTCTCTTCTCAGCCACAGCCATACTTACTTCCTTTCCTTACACCACCACCCACACGTCTCACACCACACACCTCTTCTGCATGCCCCACCACAGCACTCTTAAACAACTACCATTCCTCCTCCACGCTGCCATTTTCCCGATCTTTCACTGCGTTCCACTCATCTTTCAATTTCTCCTGATACTCTATCTTTTTCTCTCTTTTATCCAGCTCACTCACTTTCCAAACCTCCCTGCCACACCTAACCCTCCTAGCTCTCACCCATCTCTTACCTACTCTTAATTTTCCGTCCACCAGGTAGTGGTAAGACATACCTCCACCCTCCCCTCTCAGAACTCTCACATCCAACAATCTTCCTATTACATTCCTAGACACAACTACATAGTCCATCAAAGCTCTATCAACAACCCTTCCACCCTCCTGTCTCATCCATGTATACTTATAAATATCTTTCTTCTCAAACAGCGTATTCCCAATCACGATCTCTCGCTCAACACACATCGCTATCTTTTGTTCCCCATTTTCATTTCTTCCAGGCACACCATGCATACCAACTACGCCTTCAACTGTTACATTTCCCACTCTAGCATTCAGATCTCCCATCATTACCACATTCACATTCGCTCCAAAACTCTGCAGACACTCATCAACATCATTCCAGAAAGACTCCCTCTCTTCTTCATCCCTTTCACTACCAGGCCTATATGCACTCACAAACACCCACAACTCACGTTCAAATTTCGCTTTCACCCACATCAGTCTCCATGACACCTCCTTCCATTCAATCACACATTGCTGTACTTCCGGACTCACTAACAAGGCCACACCTTCTCTTGCCCTTTCTCTATGAACACCTGACAATCTTCCATTCACACTTTCAAACATAGACTCACCCTTCCCTTTCATCTTCGTTTCACTCAAAGCTAACACATCCAACTTTCTTCTCACAAACATTCTCCCAATCTCCTCCCTTTTAGCCTCAATCATACTACATCCACGCACATTCTTATTTATAATAAGAAATGAAATTAATAAGTAAATACTTTCTTGAATATACAGCGTAATTCCTTGCAGTATAACAGCACAAACCAAATTTAGGTAGTTTCATTTGACACAGGCTTAATGCAGCAAATACTTTCTAGAAAAAAAAATAGTGCATTTCCTTGCACTATAACTAAAAACCAAATTAAAATATTCCCATTAAACACAGGTTATCTCATCTAAAGTATTTTGCATTTCTTACTTAGGCCAGTATAGCAAATATTAATATTACACTACTCATTTTCAGTAAAAGACATTTATTATAACAGGTCTCACTCCCTGTGACGAACATGTTAAAATATTTATTACCGTATTAGACACTGGACACTCAGTGGACTGGACATGATAACAAAAACAAATGGGAATTCGGGTGTGCTAGTAAATAATTTTGCTTGTCAAATTATTGTATCATTAATAATGGGACATAATGTACCTCTTAAAAAACTGTCATTATTCTCAATATGAAAAAGGTAAATTTCTGCACGGACGCGACTTCCCTCCTCCGATCCAAACAACTACCCGAGACCCCGCAATAATGTAATGCCAGACGTATGTCAACCACAATACCAGAAGAAAGTGGAAGGGAGTAAAATAATTGGTCATATTTAATTATTTGTTCATAAAGAACTCAGAGTACTCGATACTTCACGATTTGTATCGATATTTTCGATATAAAGGTAATATCGAAAGTATCGATACTTTGGTATCGATATGCCCACCACTAGCAGCAGCCACTTAGGAGGAGTGTCCAGAAAATTCAGGCTAAGACTAATCAAGTCATCTGGGGAGCTCGGCTTCAAAATCAATATGGAAAATCTTTGTTGATCACTGTGAAGCAAGTAATCTGGTTAGGTCTGGAGAAGAACACCAGGCAAGTATGAGTTTGTTTTTCCCCGGACAGTGCATGTTGCCTTCGGGAAAATTGTTGAGGACAGTTCAAGCCAACCTGAAGTCATAAAGACATGGGGAGCCACTGCTGTGGGCACTGAACTTAGCAGGTTGTGCCACTACCACCTACCACGGGAGGTAAAGGTGATCCCAGGAGAAAAGATGTTGAACAGGAGATTTGCCCCACCCAGTCCCTGCCAGCCCCAGGAGGCTACTTTGATGATGGATGGTGCCAGACTCCTACGACTGTAACCAATGCCTAAGATTTGGGAGGGCATTCTGTCATGAGTGGGACACCAACAACTGGGGGCTTGGACAGAGACATAATGTGTCAAGCACTTAAATATCAGGAAATTAGAGGTAATGCAAAGGTACAACCAACTGGAGGTGCAATGCATGAAACAGTATGGCATGTCAAGGTCTAAGCTCTTCCTGGCACAGACAGAATAAATCCAGTGGCTAACTTACCATTGCCGTTGGTACCTGTCGGCTCAGAATTTTCTGGGGAGAAGAACCAGAGGGCCAATGCACACTCCAGGTTTAAGTTAGCCTCAGCTGAATGGACTGTCTGGAGGGTTATATTCAACTCATTGGTTCTCAGGTATGGCCACATGCAGGTGGTCCTCTTTGTCACCAAAGACACAATGCAGTTACTGCTCCATCTACCCAAGGTGCACTGTATGCTGACAAGTGACATGAATGCGATAGAGGAGAACTGGATTAAATCGACACTTATATACCTGTTTCCCTTGCCTGCAACCAACGTTCTCCTAAATGTAGTTAGCGATCTCAGCCTCGATTTTGAGAAATCTGGTCCTAGTACCAAAGCACTGCAAAGAGTAAGCCCCAACCCTTTGCCTCTGGGGACAGAGTGCCTCACTAACCCCTAACAGTGAAGTTCCGACCAACATTGAACTTTTATGCATGATAATTCTCTAGTGGGTTCTATCCTCTGCCGAATTTAGTGGACGATATGCTATGAACATTGTGGGCCTCCTCCACCAATTACTCTGGACTGCTTTCCTCGGTTTCTGAGTGGAATAGAGAGGCCCTTTAATAGCAGAGGCCCAGGTCCTGTCATTACCTCCACCAAGGAGGTTATGTTTTACCATCCATTGGTTTGTTGGTTTGTCTGTCTGTCTGCCAGTGTGTTAGCAGGATTATTCTAAAAGTTATGAATAGATTTTGACGAAATTTTGTGGAACTGTGGGCCATGGGCGAAGGATGAAATCATTAAATTTTGGGCCAGATACAGATCCGGAGTATCCCATACAAAATTCTCCAAAAGTTCTCAATGAAATTCAATGAAGTTTTGTGGAAAGGTGCGCCAAGGACCAAGAAAGATTTGATTAAATTTGGGGTCGTATCCGGATCCTGTATCCACGGATTCGGATCCAATATTACTCAGAAATTTGTGAACGGATTTTGGTGAAATTTAATGGAAGATGGACCATTGGCCCTGGAAGAAATTGTTAAATTAGGAGCGGATCCGAATCCGGATCCGGAGTATCCCACATAATATCTCCAAAAGTTCTCAATTATTTTCAGTGAAATTTTGTAGAAAGGTGGACCATGGACCAAGAAAGGACTGATTAAATTTTGTGGCGGATTCAGATCTGGATCCTATATCCACTGATCCGGATCCAGATCCTTCTTAATGGCAGTGGCATTGGCGAAGGTATGTGATCTGTGAGCGCTTTCTAGTTTCTATTGAGTTTGGTGCAGACAAAAGGCAGGGTGGGGACTGTCGTAAATTTATACACTGTTCCCAGCATGCACTATGTTTGCACAAGATGGATTGGCGGTGTCCCTAGTGCCATCTCCAAGGACACTCGCAAGAAACGAGAAAGAAGACTTCAGGCTTGCTCCTCTCACAATCCCAGCCCGTAGGATACATACTGTCCACCAACATGTATGCCCAGTAGCAGTGCTAAAGCAGTGCCCAGAAGTTTCAATAGACGCAGACTCAAGAGAGACATTGTTCTGTGCAGCAAAGAGTCTACTAGTAGAGGCTACTATCACCCATGAAATATAGCGGAAGCAGACTTGGTAAGTGATCCTTGAACACACGGTCTGCACGGAATAACGACATTCCTGGCATTTCTCCATACACACACTCACTCTCACTTGCACAAAGAGGTGCCCGGTGAAGTTCAGCATCGTCTTTCATCATAACATACATAAATCACGCCCTGGGGGATGCATAGCAGTAAGTGTTTTCCCAGACAATAACCAAGAAAAATAACACTGTGCTCCATACCCTGACAGAAGTGACGCTTACGCTTTCTTTCGCCGTCACGCTACTCCATGCCAGTTAGTAGACTCCTGAGCAATGTGCTCCAACCCAACACTAGGTGAGGAGGGCAGCGTCCAGTCATCACCAGAGGTAGTGCAGTGCACTCTTGTGCCCTCTATCACAGGATGATTTCTTTGGTTCGTTTGTGATCTTGGCAGACAAAGAAAAAAGAATTAAATCAGTGCAAGCGTATAACAGTGAAAAAATAAAAATAAAATATGGGCGATATGATGTGAAAAGGTGAAAATTTTTGTGTACCAATTGTACGTCTCTTGTGTGTTATGCGATCCATTAATGTGATGACTTGGCCCTAGGAAACCTTACCATGCCCATGCCTTGTGTCAAATCAGGCACTAAAAAATTTATCTTTTACACACGTTGTCCACATAAAAAAAAGGGAAACAGTGAAAAAAAAAGTGAACATGTCAGATGAAATGTCCAGTGCTATACCTTGCCTGCGAGCTATAGTCCGTGATCCTCAATGTATATGTTCCTGTCAAGCATTAAACTTTACAAAAAAAGACACTATGTTGTTATATTACTTCTTTCCATCCTTTTGGTATGGAGCTACTGTAACTAAACGCAAACACCCCAGCCTTGTCTTAACACCAGCTTTGAAGATGAATGTGAATAGGCTCTTTATCTCAGGGGTGAGGGGGCGTTCGCATTTAACATGATTACCCACCTCACTTCACATCCTCCCCAAAGGTGCTCTGGTGTTATGACAATGACCTGTCTTGCAATCAGCTGCATTGAGCAAGCGAAGGGCAGAGATGGGATAAGAGGGTAAGAGTATGGAGGGGATATTACACGCGTTTGTTAGTTTTGTCAATGTTTTGGTAAACATCCTCCTTTGCATAAATAGGGATTTCGTCTTCAGCTACAAAGCCAGTATTTATATAAGTGACAGGAACTAGAAGAAAAAGCAATTATTAACTTATTATAGAAGTTAATTACATGGATATGAATCTTTACTGAAGATACAACAGCCGTACATTAATATACATCTGGAAGCCCTTTGAAATCTTTCTTATTACATTTCCAATGCGATATAATATATTTTTTACAAACTATATGGTAGGTGGGCGTGGCCACCATCCATTTCCTTCATGTAATGCATCTTTCTGGTGACTCTACCCGATTGACAAGCCAGATGGTTTCTTCTAATCTAGGGAAACATATACCATGATGGGTGGTAACTATTTAATCAAATCGACGCTTTCTGTTCTATTGGATTATGGACAAGAACCATAAGGGTTTCAGTCTATGGGTAGTTTTGGGATCATTGCTCAACGATGCCTCTCGGGCTTATCAGGGTTTGTCACCCTTGCCTTAAATGTCTGTACTTAGTATCATGGCGCCAGACCCCTATCTACTGATGAGGAAAGGAGTATTGTTTGACAGATACAGGAACTTTCCACATTGTTAAAAGGCTGATTACCCTCACAGATAATGGCCCTAAGGATGATAAAGCTTGGTCTGCTGCTGATCATCTTCTTTGATGCTGCTTGTGATGCAAGGAGTTCTTTGCTTACACCTCTTGCAGGTACAGTTGCTTAAAATACTCACACACATTCAGTGTACACATATACCTATATGCATATATGGTAATTCTTACATAATAATCAAATAATTTTCACTCACATATGAGTCGGTTTCACACTATACCTTCTTGGACTCAACCAGCACATACCTAATTTTCCTTGTGAAACTGTTCATTGAACCCTTTTCCCCCACCGGCCTGTTTCCTCAGGAGCTTTTTTTCGCTCATGGCTCAATTATGTGCCTCTTACCAACATCTGTTTTTTGCCACTAACTCATTTTCTAAATGGCAATTATACCTCCCTCTGAACTTACAGTATGTTTCCCATATACCAGGTCAATCTCTGAACTAATTCTCATCATGGAATTATTTAACTTATGACCTGTTTACTACATGGAACTATTTCTGATCTGTGGAGACATTTTTCTACATTCATATTTTCCTGAATGGACTTTTCTTCCTTCATGGGTGAAATTCCTCAAGTAATTAAGTTTCCACAAGAGATCTTTATTCCCATAGGTCAGTTTCCTTTCAATAGAATAATACTAATGGTAATAGTAATATTAGTACTAATATTAATTCTGATAATAATAATAATACCTGCCCTGGGCCCCAACCAAATGGGCAGACTCGCATGGCCATGTGTAATGTGAGAGGTGTGAATGAGGTGAGCAAGAGGGTGGAAGTGGTGAATGTGTTCAAGAGTGCGAGATATGCTGTGATGGCATTGTGTGAAACGAAGATGAAAGGGTGCGAAGTGGAGGAGTGGGAGGGTGTGAAATTAGCAGGATCGGGAATGAATGGGAGAGGAAGATGTAAGAAAGGAGTTGCTTTGTTGATGAATAAGGTGTGGCAGAGTGGAATGAGAGACTACAAATGTGTCAGCTCGTTGTGTATGTATGTCAAGTTCAAGTTTGAGAAGGTGAAAATGGCAGTGATTGTTGTGTATGAACAGCGTGAGGACAGGAGTGAGAGAGAGAAAGACAGGTTTTGGGATGAGCTGTGTGAAGAAGTAGGAGAGATGCCCAGGAGCTATAAAGTTTTAATGGGGGATATGAACGGCAGAGTAGGCACTGGTCCTGATGATGACATAATGAGTTGTTATGGAGTACTGGGAGAAAATGATAATGGGAATCGACTAAAGGATATGTGCTAGGAGAGGAGGTTGTGCATTTGTAATTCGTATTTCAAACACAAAGATGCACATAAATATACATGGTATAGAGGAAACGGGGATCGTGTTGAAAGAAACATGATTGATTACGTGCTCGTAGAGCCATGGATGATGGTATGGTTCCTGATACGAGGGTTGTGAGAGGACGACGTGGAGGTCTGTCAGATCATATGATCGTGGTATGCAAGATCAAGCTGAGAGAAATGAGGAGGATCATGAGAGAGAGGAGCAGTCAGGGAGAAAGACTGAAAGTTGAAAAGGTGAGGATCAAAGAAATGGCAGATGATTACAGGACCAAAGTAGAGGACGAATCAGAATCAATGAACTGGAATTAATTGGATCTGGACAGCCTGTGGAATGCAAATAAGGATTGCTTAGTTAGGCATGCTAAAATGGTGTGTGGTGTGGCAAGAGTATCAACAACAAAGAAGGGTACAGCATGGTGTAATGAGGAGGTTAAGAGAGAGGTGGAGAAAAAAAGGAAGAAGTGGCTGAAGTGGTTACAGGATAGAAGTTCAGTTGAAATAAGAACTGAGTATATTGAGAGCAAGAAGCACGTACAGACTAGTGCAGAGGAAAAAAATGGAGGTAAATGATGATCTGGGAAGAAAAATTTTATCCAAACTACTCTGAATATAGGAAGTTATTCTGGAAAGAGGTGAGGAAATGTAGAAGTGAAAGCGGAAAGAATTGTGATAGCGTGAATGATGCAGGTGGTAGGTTACTAACCCATGGAGATGAAGTAAGGATCAGATGGAAAGAATATTTTGAAAAACTGATGAATGGGAATAGAGAGAGCAAATTAGCTGTAAATTTGGCTGGTTTTGGCCGTGTGCAGAGAAGGAATGCAGTGCCAGGAGACGTGACACTAGCACAGGTGAAGAGCGCTGTGAAACGGCTGAAAAATGGGAAAGCAGCTGGGGTTGATGAGGTGTATGCAGAAATGCTTAAGAGTTATGGAGAGAGTGGAATGAAGTGCTTGTTGGAGATATGTAAGAAGGCATGGATGCGTGAAACTGTGCCTGCAGAGTGGAAAAGAGCTGTGATTGTATCCCTGTACAAAAGTAAAGGTGAGTGAGGTGAGTGCAAGAATTATCGTGGCATAAGTTTATTGAGTGTGGTAGGGAAGGTATATGGAAGAAATATTCCAGAGAAAGTAAGAGAGATATCAGAAGTCCTACTGAGTGATGAACAGGATGGCTTTAGGAGTGGCAGAGGATCTGTGGATCAAGTATTTGCGGTGAGACAGATAGGAGAGAAGGCTTGTGAGAAGGACCAAAAGGTGTTTATGGCATTCATGGATCTGGGAAAATCATACGGCAAAGTAGACAGAGAGGGATTGTTGAAAGTTTTGCGCATGTATGATGTTGATGGTAAGCTTCTTGGTGCTGTCAAGAGTTTTTGTGATGGTAGCAAAGCATGTGTAAGGGTTAATGGGCATCTCAGTGAATGGTTCACGATCGGTGTGGGCGTGCGACAAGGTTGTGTGATGTCCCCATGGTTGTTCAATATATATATATGGATGGGGTGATGAGAGAAGTAAAAACACGAGTAATGGAGAGAGGGATGGCGTTGGTAATGAATGGTGATAGATGGAATATCTCAAATTTGTTGTATGCTGGAATACTTCTTGCAAGTACCGGACAAGAACTTGTTAGGCTAGTGCAGAGTTTTGCTGATGTCTGTGAGCGTCATGCCTTGAGAGTAAATGTAGAGAAAAGTGATGATCATTGAGAGAGAAGGTGACTCCCAGTATGATGTCACAGTAAATGGAGAGAGACTGGAATTGGTGAGAGAGTTCAAACACTTAGGTACAGTGATAGAAAAGAGAGGAAAATGTGGAAAAGAAGTTGAAAGTAGAGTGACACAAGGAAGAAAAGTAGCAGGTGCAATGAAGGCCTTGATAAGAAACAGAGGCTTGAGTGTTGCAGCTGCACGAGACTTACCTGAGAGAGTGTTGGTGCCAACTTTAACATATGGGTGTGAAACTATGGTGTGGCATGAAAATGAAAAGTCAAGAGTAAGAGCAGTGGAGATGGGACTGCTGAGGAATGTATGTGGAGTACAGAGGGTGGATAGGATACGAAATAATGTGATTCGTGGAAGGTGCGGAGTGAGGAAGTCGGTGGACACCAGAATCGAAGAGAGTATCCTGAGATGGTATGGTCATGTGGAAAGAATGGATAACATTAGAGTGGTGAAAAAGGTATACCTGAGTGAATATTTTGAAGGAGGGAGGAGGCGAGGTAGGCCAAGGAGACGATGGAGAGATATGATGGATGAGTGTCTGAGGAAGAGAGGCTTGGAAGTGGGTGAGGCTAGGGCACTGACAGGAGATCGAGCTGGCTGGATGAATGTTGTGAGAAGTGCATAATTATGGATTTTGGCACCCCTTGTGAGCATGGCAGCTTCTGGATTGACTCGACCGGATATGTCGGTATGAAACTGCAGAATGTGGTGAATGATTTTGGCATATCCAGTAGAGCCAGGATTCCGGGGGCTTGAATGATGAGTGAATGGAAGTGTGGCCTATTTGATTTGGGCAAGTTTGTGCTGTCTGGACGTTGCTACTCCTCACCCTGCCCTTGGGTGGGAAAGGAGGTCCTGGTGATGATGATGATGATAATAATAATAATAATAATAATAATAATAATAATAACAATAATAATAATAATAATAATAATAATAATAATAATAGTAATAATAATAACAATAATAATAATAATGGATAATAATAATAATAATTTTCTTTCTAGCTATCTATCTATTGTCAGACACCTTAATCCCGTAAGGGTTGTGCACAAACAAATCGCTTCCATGTCGCCCTTTGCCCCTCCATTTCAATGCCATACTCCCAGCTCACAACCCCCTCTCTCATATACCTCTCCACTCCATCTCTCCATCTCATCCTTGGCGTCCCCCTCCCTCTCCCCCCTCCGCCTCACTCACATACACTCTCCTTGTCAGTCTCATGCTCTCCATCCTCTCCACGTCCAAACCACTTCATTGTGTTTCTCCTAACGCTTCTTATCACATCCACATCCACACCACAACGCTCCTTCACTTTCTCATTTTTCAGTCTGTCTCTCCATGTGACTCCACATGCTCCTCTCAAATAACTCATTTCCATTGCTCTCTCTGTTGACTACTGTCTCTCCAAAAAGATCCAAGCATCACTTTCATACATTAGAGTTCGTATCACAATACTGTCATGTAGTAACTTTTTCACCTCCACGATCACTTCCCTGTTGCTTATCACTGCTTTCAAGGAACCAGCAACCTTTCTTCCCTGTTGCACCTTTTCAAGCACTTCACCCTCTAAGCTTCCATCCTAACCCATCACACTACTCAAGTACTAAAACGCACATAATAATGATAATATTAATAATAATAACTGGAACACGGCAAAATTGTCCAAGGAATATTTTGGTAAAGAATAACTTCCCATAACCATTACCTACTAGAAGCTGAGCTATAAAGGGACCTTGATGTCAAGGTCATTGATATTTTGCATGTTACCTTAGGCATTATAGTCTATTAGTCGACCAAGTTTGGCGGCTGTAGCTATAATCCCTGATCAAAAATCAGGTGACATGGAAAATGTAGGGGAAAACTCCGTTTTTTTTTGTTTTTTGTTTTTTTTTACTCCAGCAGATCTCAGAGAATAATCAATCGAGTAGCACCATATTTCTTTCTGCACAGTGCCTGCCTTCAGTCTGTGTTTCAGTAAAATTTTTGCTTCCCGGCTTAAGCGGTTCTTGAGATAGGATGGCTAAATCACTTTTCCATGTTCGGGGTAACATCCGGAGAGCCAGTTGACGGATTGCCGCCGTTTTTGCACAAAACAAGTGCACAGCTCTTTAAGCTGACCAAGCTACAAGACTTTAGGCCAAACAGAATTTGAAATACCGACTTTCCACTAAAGTGACAATAATAATAATCACTAGAAAAATAAAACTTTCCACAGGGTTGTGGAAAGTCTTAATAAAAATCTTTTGCCACCGGGATCTATCTTTCATATTTTATAGACTTATGTTTGCATTTGGGCCTAATTACCCCAAAACCTATTACTTCATGGGCCAGTTCCAGCAACGGATCATTTATCCACGATCCTCTTCCCGACTATACAAAATTTACCTCTCTCTCTCTCTCTCTCTCTCTCTCTCTCTCTCTCTCTCTCTCTCTCTATATATATATATATATATATATATATATATATATATATATATATGTATATCAAATTCTTTCGATCGAGTCTGGCATAAATCTTTAATTTCCAAACTGCCCTCTAACGGTTTCTATCCTTCAATCTGTGCCTTCATCTCTAGCTTCCTTTCTGGTCGTTCTATAGCCGCTATTGTAGACGGCCATCGATCTTCTCCTAGACCTGTCAACAATGGTGTTCCTCAGGGTTCTGTCCTATCACGAACTCTCTTCCTTTTATTCATCAATGACCTAAGCTGTACATCCAGCCCTATCCACTCGTACACTGATGATTCCACCCTTCACCTTTCCATTCGGTTCCCGCAACATCAATCTCAGCAGTTAGGCTACTTTAACAGACAAGGGATGAGGCTATGGCACACCTAATGTCTGACTTGGCTCGTATATCTAACTGGGGTAAAAATAATCTTGTTGTTTTTAATGCATCAGAGACTCAGTTCTTACACCTCTCAACCCGGGAAAATCTTCCACAAGTGTAACCACTAACGTTTAATAATATGCAGCTCAATCCTGCATCATCCTTGAACATGGTTGTGGTTTCATTCACTCGGGACTTATCTTGGAAAGATCATATTACATCTCTTGTAAAATCTACTTCCAAGGGATTGGGTGTGCTAAGCCGAGTCCATTCCTTCTTTACCCCTGCACAATTCTTGACTTTAAACATGGGTTTTACACGCCTCTGTGTGGAGTACAACTTGCATGTGTGGGGACGCTCCCCACATACAGCCCTTCTCAATAGGGTGGAGTCACAGGCTTTTCATCTCAGCAACTCTCCTCCTCTTACTGGCTCCCTTCAACCTCTTTCTCTTCGCCGCACTGTTCCATCTTTTTCTCTTTTCTACCTCTACTTCAATGGTCACTGCTTCTCTCAACTATCTGCTTGAATTCCTTCACCTCTGCCACGGAAGCGTAGCACCTGTCTAGAAGCAAACTCTCATTCCTTTTCTGTCCAAATCTCTAATGCAAGAGTTACTCTTACTCCCAACCCTTCATTTATGCAACAGGTCAACTCTGGAACTGTCTCTCTGTGTCTGTATTTCCTGCTAGCTATGATCTCCAGTGTTTCAAACGCAGTGTGTCCAGGTATCTCAAAATGTTCGGAACTTGAATTTGGCTCTCTCTTGTATCTTCTTTTTCTCTTGGAAGGAACAGTTTGCGGGCTCGCGGCCTTTGGTTCCTTCTTTTTAGCATTATATATATATATATATATATATATATATATATATATATATATATATATATATATATATATATATATATATATATATATATATATATATATATATATATATATATTATTACATAGCCTATGATTTCATCATCCTTTGTGTAATTCTAACGTACAGTGTGCTGCCTGTTTGATCACGAGCGTGTTCTGCCTCAGTCCCCCCCTTCTACCGTTATAGTAGAGTAAGTCGTCCTTTCTGTTGTTCAGAGCGGGATTGTCAACTCTTTGTCCCCATGGCTTCATTTGCGCGTCCTTCTTACAAGTTGTATCAAGCTCTGCTGGCCCCTATATAATGAGCTCAGTCTCTGCATCATTGCCGCTTAGATCTACTACTCATTTTGTTCACATCTCTGTCCTCCCCTGTACAGTTATTGTTGTGAGTGCTCAGGAAGTCTCCAACCATCTAGCAGCTGTGTAATTTGAGTATAACTGTTGTTGCATTTTTTCTTGTACTGTGTAGCGTAAGGTGTTGATTTGTAGGCCTAGTGAGTTTTTGTAATTCATGTTGTCAGCCATTGTTAATAATATTTTGTATCTGTAATAATTTATCTTGGATTAACTGAGCATTACCCAGTGTATTTTCATTTTATCAGGGCTGACTTAGGTAAATTTACTCTTGCTAATTTCGTGTTAATAGAGGCTATTGCAGTTAACAATATATTTAACCTGTTTTTTACCATTACATTATCCTTATGAGTCCTGAATGTTTTTTTGTTAGTTTGATCATTAAACTTTAACTTGTAATTTTACCTAACTCTTTTGTTTTGAACCTGGAACTTTACGGGACTGTAGTGATTTTTAGTATTCTCACTTAAAGTCTACATTATCTTTCTCTGTTCCGTAACATAAATTTGGCGACCTCATATCAGGATATTCAGGATATTATCATAAGGATATTGCTTGATATTTTGTGACTGTTACTTATTCATAATGTCTACTATTACTACACTTGATGAAACCAAAGATTTTTTGTCAAATGTGCAAACAGTGTGTGATGTAGAAAACAGAACAAAGAAGCTTGTTGCTCAACAATTGGGAATTGCTGTTCGCTCTCATCATTCTAAAGATCAAATTGTTGACATGATTAATGAAAGCTTGTTTAATGTAACTCCTCCAAATGAGCAAACGCAGATTGAATTAGCTAAGTTACAGCTAGCCCTGCAGGAGGCTCCTGTGAAGGAAGCTGAATTTCAAGCACGTGCTAAGGAGGCTGAGTCTCAGGCTAAGGAGGCTTGTGTTAAGGAGGCTGAATTTCAAGAATGCTAAGGAGGCTGAATCTCAGGCTCGGATTCAGGAGGCACAGATACAGGCACAAGTTGAACTTGCCAGGATTCAGGCAGACCATGAGTATCGCATGAAACAATGTGGAACTGGATCATCTAGCTCTGATGATTTTGATGTGGCTAAAAATGTTAAACTTGTCCCTCCTTTTAATGAATCTGATTTAACAAAGTATTTTCAGTTGTTTGAGAGGGTAGCTACAGGTTTTAATTGGCCTAAGGAATATTGGCCAGTACTCCTTCAAACTGTTCTCACCGGTAAAGCTCAAGTAACTTATGCATCTTTGCCTCAGGATCAATTTGATAATTATGATGTAGTTAAGAGCTTGATTCTTAAGGCCTATGAGCTTGTTCCTGAAGCCTATAGAGTAAAATTTAGGACAACTTACAAGCACGATAAGCAATCCCATGTTGAGTATGCAAAAATCAAAGAAGATCTGTTAGAGCAGTGGTTAAATTCTAAGAATGTGGATTTTGATTTTGGTAAATTTAAGCAGATGATTTTGCTGGAGAACTTCAAGAGGTGTATTTATAAAGTTGTAAGACTATATCTTGATGAGAAAAGAATAGATAATTTGTCTGATGCTGCAGTTTTAGCTGATGAATATGTTCTCACTCACAAGAGATATTCTAAAGAAAAAGGGAAAGCTGAGAGGAAGTACGTTGCCTCTACTCAGAGTACAGGTAACAGGAAAGAGAATAAAGATGATGTTTCTCAGGAAGTAAATACCAGCTTCACCTCTAGATTTCAGAAAAGTAAATGTACTTATTGTAGTAAGCTTGGTCATACTACGGAGAAATGTTTCAGGAGACAGCATGATGTGAACAAAAAGGAGTCTTAAAATATTCAGTGAATTGGTCTAGTGTCCAACCTTGAGAGTTCCCAGAATTCTTTAACTGAGTTAACTGAACCTGCTTTGAGGGGTAACTTAAATTCTCATGATGGAGCTCCTCTTTTGAGCAGTAATGTGGGTGACACTCTCAAGAGTTCATGTGCTAATTTCCTGTCTGATGGTTTTGTCAGTCCTCTGGACAGTAATGACAGGAAATCAGTTAAAATATATCGTGATACAGGTGCTTGCCAATCCCTTATGCTGACCAGTGTTCTAGGCTCTAATGTTAATTCCTCTGATGAAACTGTAATCTTACAAGGTGTAGGGAATAATTACTTCTCTGTCCCTCTGTGCAGAGAGAATTTAGAGTCTGGTTTTGTTAATGGTTCCGTTATGGTTGGGTTGGTTGAGACACTCCCAATGTCAGGTGTAACTTTCTTACTTGGAAATGATATTGGTGGAAGTCAAGTGTGTCCAGCTCCTCAGTTGTCTAGTGAGCCAGTGGCTGCGACCCGGGATTGCGATGTCCCTGATGTGTTCCCTGCATGTGCTGTCACTAGGGCTAAGTCTAAAGTTACTGGTGATTTAGAGGATAATGATGATGATGATGTTATCCTAGCTGACACTTTTCTTGCTAATTTGGACCACTCACCAGATGAGGCAGTACCCCGTAGTGTTGATAATTTGTCTCGTCAAGAGTTGGTTGAGTTGCAGGTTGCTGACCCTGAGTTGAAAGGTCTAGCTAACTCTGCTTGCAGTGAGGAAGAGTCAGCCGGTGCTTCTACTTGTTATTATATAAAGTCAGGAGTGCTTATGAGGAAGTGGAGACCCCCAACAGCATCAGCCGACTGTGAATGGGAGGTTGTACATCAAGTTGTCATCCCTCGTGTTTGTAGGCAGGATATCATTAGAGTGGCTCATGATTCCAGTTTGGCAGGACACCTTGGAGTGAGGAAGACTGTGGCACGCATTTTGAAACACTTCTACTGGCCAGGTATCTTCAGGGATGTTTCCTGGTATTGTAAGTCTTGTCACACCTGTCAAGTTGTGGGGAAGTGTAATCAGACCGAAAAGGTTGCACCTCTAGTTCCCATTCCTCCTTTTGAGGCGCCTTTCACCCGTGTGTTGGTGGATATTGTGGGCCCTCTTCCTAAGACTTCTTCAGGATTTTCTTATGTGTTGACCCTGATTGATATGGCTACTCGTTATCCTGAAGCCATTCCACTTAGAAATATCTCAGCAAAGAACGTTGTTAAGGAAATGCTGGGGTTCTTCACAAAGTTTGGTCTGCCCAAGGAGGTACAGTCAGACCGGGGAAGCAATTTCATGTCGAATGTTTTCAAGCAGTCTCTGAAAGAGTTGGGCATCACCCAGATCACGTCTTCAGCTTACCATCCCCAAACCCAAGGAGCGTTGGAGAGATATCATCAAACACTGAAATCGATGCTCAAGAAATACTGTTTGGAACATCAGAAATTCTGGGATAAAGGTCTTCCATTCGTTGTGTTTGCCGCAAGAGAATCTCCAAATGAATCACTGGGCTTCTCACTTTTTGAACTACTTTTTGGCCATTAAGTAAGAGGACCCCTTAAGCTACTCAAGGAATGCTGGCTGTCGGAGGAAGATGACGTCAACTTGCTGGAGTATGTGATGAAGTTCAAAGAACGGCTGTCCACTGCTTTACAGCTGGCGAGAGAGAATTTAGGAGCTGCTCAGGAGAAGATGAAGATTTGGTGATAAGAAGTCCAGGTTACGCCACTTTCAGCCAGGAGATCAGGTTTTGATTCTGCTACCGGTGCATGGGCAACCTCTTCAAGCCAAGTTTAGTGGTCCTTATTTCGTGGAGAAGAAACTCAGTGATGTCAACTATGTCATCGCTACACCACATCGTAGAAAGAGCAAGCAACTATGTCACATCAACATGCTAAAGTTATATCACAGGCGGGACGAAAATAATCCAGTCTGCACTGTAGCTATTCCACCCGAGTCTGCAAGTGAAGCTCTCCCATGTAGTATGAGCCTGAGTGATAGTTTGGGGAAGAATCCTGATATCATGAATGATCTCCAGACTAAGCTTTCTCATCTACCTCCCGAGGAAAGGCAGGAGTTTTCGGCATAACTGCAGGAGTACCCGCAAGTGTTCCGTGCCACTTCAGGAAGAACTACTGTGTTGATGCATGATGTCAATGTTGGAGACGCAAAGCCCATTAAACTGCCTCCTTACCGTGTGAACCCAGTGAAAGTTCCTCTCATCGAGAAGGAGCTTGGCTACCTGTTGGACCACAAGATGATTGAGCCCTGTCAGAGCGAGTGGAGTTCTCCTATCACTCTGGTCCCTAAGCCGGTTGGATCACAGCTGCTTTGCATCGACTACAGACGTGTTAATCAGATAACCAAAACAGACACTTACCCTCTCCCTCGTGTGGAAGATTGCATAGACAAGATCGGAAAGGTTAGGTACATAAGTAAGTTTGATTTGTTAAAGGGATACTGGCAAGTACCTATGACTGAACGTGCTAGTGAGATCTCATGTTTTGTAACACTAGGAAAGACTTTTGCATGTACGGTAATGCCATATGGTATGAAGAATGCACCAGCCACATTTCAGAAACTCATGAATGTTGTAACAGAGGGTTTGGCAGGGTGTGTTGTTTATATTGATGATGTATTAATCTTCACTGACAACTGGAAAGATCACCTATGCCATGTCAGTAAATTTCTTGAGCGTTTAGTTCAGGCTAATCTTGTAGCTAATTTATCAAAGTGTGAGTTTGGTCAAGCTAAAGTTCAGTACCTTGGGTACGTAATTGGTGATGGACATGTTGCACCACCAGCAGCTAAGGTTCAGGTTATAAGTGATCTTCCCAGACCTAAAAGTAGGAAGGAGCTACAAAGATTTTTGGGAATGGTAGGTTATTACAAGAGATTTGTTCTTAACTTTTCAATTCTTCTATCACCACTTACAGACCTACTGAAAAAGGGAGTTGAATTTGCATGGACCGATAACTGTGAATCCTCTTTCAACAAACTTAAAGCTATCCTATTAAGTCAGCCAGTGCTCGCTACTCCAAATTTTGCTAAGCCTTTTAAGATGGCTGTTGATGCAAGTGATACAGGAGCTGGGGCTGTTTTGCTGCAAGAGGATGATCAGGTTATTGAACATCCTGTATCTTATTACAGTAAGAAGTTCACTCCACCTCAAAAGAACTACTCAACTATTGAGAAAAAGCTTTTGGCCTTGATTTTGGGTTTACAGCATTTTTCATTTTATTTGTGTTCTGGTTTTGACCCCATAGTCATTTATACCGATCATAACCCACTGAAATTCCTTAGTAAGTTTAAAGATAAAAATCAGAGATTGACAAGATGGAGTCTACTTCTTCAGGAGTATTCATTAGACATACAACATGTCAAGGGGAAAGAAAATGTTATTGCAGATTGCTTATCTAGACTTTAGACAGATTGTTTTAGAGTAATAAGAAATTTCCTTTGTAAATTTCTTTTTCTTTGTGGGGAGGTGTTACATAGCCTATGATTTCATCATCCTTTGTGTAATTCTAACGTACAGTGTGCTGCCTGTTTGATCACGAGCGTGTTCTGCCTCAGTCCCCCCCTTCTACCGTTATAGTAGAGTAAGTCGTCCTTTCTGTTGTTCAGAGCGGGATTGTCAACTCTTTGTCCCCATGGCTTCATTTGCGCGTCCTTCTTACAAGTTGTATCAAGCTCTGCTGGCCCCTATATAATGAGCTCAGTCTCTGCATCATTGCCACTTAGATCTACTACTCATTTTGTTCACATCTCTGTCCTCCCCTGTACAGTTATTGTTGTGAGTGCTCAGGAAGTCTCCAACCATCTAGCAGCTGTGTAATTTGAGTATAACTGTTGTTGCATTTTTTCTTGTACTGTGTAGCGTAAGGTGTTGATTTGTAGGCCCAGTGAGTTTTTGTAATTCATGTTGTCAGCCATTGTTAATAATATTTTGTATCTGTAATAATTTATCTTGCATTAACTGAGCATTACCCAGTGTATTTTCATTTTATCAGGGCTGACTTAGGTAAATTTACTCTTGCTAATTTCGTGTTAATACAGGCTATTGCAGTTAACAATATATTTAACCTGTTTTTTGCCATTACATTATCCTTATGAGTCCTGAATGTTTTTTTGTTAGTTTGATCATTAAACTTTAACTTTTAATTTACCTAACTCTTTTGTTTTGAACCTGGAACTTTACGGGACTGTAGTGATTTCTAGTATTCTCACTTAAAGTGTACATTATCTTTCTCTGTTCCGTAACAATATATATATATATATATATATATATATATATATATATATATATATATATATATATATATATATATATATATATATATATCATTGCGAGAACAAGGAGTGGATGATAGCCTAATATTGTCAAACTGCTCGAAAACATATATAAAGAGGGAACTGCTACAGTTAAATTATATAAGGACTCTGAGAAAATTAATATTGAGAAGGGCGTGCGCCACGGAGATACAATTTCACCAAAGTTATTTACAGCATGCCTAGAAAGTATTTTCAGAAGTCTAGACTGGGAAAACAAAGGAGTGAACATAGATGGAGAGAAGCTAAACCATTTAAGGTTTGCAGATGACATTGTCCTAATCTCAGAAACAGCAGAAACATTGCAAGAAATGTTAAATGACCTGAACATAGAAAGTCTCAAAGTAGGGCTAAAGAAGAACAGGAGTTAAACTAAAGTCATGTTTAATCCTCAAACACCAAACAGGGTCAAAAGAATAAGTGGAAAAATTCTTGAAGAAGTCGAGGAGTACAATTACCTGGGACAAATACTAAAATTAACAAAAGATAATTATAGCAAAAAAAAAAAAAAAAAAAACGCATTACAGTTGGATGGAAAGCAGTCGGTAAAGATAGGGACATTATGAATAGTAGCTTGCCAATTTGTATGAAACGAAAAGTATAAAATGAATGCATAATTCCTACTATGACGTATGGTTGTGAGACTTCGAAACTGACAAAATCGATGGAAAATAAATTAATTCCTTCTCAGAAAGCAATGGAAAGGTCAATGTTGGGAACATCTTTAAGAGACAGGAAAAGATCAACTTGGGTGAGAGAGCAGACTAAAGTCAAAGATATTTAAAAAGTTATTAAAGAACAGAAATTGAGGTGGGCAGGCCATGTAGCCAGAATAAGGCATAATCGATGGAGCAAGAGGTTGACTGACTGGACACCAAGAGATTGTAAGCATAGCAGAAAAAGGCCAGACAGGAGGTGGAGGGATGAGATAGAGAAATTTTCAGGGAAAACGTGGCAAAGATTGGCACAGTCAAGGAATTCTTGGAGAAGGTTGGGAGGCCTTTGTTCAGCAGTGGACTTGTAATGGCTGATGATGATGATGATGATGATACATATATAAATATATATATATATATATATATATATATATATATATATATATATATATATATATATATATATATATATATATATATATATATATATAACTTGTTTTTTTATGCGAGGAAGAAGGAACCAAAAGCCATGAGCTCGCAATAAGAGTTCCCTCCAAGAGAAAAACAAAATACAAGAGAGAGCCTAATTCAAGATCCATTCATTTCGATATACCTGGACACACTGGGTTTGAAAGACTGGAGATGATAGGCAGCAGGAAACACAGAAAGAGGCAGACAGTTCCAGAGTTGACCTGTTGCATAAATGAAGGACTGGGAGTAATGGTTAACCCTTGCATTAGAGAGTTGGACAGAAAAGGGATGAGAGTTTGCTGCAAGACGGGTGCTGCGCACCCGTCGTAGAGGTAGAGGAATGCATGCAGACAGTTCAGAGGAGCAATGACCATTAAAGTAGCGATTGAAAAGAGATAAAGATGCAACAGTGCAACGAAGAGACAGAGGTTGAAGGGAGTCAGTAAGAGGAGGAGAGTTAATGAGACGAAAAGCCTTTGACTCCACCCTATTGAGAAGAGCTGTATGTGGGGAGCCTCCCCACACATGAGAGTTCTACTCCACACAGGGGCGGATAAAACCCCTGTATAGAGTCAACAATTGTGCAGGGGTAAAGAAAGAATGGAATAGGCTTAGCACACCCAATCTCTTGGGAGCAGATTTTACAAGAGATGTAATATGATCTTTCCAAAATAAGTCCCGAGTAAATGAAACCCCAAGCATGTTCAATGATGACGCAGGATTAAGCTGAATATTATTAAACATTAGTAGGTATACCTGTGGAAGATTTTGATGGGTTAATAGGTGTAAGTATTGAGTCTTAGATGCATTAAAAACAACAAGATTATTTTTACCCGTCAGAGATACGAGCCAAGTCAGACATTAGGTGTGCCATCGCCTCATCCCTTGTTTGTTGAAGTAACTGCTGAGATGGGCATTGCGGGAACCGAATGGAAAGGTGAAGGATGGAGTCATCAGCGTATGAGTGGATAGGGTTAGATGTGCAGCTTAGAAAGTCATTGATAAATAAAAGGAAGAGAGTTGGTGATAGGATATAGCCCTGAGGAACACCACTGTTGATAGATCTGGGAGAAGAACGATGGCCGTCTACAACAGCGGCTATACAACGACCAGAAAGGAAGCTAGTGATGAAGGCACAGATAGAAGGATAGAAACTGTAAGAGGGCAATTTGGAAATTATAGATTTATGCCAGACTCGATCGAAAGCATTTGAGATGTCAAGTGCAATTGTAAAGCTTTCGCCAAAGTCCCTAAAGGAGGATGACCAGGAGTCTGAAAGATAGGTGAGAAGATTGCCAGTGGAGCGTCGCTGACGGAACCCGTACTGACGATCAGAAAGAAGGTTGTGATAGGAAAGATGCCTTAAAATTTTTCTATTGAGAAATGACTCCAAAACTTTTGAAATACAAGACGTTAAAGCAATTGGACGATAGTTGGAGGGTTGTGACTGGCTGAATGAGAGCAAACTTCCAGCAAGAAAGAAAGGTACAAGTTGATAGACAAAGGCGGAAGTGTTTGCCTAGGCAAGGTGTAAGGACAGAAGCACAGTTCTTGAGAACAGCAGGAATGACTCAATCAGGCCCATATGCCTTGTTAGTAATAAGGCCAGTAATGGCAGAAAATACATCAGCTGAAGAAATTTTAATGTCAGCCATGAGGAAGTCAGAGGCGGGAAGTGATGGAGGAACAGCACCAGAATCGTCTAAGGTGGAATTGGAGGAGAATGTCTGTGCGAAGAGATCTGCTTTATCAGTAGAAGAAATAGCTACAGAACCATCAGATAGAAAAGAGGAGGAAAGGATGATGAGGTAAAGTTGTTAGAAAGGTTTTTGGCAAGGTGCCAGAAGGAGCTGGAAGAATTGGAGTTGGAGAGTTGAGAGCATTTAGTACGGATGAAATTATTTTTAGCAGAGCGAAGAACAGACTTAGCGCGATTCCAGGCAGAAATGTAAAGATGATGTGATTCAGGGGTGGGTTGGCTCTGGTACCTTTTGTAGGCCCTCTCCTTGTTGCAGACAGCATTAGAACAAGCGCGATTAAACCAAGGCTTTCTTGCGTTAGTCAAAGGATATTAGAAAGGGATGTATGCTTCCATGCCCGAGAGAATAACTTCCGTAATGCGCAAGGCACACTCAGATGGCTCCCGGCCATGGAAGCAATAATCATTCCAGGGAAAATCAAAGAAGTACTGCCTCAGGGCCTCCCAATCCACGGCTCCAAAATGCCACAGGCGACATTTCCCTGGAGGGTCCACAGGCCGCACCGGGGTGAGAGGACAGGTTAAGGTGATAAGGCTCTGATCGCAGAAGCCCAACAGAGAGAAAAGATTAACAGTGTAAGCAGAAGGATTAGTTGTAAGGTAGAGGTCAAGTATGTTGGAGCTCTCTCCAAGGCTGTCTGGGATACGGGTAGGGTGCTGTACAAGCTGCTGTAGGTCATTAAGAATAGAGATGTCAGCTTGTTCACCAGGTGGATCGGTGAAAGGAGAGGAGAGCCAAAGGTGGTGGTGAACATTGAAATCTCCTAGAATGGAGATTTCAGAGAAAGGAGAAATGGATAGAATGTGTTCCATCATAGAAGTAAGATATTCAAAGAATATTTGATAGTCAGTAGAATTAGGGGATAAGTAAACAGCACTGATATATTTAGTCAGAGAATGACAGGAAAGCCGAAGCCAGAGTGGAGAGAATTCTGAAGAATTGAGTTCAGGAACACGAGAGCAAGATAAGTCATTGCATATATATACACAACAGCCACCTTTGGCTTTGAAATGAGCATAGAGAAAGGAGGAGGATACAGAAAAGGGTTTGCTCTCAGTTGCCTCAGACAGCTGAGTCTCAGTTATAAAAAGAAGGTGAGGTTTAGAGAAGGAGAGGTGGTGCTCAACAGAGCGAAAGAGGAAAAGTTGCGAATCTTGCAGAAATGAAGAAGAAGAGAGTCAGACAGTGGTTCCAGGCACCTCGAGTCGTCACTGGGAGAGAGGTGGAAGGTGGGGGCATTTATGGTCCCTCCCCCCCCCCGGGGACTCCGAGGCTGGGTGATGAGATGCTATGATTTTTTTTCTGAATTTGAGAAAAGGAAGTGTACTGTGTACTGTGCATGTAGATTGGTGTAGATAGTTAGAGAAATTTGTGCTGGAGAGCATGCTGGCCTACTCTCTGTGTAACTGAGACACTGAAAAAGTTCAGCAAAGGGGGTTAGTCAGGAACTAGTCCTGAAGGCTGATGAAACGGGAGCTCCAGTACTCCCTGTCATCAGGTTTCCATCCACCTTGGGAGTACTACCCTGCTCGACTGGTGTTACAATCTACTCCTAATATATATATATATATATATATATATATATATATACCTAGGCTGCTTCCCCCAAGGAAAGGGAGGTAGCCGAGACAGGACGACTCACTCTCCATTTACTCATCCATTCAAACATATTCATTCGCATCTTAGCCCCAAAGGGGAGAACGGACAGATCCTCACCGCATCACACCGCACAAAGGTCAACTGCGCAATGCAATCAGTGACATCCGCATCAGGGCCCGACAGAAGAACTGGTTTACCCCTGCCACATCATAACAGACCCATCCCCTTACCCGCACCTGACCTGACTAGCTAATCAGACCAAATGTGGGAGAATATCCCCTCAGGGCTGCGTCATCACTTATTCATTCGCAATTTCTCTCCATTTATTTCTGTCATGCACAGCCACTCTTCCTTGCTCAACAGACATCCCTCTCGCATCCAGCGCTATCTTCACACTGTCCATCCATCCTATTCGTGGTCTCCCTCTCAGCCTTACACCTCTCACATCAGATATAGTTATCTTTTTCACCAATCGTTCATTATCCATTCTCTCCATATGCCCAAACCATTGCAACACCCTCTGCTCAACTCTACCAGCCATCTCCCGAACAACTCCAGTTCTCCTTCGCACTTCATCATTTCGCACTCGATCCATACGCGTCACTCGACACATACTCCTCAGACATCTCATCTCCATTACATTCAAACTTTTCCTCTCTGCTACACCCACATTCCATGTTTCAGCCCCATATAATGCAGTCGGTACCACAACACCCTCATTCAGCCTTCTCTTTACATCCATTCTAAGCGAACGACATTTAAACACTTTTTCATTCCTCCCAGCACCTTTCCTACTTCATTTATTCTAAACTTCACTTCTGCATCTATTCTTCCATCCACATCCTAGATATTTAAAACAATCTACCTCCTCAAGCAACTCACCATTCAAAACTATATTCATCCCCCTACCATCTATCAACCTCGTACACTTCATCACATTACTCTTATTCTCATTTACTTTCAATTTCCTCCTTTCACACACCCTTCCAAACTCCTCTACCAACTGTCTCAATCTCTCCTCTGAATCAGTCACCAGTGCAGTATCATCTGCAAACAGCAGCTGCTTCAGATTCCACTCTCCTCCATCAACATTTACCAGACTCAGACCACCTAAAACTCTTGCATTCACCTCCCTTACAACACCATCCACGTAAATATTAAACAACCATGGCGACATCACACATCCCTGTCGCAGCCCCACTCTCACGGGAAACCAATCACTCACAGCATTTCCCACTCTTACACACGCTCTACTATTTACATAAAAACTTTTCACCCCTTTTAGTAACCTACCATCAAGTTCATACAATCTTAAAACAGTCCACAAAGCCTCCCTATCAATTCTATCATACGCTTTCTCTTAATCCGTCAATGCCCATAACACATCCTTGCCTTTCGCTAAATACTTTTCACACACTTGTCTCACAGCAAACACCTGATCAACGCATCCCCTCCCTCTCCTAAAGCCACACTGCTCATCACTAATCACTCCCTCTGTACTCTCTCTAACTCTCATAATTAACACTCTACCATACACTTTACCTACAACACTCAACAGACTTGTACCCCTAAAGCTAGTACATTCATACTTATCACCCTTGCCTTTATACAACAGGACCACACAAGCACTTGCCCAGTCAATTGGCACCATACCTTTCTCAAAGCACACATTCAACGATCTTACTAACCAGTCAACAATAGTCACTCCACCACCCTTCAGGCATTCCACAGCACACCCATCCATACCTGCAGCTTTCCCTGTTTTCATATCCTTTACTGCCTTCTCCACTTCTTCCTTCGTGATCAAAGAATCATTCAACCCTCCCAACACATTTATTCCTTGCACCCTTCCATCCGCCACAATCTCAGCCACCCTTTCCTCCTCTACATTTAACAATCTTTCAAAATACTCTGCCCATCTCTTCCTTACTGCATCCATCTCAATTAACATCCTTCCATCCTCTGCTTTTACTCGTTCTTCCTTCCCAGACTCTCCCTTTCGCACCCTTTTCACCTCCTTCCAAAACATTTTCTTATTCTGTTGAAAATTCTCTGTCAGCCGCCTACCCCACCTCTCATCTGCTGCCACTTTAGCATCACGCACAGCCCTTCTCGCTCTATTCCTCTTTTCCTTATACCTTTCATATGACATCTCATCCTTCCTCTGCAGCCACACTTCATATGCCCGTCTCTTCTCAGCCACAACCATACTTACTTCCTCGCACCACCATTCACTTCCTTTTCTTACACCACCACCCACACGTCTCACACCACACACCTCTTCTGCATGCCCCACCACAGCACTCTTAACCCGCCCCGTCCCGGCAACTTTTCGACCACTGGTACCCCCCAATCCCGGGCAATTTTCGACCTTTTTTTTTTTTGCTTAAACTTTCGCTTTTGGTCAGAAACAATGGCCGGTGGCAAAGAAAGTGGTCCCTGGGGTCCCTAATTAGCTTAACCAGGTATGCGATGGTCCCACCTGGCCCCGTGTTCTCCCTATGCGGTGTGAGCATCAAACGTTTTCTATGGTATTATAAGTTTGGGAAACCAATGAAAGTAAGTAGAAATGAATTTATTACAAACATAAAAACATGTGATAAAAGAGTATATTGGATTTTATACAAAAATAGAGCAGAAATAACCATTGTACCATCGTGAGAAACGAGCAAAATCGGCCAACTTGGTTCCCATGAATCGCTATCATTCTAAAATCATGATACATATAATTTTTTTTACTTACATAATACTTCTACAATAACATTATACCATTTTACATTATATTGAACTGTTTTTACGTATTCACAGGCCTTTTGATAACATTTGGCGTAATGCTAGCGCTAATTTACGTAGTGAGTGAACTCGCTGTGACTGATGTTTCAACTCGTATTGTGCTTTTTCTACTAACATAATACCTTTCTAATATTATTATACACTTTTCAACTTTATAGAACTGTTTTGAGATTATTTCAGGCCTTACGTAAATATATAGCGTAATAATAGCGCATAGTAACACACACGGTGAAGTCGCTATGACAACTAATTCAACTTACAACCTATTTTTTTACTTATATAATTATTCTACACTAACATTGCACATGTAAACACTTGATATAATTGATATTACATCATTTCTGAACGTACGATGGAACTTAGCGTCATATTTGCGCGTACTTACACATGGAGTGTTATCGCAATATCATTTGTTTCATCTTACACAAGTAATCAACTTATAAAATACCTTACTATTAACATTACAACATCATCCACTGTATATAATTCCTATCACATACTTACTGACCAGAATGTGGGTGTAATCGTGACATCAATTATGACAACTTACAGTAATGTTCAACTTATACGTTTTATTCATGCTAACATTACACCCGTTTCCACTTTATTTCCTTGCTATCACATATTTACTGACCAGATTTCACAGTGGGTGTAGTTTTGATATCAATTCTTTCCACTTACACTAATTCTCATCTTATACATTACTTTTCTGGAAAAATAACACCCGTTTCAACTTTATATTTCACTTAGCACCTACTGACTGGCCTTACCATTATCATGAGCGTCATTTCGCCTTCCCACACAGTTTCAGAAGTGTACGAGATTATGGTATTCCTTGAAACAAGGCTGAAGGCACAACGCAACATTGCACTCGACACACTCGTATCTTGTGTCTTTTCTCTGCGTTGATGGTCTGACTGTCGAGTGCTTACATACATGGCAGCGACGCTGGGGTTTACGACGGTTTGGTTCGGAAGGGATTGCGCTGGGGTAGTGTCGGGCTGCAAGACGTAGGGGAGTCTGAGCAGCACGGGGGGCGCGGGGGCGGTGTGGGGGTCTTTCCTGGGCATGCTTGGCGATTATTTCACATGCCAGCTCCCTCACAAACCCCTCAAAGGTCTCGGATACTCCGGTGGTCATTGCGTGCAGGTAGTGGGCGTTCAGGACCGTGATGTCGAGCAAGTGGAAAAAGAGTTTCTTGTACCACTTCATCGTTGTCCTGGCACAGTCAACACTTGAAATCATCGAGTCTGACTGATCAACTTGCCTCATGTTCAGATTATAGGCAAGTACAGACTCTGGTTTCCATACGTTGCGCCTCCTCTCGCTACGGTGATCCACGGAGTCTGTGCGGTGCATCAGGGGCTGTGAACAGTTGATAGGAGGCAAACTTCCCTGTTGTGGTTCCACAGGGTTGCAAGGATGTTAATGGCCTGGAAGAAAACCACCTCATTCTTGTCAAGTTTCCTCCCTATCTTGACCATATGGCGACGGTTTCTCTTGACTGTACCACAGACTCCGGTGTCGTGTTGGTGGAGGAACCTAGCGAGAAGAGGGCTAGTGTACCAGTTGTCCAGGTACAAAACATGACCACGATGAAGGTACTCTTCTATCATTGTCTTCACCACGGCCCCAGAGAGTCCTATACTCCGATCTTCTATTATATCTGTTCTGTGCGCCTGTGTACAAGACTATGTCTTGCACATAACCAGTCTTACAGTCACACATAACAAAGATCTTGAACCCGAAACGGTGTCTCTTGCTGGGTATATACTGCCTAAAGGAAATATTGCCTCTCCACAACACAAGACTCTCGTCTATGACGAGGTCTCTGTAGGGATAAAATGAGGAGCGGAACATTTCCCGTAAATGATCAAATACCAGCCTAATTCTCCTCATTTTATCGGTGTTATTTGCATTGGCTGGATCATCTGCATCAAAAAAGTGGAGGCGGCCGAGAATAAACTGAAATCTATTACGACCCATCACCTTTCCAAAGAAAGGTGTTAGGATGATTGGGTCCGTTGTCCAATAGGCAGGAATTTGATTTTTCTTCACCACACCCATCAAGATTACCAGGGCCAAAAATAGGAACATCTCTGATATAGTCACGGGAAAGTCATACTGTTCTGCATGCTTGCTTGTGGTTCCTAGGCGTTCACTTTCAAGGCGCTGGGATTGTGAAAATATATTCGTCTGTTCTACTATGCGCCCAACAAACGCCTCATCAAAAAACAAATTGAAAAAATCTAAACGTGATGACCCAGCATTTACACCTGGAGCCGTGCAACCTGACCGCCACTCCTCAGTGAACTGGTGAATGATGGGAGTAAAATTACTCCCATCCTCCCAGTTCCACGTGACACCACCGTCTCCAGCCACGTCACCATCGTCCCCTTCGTCTGGGTGGGGAGGTGAGGGTGGTGGGGGAGGTTGGGGAGGTGGAGAGCGGCGCCTCTCATCACTCGCACTTCTCTTCCCTCTCCCTTTTCCTTTACCCTTTCCCTTCCCTTTCTTTCCTTTCCCCACATCCTGGGGCTGTGGGGAGGAAGTTTGGGCATATTCAGGGGCAAAAGAAGTGCTGGGGAGTGACTCAACCTCCTCTCCCCTAGGCCTACGAGCACCACGTGCTCGTGCTGCCTCCCTCCCACCAATGGCCCCTTCACCCCGCACTACCCCCACACCACTCTCACTTTCACCCTGCGCTGCCGCCACAACACTTTCCCTTTCTCCCAGCAATCCCACCACACCACTTGCTACTTCCCCAGACAAAGTACTTGAACCATACCTTAGGTGTCGTCTCGCCCCACCTTCTGATCCACGTGGTGATATTTTTTCCTTTCCCAACCACTAGGCGATATCACGTCCTAGGCCTCCGTCATCCTCATCGTCCTCATCCTCGTCCTGATCAGAATCGTGATGGAGATATAGCTGTGCACGTGGTTGGGGAGCAGCCTGGCCTTCCCTTGCCTTACGGTATGTCACATACCGCGTTTTTCGGGGCGAAGGGACCTCCTCATCACTGCTACTTATTTCTTCCTCTGGCTGGACGTAATCACGATCCACCACATCATCATCGAGTGGAGAATCACTGTCTCCAGTGAAGGCTTCCAGGACGGATGCAATTTGCTCATCTGAGAGACCTTTCCGCACCATGTCTGACCTGGGTCACTGCTGGCAGGTGAGTGACCGAGACAAGGGCGAGCGCAGGTCATGCGGGGTCTAGGACGCTGCCCGCCTGGCGGCAGGTAGGGGAGGCTTGGGTACCCGGGCGAAACGAAAATCTCCCGCGAATTTTGAAATTTGTGGAAATTATGAACCTTGCAATTGCAGGACGTTGAAGTACGTCCTCGGGACTGGCTGTGACAAAACGTGAGGACGTGGAAGTACGTCCTCGGGACGGCGCGGGTTAAACAACTGCCATTCCTCCTCCACGCTGCCATTTTCCCGATCTTTCACTGCGTTCCACTCATCTTTCAATTTCTCCTGATACTCTATCTTTTTCTCTCTTTTATCCAACTCACTCACTTTCAAAACCTCCCTGCCACACCTAACCCTCCTAGCTCTCACCCATCTCTTACCTACTCTTAACTTTCCCTCCACCAGAGAAAGGGATATATATATATATATATATATATATATATATATATATATATATATATATATATATCCATCCATCCATTGCCAGACGCCATGTATCCCAAATGGGGTGGTCAAGGGCTTAGAGTTAATTGTTTTACAGGGAGGGGCACTAATCCTCCACCAACCCCACTTGATACGTAGGGATGCCAACAGCATCTGGTGTTCCCTGGCGGTCACCCATCCAAGTACTAACCAGACCCAACGTTGCTTAACTTCGCTGATCGGACGGGAAGCGGTGTACTATGTTGCCAGACGCCTCAATCCCGTTTGGGGTGGCCACAAACAAATCGCCTCCAAGTCGCCCTGTCCCCCGCCATTTCACTGCCCTGCTCCCAACTCACACCCCCCTCTCTCATATACCTCTCCACCTCATCCCTCCATCTCATCCTCAGCCTCCCCCTCCCTCTTCCCCCCTCAACCTCACATTTTTTTTTTTTTTTTAATAACATGGCCAAACCAACTCAGTGTGTTCCTCATAACACTTCCTATCACATCCACATACACACACACACACACACACACACACACACACACATATATATATATATATATATATATATATATATATATATATTTATGTAGAGAGAGAGAGAGAATATTTATATATTTATGTAGAAAGAGAGAGAGAGAGAGAGAGAGAGAGAGAGAGAAAGAGAGAGAGAGAGATACCCAGACGCCATAATCCCTTAAGGGGTGGCCATTTGACTTTGAGGAATCTGTGTTTCGGGGAGGGGCACTCACCCTCCACCAACCCACTTGTTGACAAGTAGGGAGCACGTATGGTTTGGTTATATGGATACCACCCAGCGTTGTAAATGTATTTTTGCCTTACAGGAAACCATTTGGCTTGTCACTCAATGTAAAGCCACCTATAATATATATATATATATATATATATATATATATATATATATATATATATTGCCAGACGCCTCAATCCCGTTCGGGGTGGCCACAAACAAATCGCCTCCACGTCACCCGGTCCCCCGCCATTTCACTGCCCCGCTTCCAACTCACACCCCCCCTCTCTCGTATACCTCTCCCCCCCATCCCTCCATCTCATCCTCGGCCTCTCCCTCCCTCTTCCCCTCCACATCACTCACATACACTCTCTTCGTCAGTCTTTCACCGTCCATCCTCTCCACATGGCCAAACCACCTCAGTGTATTCCTCCTGACGTTTCCTATCACATCCACATTCACACCACAAAAGCTTCCTTATATTCTCATTTGTCAGCATGTCTCTCCATGTGACTTCACAGGCTCCTCTTAAATAACTCATTTCCACTGCTCTCACTCTTGACTTTTGCCCTTCCAGCAATGTCCAAGCTTCACTTCCATACGTTAGAGTTGGTATCACAATCCTGTCATGTAGTAACTTTTTCACTTAGATGCTCACTTCCCTGTTTCTTATCACTGCTTTCAAGGAACCAGCAACCTTTATTCCCTGCTGTACCCTTTCAAGCACTTCTTCCTCCAAACCTCCATCCTTACTCATCACACTACCCAAGTACTTAAACGTACTCACATTTTCCAATTCCTCACCATCCAACCTAGCTGTACATTCACTGACTTCACCTCTCTCAAAGACCATCACTTTACCCGTCCCTGCATTCACCTTTAGATTCCGTTTCTTACTCTTCGAAACTCATCCACCAAGCCTTTCAGTTCTACTTCGTCTTCAATGAACAACACAGTATAATCTGCAAACAACAGTACAGGGAGTTCTCAAACACTACCCCCTCTCCCTAAGGCCACTCCAACATCCACTACCCTACCTTGTACCTCTTTTATTACCCCATGCATGTACAGATTGAACAACCATGGAGACATGACACATCTCTGTTTCAACCCAACCTTCAAAGAGAAAAATTCACTCAGTTCACCATCCACACGCACTGCAGCCTTAGCACCATCATACATACTCTTCACAGCATTCAACAACTTCCCATTTGCTCTATATATTCTTAATACTTTCCACAATCCTTGTCTATCCACCCTGTCATATGCTTTCTCCAAATCCATGAAAGCCGCATACAACTTCTTTCCCTTCTCTAGAAACTTTTCCACTAAAGATCTAAGAATGAATATCTGATCTACACAACCTCTTCCCTTCCTAAAGCCTCCCTGTTCTTCTCCAACTAATTCCTCTGTCCTTTCTCTAACTCTGTCAATAAGTATCCTACCATAGATTTTTCCTATTATACTAAGAAGACAGATGCCCCTGTGATTACCATACGCTTCTTTTTCCCCTTTTCCTTTGTACAGAGGAATAATTATACCTGATTTCCAATCCTCTGGGACTCTACCTTCCTCCCAGGCCAATCTGCACATTGTCCACATCCATTCTACTACTATCTCTCCTCCATACTTCAGCATTTCACCACACACTCCATCAATTCCTGGGGCTTTCCCCAATTTAACTTTCTTCATTGCTTCCACATCTTCTATCCTACTAATTTCTTCCTGTCTCGTCACCTCCCTCATCCTCCCAGCCATTCCAAAGCCACTTATACTCGCATTACTTCCATCCTCTATGTTCAACAATTCCTTAAAGTGTTCTCTCCATCTGCTCACTTTTTCTCCCTTCTTCACCAGTAATCTACCGTTTTTATCTTTCACTTCCCTAATATATATATAATACATATATATATATAATATATATATATATATATATATATATATATATATATATATATATATATATATATTATAGGTGGCTTTACATATATGTATTACATATATATATAATATAAATAAATAAATATATATATATACATATATATATATATATATATATATATATATATATATATATATATATATATATATATATATATATATATATATATATATATATATATATTTTTACATAGCCTATGATTTCATCAACCTTTGTTTAATTTTAACGCACAGTTGCTGCATGTTTGATCACGAACGTGTTCTGCCTCAGTTCCCCCCTTCTACCGTTATAGTAGAGTAAGTCGTCATTTCTGTTGTCAGTGCGGGATTTTCATCTCTTTGTCCCCATGGCTTCATTTGCGCGTCCTTCTTACAAGTTGTATCAAGCTCTGCCAGCCCCTATATAATGAGCTCAGTCATCATTGCCACTTAGATCTGCTCCTCATTTTGTTCACATCTCTGTCCTCCCCTGTTAGATATTATTATTGTGAGTGCTCAAGAAATCTCCAAACATGTAGCAGCTGTGTGTAATTAGAGTATAAGTGTTGTTGCATTTTTTCTTGTACTGTGTAGCATAAGGTTAATTCTTAGGCCTAGTGAGGTTTTTGATTGATGTTGGGTTTTATGTCAGTCATTTTTGATAATAGTTTGTATCTGTAATAATTTATCTGGCATTCACTGAGTATTATCTGGTATCTCATTTTATCAGGGCTGACTTAGATAAATTTACTCTTGCTAATTTCGTGTTAATAGAGGCTATTGCAGTTAACCATATATTTAACCTGTTTATTTGCCATTACATTATCCTTATGAGTCCTGAACGTTTTGCTGTTAGTTTGAGCATTAAACTTTAACTTGTAATTTTACCTAACTCTTTTGTTTTGAACCTGGAACTTTACGAGACAGTAGTGATTATTAGTATTCTCACTTAAAGTGTACATTATCTTTCTCTGTTCCGTAACATAAATTTGGCGACCTCTCATCAGGATATTCAGGATATTATCATAAGGATATTGCTTGATATTTTGTGACTGTTACTTATTCATGATGTCTACTATTACTACGCTTGATGAAGCCAAAGATTTTTTGTCAAATGTGTAAACAGTGTGTGATGTAGAAAACAGAACAAAGAATGAACTTAAGCTTGTTGCTCAACAATTGGGAATTGCTGTTCGCTCTCATCATTCTAAAGATCAAATTGTTGGCATGATTAATGAAAGTTTGTTTCATGTAACTCCTCCAACTGAGCAAACGCAGATTGAATTAGCTAAGTTACAGCTAGCCCTGCAGGAGGCTCGTGTGAAGGAAGCTGAATTTCAAGCACAGGCTAAGGAGGCTGAATTTCAGGCAAAAGCTAAGGAGGCTGAGGCACAAGTTGAAATTGCTAGGATTCAGGCAGACCATGAGTATCGCATGAAACAAGGTGGAACTGGATCATCTAGCTCTGATGATTTTGATGTGGCTAAAAATGTTAAACTTGTCCCTCCTTTTAATGAATCTGATTTAACAAAGTATTTTCAGTTGTTTGAGAGGGTAGCTACAGGTTTTAATTGGCCTAAGGAGTATTGGCCAGTACTCCTTCTAACTGTTCTCACCGGTAAAGCTCAAGTAACTTATGCATCTTTGCCTCAGGATTAGTCTGATAATTATAATGTAGATAAGAGCTTGATTCTTAAGGCCTATGAGCTTGTTCCTGAAGCTTATAGAGTAAAATTTAGGACAACTTACAAGCAAGATAAGCAATCCCATGTTGAGTATGCAAAAATCAAAGAAGATTTGTTAGAGCAGTGGTTAAATTCTAAGAATGTGGATTCTGATTTTGACAAATTTAAGCAGATGATTTTGCTGGAGGACTTCAAAAGGTGTATTAGTAAAGATGTAAGCCTATATCTTGATGAGAAAAGAATAGATAATTTGTCTGATGCTGCAGTTTTAGCTGATGAGTTTTTTCTCACTCACAAGAGATATTCTAGAGAAAAAGGGAAAGCTGAGAGTAAGTACGTTGCCTCTACTCAGAGTACAGGTAACAGGAAAGAAAATAAAGATGATGTTTCTCAGGAAGTAAATACCAGCTTCACGTCTAGATTTCAGAAAAGTAAATGTACTTATTGTAGTAAGCTTGGTCATACTACGGAGAAATGTTTCAGGAGACAGCGTGATGTGAACAAAAAGGAGTCTTTAAATATTCAGTCAATTGGTCTAGTGTCCACTCTTGAGAGTTCCCAGAATTCTTTAACTGAGTTAACTGAACCTGCTTTGAGGGGTAACTTAAATTCTCATGATGGAGCTCCTCTTTTGAGCAGTAACGTGGGTGACACTCTCAAGAGTTCATGTGCTAATTTCCTGTCTGATGGTTTTGTCAGTCCTCTGGACAGTGTTGAGAGGAAATCAGTTCAAATATATCGTGATACAGGTGCTTGCCAATCCCTTATGCTGACCAGTGTTCTAGGCTCTAATGTTAATTCCTCTGATGAAACTGTAATCTTACAAGGTGTAGGGAATAATTATTTCTCAGTCCCTCTGTGCAGAGTGAATTTAGAGTCTGGTTTTGTTAATGGTTCCGTTATGGTTGGGTTGGTTGAGACACTCCCAATGTCAGGTGTAACTTTCTTACTTGGAAATGATATTGGTGGAAGTCAAGTGTGTCCAGCTCCTCAGTTGTCTAGTTAGCCAGTGGCTCCGACCCAGGATTGTGATGTCCCTGATGTGTTCCCTGCATGTGCTGTCACTAGGGCTAAGTCTAAAGTTACTGGTGATTTAGAGGATAATGATGATGATGATGATGTTATCCTAGCTGACACTTTTCTTGCTAATTTGGACCACTCACCAGATGAGGCAGTACCCCGTGGTGTTGATAATTTGTCTCGTCAAGAGTTGGTTGAGTTGCAGGTTGCTGACCCTGAGTTGAAAGGTCTAGCTAACTCTGCTTACAGTGAAGAAGAGTCAGCCGGTGCTTCTACTTGTTATTATGTAAAGTCAGGAGTACTTATGAGGAAGTGGAGACCCCCAACAGCATCAGCCGACTGTGAATGGGAGGTTGTACATCAAATTGTCATCCCTCGTCTTTGTAGGCAGGGTATCATTAGAGTGGCTCATGATTCCAGTTTGGCAGGACACCTTGGAGTGAGGAAGACTGTGGCACGCATTTTGAAACACTTCTACTGGCCAGGTATCTTCAGGGATGTTTCCTGGTATTGTAAGTCTTGTCACACCTGTCAAGTTGTGGGGAAGTGTAATCAGACCGAAAAGGTTGCACCTCTAGTTCCCATTCCTCCTTTTGAGGCGCCTTTCACCCGTGTGTTGGTGGATATTGTGGGCCCTCTTCCTAAGACTTCTTCAGGATTTTATGTGTTGACCCTGATTGATATGGCTACTCGTTATCCTGAAGCCATTCCACTTAGAAACATCTCAGCAAAGAACGTGGTTAAGGAAATGCTAGGGTTCTTCACAAAGTTTGGTCTGCCCAAGGAGGTACAGTCAGACCGGGGAAGTAATTTCATGTCAAACGTTTTCAAGCAGTCTCTGAAAGAGTTGGGCATCACCCAGATCACGTCTTCAGCTTACCATCCCCAGACCCAAGGAGCGTTGGAGAGATATTATCAAACACTCAAATCGATGCTCAAGAAATACTGTTTGGAACATCAGAAAGACTGGGATAAAGGTCTTCCATTCGTTGTGTTTGCTGCAAGAGAATCTCCAAATGAATCACTGGGCTTCTCACCTATTGAACAACTGTTTGGCCATGAAGTAAGAGGATCCCTTAAGTTACTCAAGGAATGCTGGCTGTCGGAGGAAGATGACGTCAACCTGCTGGAGTATGTGATGAAATTCAAAGAACGGCTGTCCACTGCTTTACAGCTGGCGAGAGAGAATTTAGGAGCTGCTCAGGAGAAGATGAAGACTTGGTATGATAAGAGGTCCAGGTTACGCCACTTTCAGCCAGGAGATCAGGTTTTGATTCTGCTACCAGTTCATGGGCAACCTCTTCAAGCAAAGTTTAGTGGTCCTTATTTCGTGGAGAAGAAACTCAGTGATGTCAACTATGTCATCGCCACACCAGATCGTAGAAAGAGCAAGCAACTATGTCACATCAGCATGCTAAAGTTATATCACAGGCGGGACAAAAATAATCCAGTCTGCACTGTAGCTGTTCCACCCGAGTCTGCAAGTGAAGCTCTCCCATGCAGTATGAGCCTGAGTGATAGTTTGGGGAAGAATCCTGATATCATGAATGATCTCCAGACTAAGCTTTCTCATCTACCTCCTGAGGAAAGGCAGGAGTTTTCGGCATTAATGCAGGAGTACCCGCAAGTGTTCCGTGCCACTCCAGGAAGAACCACTGTGTTGATGCATGATGTCGATGTTGGAGACGCAAAGCCAATTAAATTGCCTCCTTACCGTGTGAACCTAGTGAAAGTTCCTCTCATCCAGAAGGAGCTTGGCTACCTGTTGGACCACAAGATGATTGAGCCCTGTCAGAGCGAGTGGAGTTCTCCTGTCACTCTAGTCCCTAAGCCAGGTGGGTCACAGAGGCTTTGCATCGACTACAGACGTGTTAATCAGATAACTAAAACAGACACTTACCCTCTCCCTCGTGTGGAAGATTGCATAGACAAGATCGGAAAGGCTAGGTACATAAGTAAGTTTGATTTGTTAAAGGGATACTGACAAGTACCTATGACTGAACGTGCTAGGGAGATCTCATGTTTTGTAACACTAGGAAAGGCTTTTGCATGTTCTGTAATGCCGTGTGGTATGAAGAATGCACCAGCTACATTTCAGAAGCTCATGAATGTTGTAACAGAGGGTTTGGCAGGGTGTGTTGTTTATATTGATGATGTATTAATCTTCAGTGACAACTGGAAAGATCACCTATGCCATGTCAGTAAATTTTTTGAGCGTTTGGTTCAGGCTAATCTTGTAGCTAATTTATCAAAGTGTGAGTTTGGTCAAGCTAAATTTCAGTACCTTGGGTATGTAATTGGTGATGGACATGTTGCACCACCAGGAGCTAAGGTTCAGGTTATAAGTGATCTTCCCAGACCTAAAAGTAGGAAGGAGCTATAAAGATTTTTGGGAATGGTAGGTTATTACAGGAGATTTGTTCTTAACTTTTCTATTCTTGTATCACCACTTACAGATCTACTGAAAAAGGGAGTTAAATTTGTCTGGACTGATAACTGTGAATCCTTTTTCAACAAACTTAAAGCTATTCTATTAAGTCAGCCAGTGCTCGCTACTCCAAATTTTGCTAAGCCTTTTAAGATTGCTGTTGATGCAAGTGATACAGGAGCTGGGGCTGTTTTGCTGCAAGAGGATGATCAGGGTATTGAACATCCTGTATCTTATTACAGTAAGAAGTTCACTCCACCTCAAAAGAACTACTCCACTATTGAGAAAGAGCTTTTGGCCTTGATTTTGGGTTTACAGCAGTTTTCATTTTATTTGTGTTCTGGTTTTGACCCCATAGTCATTTATACCGATCACAACCCACTGAAATTCCTTAGTAAGTTTAAAGATAAAAATCAGAGATTGACAAGATGGAGTCTACTTCTTCAGGAGTATTCATTAGACATACAACATGTCAAGGGGAAAGAAAATGTTATTGCAGATTGCTTATCTAGACTTTAGACAGATTGTTTTAGAGTAATAAGAAATTTCCTTTGTAAATTTCTTTTTCTTTGTGGGGAGGTGTTACATAGCCTATGATTTCATCATCCTTTGTGTAATTTTAACGCACAGTTGCTGCATGTTTGATCACGAGCGTGTTCTGCCTCAGTTCCCCCCTTCTACCGTTATAGTAGAGTAAGTCGTCATTTCTGTTGTCAGTGCGGGATTTTCATCTCTTTGTCCCCATGGCTTCATTTGCGCGTCCTTCTTACAAGTTGTATCAAGCTCTGCCAGCCCCTATATAATGAGCTCAGTCTCTGCATCATTGCCACTTAGATCTGCTCCTCATTTTGTTCACATCTCTGTCCTCCCCTGTACAGATACTATTATTGTGAGTGCTCAAGAAATCTCCAAACATGTAGCAGCTGTGTGTAATTTGAGTATAAGTGTTGTTGCATTTTTTCTTGTACTGTGTAGCATAAGGTTAATTCTTAGGCCTAGTGAGGTTTTTGATTGATGTTGGGTTTTATGTCAGTCATTTTTGATAATAGTTTGTATCTGTAATAATTTATCTGGCATTCACTGAGTATTATCTGGTATCTCATTTTATCAGGGCTGACTTAGATAAATTTACTCTTGCTAATTTCGTGTTAATAGAGGCTATTGCAGTTAACCATATATTTAACCTGTTTATTTGCCATTACATTATCCTTATGAGTCCTGAATGTTTTGTTGTTAGTTTGAGCATTAAACTTTAACTTGTAAAATTTCCTAACTCTTTTGTTTTGAACCTGGAACTTTACGGGACAGTAGTGATTATTAGTATTCTCACTTAAAGTGTACATTATCTTTCTCTGTTCCGTAACAATATATAGTGGTGGGTGGTGGCGAGCATCATCCACTCACTTGATGTAGTGCTGTCTGCTTCTTCCTTAGCCTTTATCATTCTTTTTCTGTGCCTGCCCTCCTCACTTCCTATTTCTCCCATGTTTTCTGTCACTTCCTATTGCTTTTCTTTCCTTTACAGGTGGTTTTACACTGAGTGACGAGCCAAATGGTTTCTTGCAAGGTAAGAAACCTTTTACAACGCTGGGTGGTAACCATGTAAAAAAACCATACGTGCTCCCTACTTGTCAATAAGTGGGTTGGTGAAGTGTTAGTGCCTCTCCTCACAAAACATTACTCAAAGTCAAATGGCCACCTCTTACGGGATTATGACGTCTAGCAATCTCTCTCTCTCTCTCTCTCTCTCTCTCTATATATATACAGGAGGTCGCGCATGCGAGTTTGTAGGCTACCAAGCGCCACCCAAGCCGATCATGCGTGTTCATGTTATATCACTATTTTGACCCTTCTTTTGTATTCCAAGCATGTCGCTTGGTACAATTTTGAACTAGACATAAGGTTGAAAGTCCTCCAAAATATAGCACTGAAATTGATTTGTGAGGTGAAGGTGGATGACAGACCGCCAGCGCGGGCGAGTTTGTACCAAGGGACACCGACAGGGTGAGTCACCGCCAATCCACTTGCTGTACATTGTTAGTTATTGTTAGCATCTAACAATTGCTATGAATATAATTCTAATTTATGTACCAGATTATTAAGTAAATTTTGCCAATGCCCTAACATGTTAATTAAGGTCAATATTGTTTCTCTTTAACCCTGAAACTCTTATGCTAATGATATGGCTACGTGCTATTTTCAGCGTTTCCAGCGCATGCTGTTGGTGGTACTGCGAAGGCCCGGTTTTGCCTCGCGTATCATTCTCTATGTACAAAAGCTACACATTTTTTTTTTTTTTATGTGTGTTGATTGTGCTCTTAATGTCTTCTGATACTATGTTGATGACCCTACCGCTGGGCCTTCAGGGGTGCAAGAGAGCGGCCCTGCTCAAGGCTCCAAGTCTTTTAAAGGGGCTGTTTTCTATACCCACAAAGCTCGCCTTGGTCTTAGGGATAAAGCACGTGGTGTCAGTGTGGCTGCTTTGGAGGACGGTGAGAGTCATAGTGATGATGGTGATAATGGTGCAGCTAGTGTGGCGTTATGTGAGAATGCTGGCGATGGTGATACGGCTCCTGGTGCCATAGTTCGTGGTGGTGAAAGTGATGGGGTTGGTGGTGATGATGGTGATAGTAGTGATGACGCTGGTGATAATGGTGGATGTGTGGCACTACCTGAGGGTAATGGGGGTGGTGATAATGCACGTGGTGGCCTAGTGCATTATCACCACCCCTTAGTGCATATTTGATGTCTTTATGTCCATTAACATCTATGTACTGAATGGTTTTGTGATCATGAACTTTGAGTAAAAATTCTGTCGCACTTGGAAAACAGGTGTTTTCTCTTGCACTAATTGATTTATCCAAAATCTGTTTATATATTCATAATCTGCATCCTTTCCTCTTTACTATTGTTTTTTAATGGAGTCTCTAGCATTATTAATAACGGAGTTATACTTCGTTGAAGTTGTATACTAAAAATCGCCGATTTTCGGCATTTCGAAAAAAACTATAATTTCGTATATTTACGTATATTATTTTCAATGACTAACAATATAGGCATTTTCGGCATACTATACTCTTCATTTTGGTCTTTGAATGAAGACTCTAGCTTTAAAAACAACGGAGTTATGATCGTTTCAATATTCGCAAACTTTAAACGCGATTTCTGGCTTTTTAAAAAAATGTCACTTGGTTCAAACTCGCACGCGCGGCCATTTTATATATATATATATATATATATATATATATATATATATATATATATATATATATCGACTGAGCCGATCTTTGCCACATTTTCCCTGAAAATTTTTCTATCTCATCCCTCCACGTCCTGTCTGGCCTTTTTCTGCTACGCCTACAAACTCTTGGTGTCCAGTCAGTCAACCTCTTGCTCCATCGATTATGCCTTATTCTTGCTACATGGCCTGCCCACCTCAACTTCTCTTCTTTTATAACTTCTATAATATCTTTTACTTTAGTTTGCTCTCTCACCCAAGTTGATCTTTTCCTGTCTCTTAAAGATATTCCCAACATTGACCTTTCCATTGCTCTCTGAGAACGAATTAATTTAATTTCCATCGATTTTGTCAGTTTCTAGTCTCACAACCATACGTCATAGCTGGAATTATACATTATATACTTTTCGTTTCATACAAATTGGCAAGCTACTTTTCATAATGTCCCTATGTTTAACGAAAGCTTTCCATTCAACTGTAATGCGTTTTTTTTTTATTCTGCTCTCATTATCTTTCGTTAATTTTAGTATTTGTCCCAGGTAATTGTACTCCTCGACTTCTTCAAGAATATCTCCACTTCTTCTTATGATGCTCTGTAGTGTTTGAGGATTAAACATTACTTTAGTTTTAATCCGGTTCATCTTTAGCCCTACTTTGAGACTTTCTATGTTCAGGTCATTTAACATTTCTTGCAATGTCTCTGCTGTTTCTGAGATTAGGATAATGTCATCTGCAAATCTTAAATGGTTTAGCTTCTCTCCATCTATGTTCACTCCTTTGTTTTCCCAGTCTAGCCTTCTGAAAATACTTTCTAGGCATGCTGTAAATAACTTTGGTGACATCGCATCTGCCTGACGCACGCCCTTTTCAATCTTAATTTTCTCAGAGTCCTTATGTAATTTAACTGTAGCAGTTCCCTCTTTAATATATGTTTTCGAGCAGTTTTACAATATTCTCATCCACTCCTTGTTCTCGCAATGAATTTATAATTACTATGTGCTCCACTGAGTCGAAAGCCTTTTCGTAATCAGCAAAACCTAAGCACGGTGGTAGTACCCGCTTCGGAATCCTGCCTGTTCACGAGGTTGGTTTTCCTCCAAATTTGTAGTTATTATGTTTGTAAGGACTTTAGTGAAGAGTTTGTAAATGACTGATAGCAAGCTAATGGGTCAATAGTTACTAAGGTCTTTTGAGTCACCCTTTTTGTAAAGCAAAACAACTATTGCATTACACCATGTTTTGGGAATTTTCTTCTTTTTTATACATCGAGTAAATAAGTGAGCAAGACTATTTGGTACTTCTGGCCCTGCATCCAACAGTAAATCTGCTACTATTCCATCGTCTCCCGGATCTTTCCCTCTTTTCGTATTTTGGAGAGAATTATTTACTTCGTCTGGTGTTACCTCTGGTATTTCACTTGTGTCAACTGAAAAGTTAGCTATTGGTAGTTGTCACGCGGTTTTTAAGAATATGATATTAAGAGACAATGTTCAATAATACTGAAGAGCAGGGACAATGAATTGTCTTGGTAAAAATCAAGCAATGATTACTTTATGCTAGCTTGCTTCGCCGATTCTCTCAGGACGGGAATTTATAAACTTTCTCAACAGTACACAGCAGAGACTAATTACTCACAAATGCTGTTTATTAGTACTGTTGGCCTCTGGAGAAAGTGACTTCACCCCTGACAATCAATAACTAATACTATTAATAATAACAGATTCTTGCTGATGCATTAACTCCTAGATGGCACAACAGATTTTAAGCTTAATACAACAAGACTGGCCTAAGTACCAGTTATGAACAGCAAAGCGTTTATGTAAGCTAGGAGCTATAAGGAAAATGAGGTTAATTATGGAGAAATGAAACACGAGTTTACATTACATTAAGCTCAAAGAAAAAGAACTGTTATATTTATTGATTACAAAGGAATAAATTTACGTTACATTTCAAAGTGAATTCAAATAAGGAGATCGCACTCACTCTCTCTCTCAAAAGCTGACCCTTAAACCTAGGGAAAAAAACGAAAAGTAATACTGGTCAAAGAGTGAACTAAGCGAATGACTGGGCATCGTCACTGGAAGGACACTGCACTCGCTGTCTCTCGCCAATCACAGCTAAGTGGGAATACGGCAGCGGTGGGAACTAGGTGTCGTTAAGGAAGGACATTGCCACACACAACCTGCCTCCAGGGTGCACAAATCTTGACTGACTAAATCGTGGGAAAGAGGCAAGTGCTGTGGCAGCATTACTAACGGCTAGAATGAGCGAAAAATGCCCAAAACAAATCGCTCAGTGGAAGCGCCAATGTCTTGCGCAAAGACGATCACTTATGACAGTGAAAAGATGTTTTGAAAACACTCCCGACCGGGTGAGCGGTTAACTGAACGATAACACTGGGATTCCACTAGAGTTCGCGGTTTCCCACCAAATGATGTCACGGGCCGACTCGTGACAGTAGTACGGTCTTTGATGCATACAGTTCTTTGTAAAATTCTTTAACTCTCTTCACCATCTTATCTCTGCATTTAATGACTTCATCGTTTTTGTCTTTTAGTGATGTAATTTGTTGTTTTCCATGTGCCATTTTACTTCGGACCTGTTTCAGAGTTTTTCCTATTGTCATGGTTTCTTTGATTTGATCCATGTTTCTCTTTCTTTTTTCCTCTCTTTGTCTTTTGTTGATAAGCTTATTTAATTCCGCTCGTTCTATTTCATCTTTCTTTGTTTTCATTTTCATTTCCTTTCTTTTTTTCATAAGCTAAGAGTCTTTTCTGAATATTTCTTGGCTTTCGTTGTATTAGGTTTTCTTACTACCTCCGCTGATTCTTTTAGCATTTTTGTTAGTCTGTCATTCAGCTCATCAGTGTCACATTCAGCATTACTGAGAGCTTGAAATCTGTTCCTTATTTCAAACTGAAAGGCTGCTTTGTTTTCGTTTACTTTTATTGGGCATATCTTTTTATCTTTAATCATTTTCTTTCTTTCACTTTTGAAATTGAATCTTGCTGTGCAACCCACCATTCGATGGTCACTTCAGATATTTACTTTGTTGATAACTGTGACATTTCTGATCGTGTTATTCTTATCTCCTATAATGAAGTTAATTTCGTTCTTTGTTTCTCCATTTGGGCTTCTCCAGGTCCACTTTCTCCCTGTTCTTTTGTGAAAGAATGTGTTCATTATTCTCATGTTAAACATTTCTGCAAAGTTTACGAGCATTTCTCCTCTTTCATTCCTTTCTCCCACTCCAAATTTTCCCATACATGCTTCTCCATTTTTTTGATTTTCCAACTTTTCCATTGAAGTTTCCCATGAGTATAGTGTAGGTGGTATTTTCCTCTTCCATAATCTGGGGGATGTCATCATAGAATGTTTCAATTTGTTCATCTGAGCTCTGAGAAGTTGGTGCATATACTTGTATTACTTTTAGGGTAATGAGATGAGAATGGCAGTGCGTTAGTGGACATTTGTGCTGGGGGGGGGGTTGGTGTTAGCCAATACCCTCTTCAGGCATAAAATGATCCACAGGTATACATGGCGAGTGATGAGAAGGGTGGGTGGTGAACTGAATGAAAGAAAGGCAATGGTTGATTGTGTGTGTGTGTGGATGAAAGGATGCGAAAATGTGTAATGGATGCAAGAGCTTATAGAGGTTGAAGGAGTGGACTTTCTGACCACTACTTGAGTAGTTGCAAGGAGGGTGGAAAGATTACAAGAGGATGAGAAAAAGGCAGAGTATAAGAGAGAAGTGGAGGAACGATTGAGCAAATATGAATTGGAGCAGATGGGGGACGTGGAAGGTGTGTGCAGGATATATACAGAAGAAATATGTGCAGCATGTGATGTGGTGTGTGGGAGGAAGAGAAGACGGAGGGGGGTGCAAGGAGCAGTGTGGTGGACTGAAGAGGTGAGACAGGCTGTGGCACAAAAGAAGAAAGCATACAATGAATGGATGAGAAACAGGGACGTGGAAGAAGTTGAGAGGCGGAAGAGAGTTAAATGTAGAAAGAGAGAGGTGAAAAGATTAGTAAGAGAGAGTAAGAAGAGAGTGGATGAGGAATTTGGAAGGAATTTGAGTGTAAAGTGGAGGGACTGTAAGAAGATGTTCTGGAAAGAGGTGAAGAGAGTAAAACAGGGTAGAAGTGAGGTTAGCAGATAAGAATGGTAGATTACTAGTGAAGAAGGGAGAAAAATGAGCAGATGGAGAGAACACTTTAAGGAATTGTTGAACATATAGGATGGAAGTAATGTGAATATAAGTGGCTGGGGAATGGCTGGGAGAAGGAGGGAGGTGAGAAGACAGGAAGAAATCAGTAGGATAGAAGTTGTGGAAGCAATGAAGAAAGTCAAAATGGGGAAAGCCCCAAGAATTGATGGAGTGTGTGGTGAAATGCTGAAGCATGGGGGAGAGATAGTAGTAGAATGGTTGTGGAAGATGTGCAGATTGGCCTGGGAGGAAGGTAGAGTCCCGGAGGATTGGAAGTCAGGTATAATTATTCCCTTGAACAAAGGAAAAGGGGAAAAAGAAGTGTGTTGTAATCATAGAGGCATTTGTCTTCTTAGTATAATAGGAAAAGTGTATGGTAGGATACTTATTGACAGAGTTGGAGAAAGAACAGAGAAATTAGTTGAAGAAGAACAGGGAGGCTTTAGGAAGGGAAGAGGTTGTGTTGATCAGATATTCATTCTTAGATCTTTAGTGGAAAAGTTTCTAGAGAAGGGAAAGAAGTTGTATGCGGCTTTCATGGATTTGGAGAAAACATATGATGGTGGATAGACAAGGATTTTGGAAAGTATTAAGAATATATGGAGTAGATGGAAAGTTGTTGAATGCTGTGAAGAGTATGTATGATGGTGCTAAGGCTGCAGTGCTGTGGATGGTGAACTAAGTGAATTTTTCTCTTTGGAGGTTGGGTTGAAACAGGGATGTGTCATGTCTCCATGGTTGTTCAATCAGTTCATGGATGGGGTAATAAAAGAGGTACAAGGTAGGGTAGTGGATGTTGGAGTGGCCCTGGTGAGAGAGGATAGTGTTTGGAAACTCCCGGTACTGTTGTTTGCAGATGATACTGTGTTGTTCAGTGAAGACGAAGGGGAGCTGCAAGGCTTGGTGGATGAGTTTGGGAGAGTGTGCAAGAAACAGAATCTGAAGGTGAATGTAGGGAAGAGTAAAGTGATGGTCTTTGAGAGAGGTGAAGTCAGTGAATGTACAGTGAGGTTGGATGGTGAGGAATTGGAAAATGTGAGTACGTTTAAGTATTTGGGTAGTGTGATGAGTAAGGATGGAGGTTTGGAGGGTGAAGTGCTTGAAAGGGTACAGCGGGGAAGAAAGGTTGCTGGTTCTTTGAAAGCAGTGATAAGAAACAGGGAACTGAGCAAGTGAAAAAGTTAGTACATGACAGTATTATGATACCAACTCTTACGCATGGAGGTGAAGCTTGGACATTGTTGGAAGGACACAAGTCAAGAGTGAGAGCAGTGGAAATGAGTTATTTAAGAGGAGCCTGTGGAGTCACATGGAGAGACAGGCTGACGAATGAGGATATAAAGGAGCATTGTGGTGTGGATGTGGATGTGATAGGAAGTGTTATGAGGAACACACTGAGGTGGTTTGGCCATGTGGAGAGGATGGAGGGTGAAAGACTGACAAAGAGAGTGTATGTGAGTGAGGTGGAGGGGGTAAGAGGGAGGGGGAGGCCGAGGATGAGATGGATGGAGGGGGTGGAGAGGTATATGAGAGAAGAGGGTGTGAGTTGGGAGCAGGGCAGTGAAATGGCGGGGGACAGGACGACGTGGAGAAGATTTGTTTGTGGCAACCACAAACGGTATTGAGGCGTCTGGGAATAGAGAGATAGATAGATAGACTTTCAGGGTATATTTTTTACACAGTCTGACTACATCCAGTGCTGCTTTGTCAGATACAGTACTGAATTTAACGATGTTGTCTGCAAGATTTCTGTTAATTAGAAATCCTACACCACTAACTCTTTCATTTTTCCCTTCCTCTGTAGTAAAATTGGTGGCCACTGTCATTGAGCTGAATTACTTTTTCTTCTTTTCTGTGGAACTCACTCAAACCTACAGTATCCCAACTAATGTTTTCCAGTTCAGTCATTAAGTTATCAAGCTTGTAATCTTCAGCGAGGCTTCTTACATTTTATGCATACATCTTCATGGATGTAAGAGTGTTTAATATCCCAGGCTCTAACTTGTCAACACAGTGCTTACTCACTTTCGGTGGGACACTGCCTGTAAGCACAGGAGGCAGTGCGGTTGGACCTTTAGTAGACGATGATTCAACAGGAACGCCCATTAAATACTTTGCAATAGAACTTACGTTTGGTTGGGAGGATTGTGGCAAATAATCTCACCTCCCTGCCACATAGTTTCTGGTGAGATATTATTTTTCTGCCACCTCGTTCATTATATTCGGTGGAGCCCTATATATCTATAGGGGGTCCCATGGTCCGCACCATCTAAGACGGTACCATGTATATCTACAAGGCCTTCCCCTATCCGCCACCCGGGGACACGCCAGGTAGCAGTGGGATCCTGCCCCTGGATATATATATATATATATATATATATATATATATATATATATATATATATACAGAGAGAGAGAGAGAGAGAGAAGTTGTGTCCCCCCCTGTGGCGGGGGGGACACAATCTGGCCACACTATGGGGTTGTACTACTACTCTGCGGCTATGTTGTGTAAGGAAGAATACTGCCACCGTATTCCCTGCGTGTCGTAAAAGGCAACTAAAAGGGGCTGGATGAGAGGACTAGGGACCCCCTCCTCTGTTTTTTAGTTCCTAAAAAGAGAGAGGCCAGAGAAAGGGATGGGGGATGGAGTTATCCCCGTACCCTGAAGATTGGGTCTATGAATGTGCGTGGATGTACAGTAGTACGATTGAGGCTAAAAGGGAGGAGATTGGGAGAATGCTTGTGAGAAGAAAGTTGGATGTGTTAGCTTTGAGTGAAACGAAGATGAATGCGAAGGGTGAGTCTATGTTTGGAAGTATGAATGGAAGATTGTCAGGTGTTGATAGAGGAAGGGCAAGAGAAGGTGTGGCCTTGTTGGTGAGTCCGGAAGAACAGCAATGTGTGATCGAATGGAAGGAGGTGTCATCGAGACTGATGTGGATGAAAGTGAAATTTGAACGTGAGCTATCAGCTGTGGGTGTTTGGGAATGCATATGGGCATGGTAGTGAAAGGGATGAAGAAGAGAGGGAGTCATTCTGGAATTGTGTTGATGAGTGTCTGCAGAGTTTTGGAGCGAATGTGAATGTGGTAAGGATGGGAGATCTGAATGCTAGAGTGGGAAATGTAGCAGTTGAAGGCGTAGTTGGTATGCATGGTGTGCCTGGAAACAATGAAAATGGGGAACGAATGATACGGATGTGCGTTGAGTGAGAGATGGTGATTGGAAATACTCTGTTTGAGAAGAATGATATTTATAAGTATACATGGGTGAGACAGGAGGGTGGAAGGGTTGTTGATGGAGCATTGATGGACTATGTGGTTGTGTCCAGGAATGTAATAGGAAGATTGTTGGATGTGAGAGTTCTGAGAGGGGAGGGTGGAGGTATGTCTGACCACTGCCTGGTGGAGGGAAAGTTAAGAGTAGGTAAGAGATGGGTGAGAGCTAGGACGGTTAGGTGTGGCAGGGAGGTCTTGAAAGTGAGTGAACTGGATAAAAGAGAGAAAATGATAGAGTATCAGGAGAATTTGAAAGATAAGTGGAACGCAGTGAAATATCAGGAAAATGGCAGTGTGGAGGAGGAATGGCAATTGTTTCAGAGTGATGTAGTGGGGCATGGAGAAGAGATGTGTGGTGTGAGATGTGTGGACGGTGGTGTAAGAAAAGGAACTGAATGGTGGTGAAAGTAAGTATAGCTGTGGCTGAGAAGAGACGTGCATATGAAGTGTGGCTGCAGAGGAAGGCTGAGGTGTCATATGAGAGGTATAACGAAAAAAGGAATAGGACGAGAAGGGCTGTGCGTGATGCTAATGTGGCAGCAGATGAGAGGTGGGGTAGGCGGCGGTCTGAGAATTTTCAACAAAATAAGAAAATGTTCTGGAAGGAGGTGAAAAGAGTTTAAAAGGGAGTGTCTGGGAAGGAAGAGCGACTAAAAGCAGAGAATGGAAGGATGTTAACTGAGATGGACGCAGTAAGGAAGAGATGGGCAGAGTATTTTGATAGATTGTTAAATGCAGAGGAGGAGAAGGTGGCTGAGATTGTGGCAGATGGAAGGATGGAAGAAATAAATGTGTTGGGGGAGTTGAATGATTCTTTGATCACGAAGGAGGAAGTGGAGGAGGCAGTAAAGGAGATGATAAAAGGAAAAGCTGCAGGTATGGATGGCTGTGCTATGGAATGCCTTAAGGGTGGTGGAGTGACTATTGCTGAATGGTTTGTAAGATTGTTGAATGTGTGCTTTGTGAAAGGTATGGTGCCAATTGACTGGGCAAGTGCTTGTGTGGTCTATCCATCTATCTATATTCCTAGGCTGCTTCCCCCAAGGAAAGGGAAGTAGCCGAGACAGAATGACACACTCCCCATTTAGTCATCCATTCAGACACATTCATTTGCATCTTAGCCCCAAAGGGGAGAAGGGACAGATCCTCACAGCACCACACAGCACAAGGGTCAACTGTGTTGTGCAATCAGTGACATCCGCATCAGGGCCCGACAGCAGAGCTGGTTTACCCCAGCCACATCATAATAGACCCATCTCCTTACCAGCACCTGACATGACTAGCTGATCAGACCAAATGCGGGAGAATATCCCCTTAGGGCTGCGTCATCATTTATTCATTCACAGTTTCTCTCCATTTATATCTGTCACACACAGCCACTCTTCCTTGCTCAACAGACATCCCTCTCGCATCCAGTGCTCTCTTCACACTGTCCGTCAATCCTATTCGTGGTCTCCCTCTCAGCCTTACACCTCTCACATCAGATCTAGTTATCTTTTTCACCAATCGCTCATTATCCATTCTCTCCATATGCCCAAACCATCGCAACACCCTCTGCTCAACTCTACCAGCCATCTCCCGAACAACTCCAGTTCTCCTTCGCACTTCATCATTTCGCACTCGATCCATATGCGTCACTCCACACATACTCCTCAGACACCTCATCTCCATTACGTTCTAACTTTTCTTCTCTGCTACACCCATATTCCATGTTTCAGCCCCATATTGTCATAAAAGACTTTGTAACTCCTTTGTGGTTACTTGTGGTTGAGTTATATATATATTAGACTTGGGGCGAGCAGTTGTTATACTTGAGTAGCTTGTAAGTAGTTAATCTTCTTTCCCATTTGTCATGTAGTGACAGGAGAGGTAAAGAATAGTATGGGACTATTTTTATTTGTCTTGGAAATATTAACAAGTCTCTCACTCACGAGTGAGTTGAGCAGAGTCCCTGTCTCTCTGTCTCGCTCTCTCTCTCTCTCTCTCTCTCTCTCTCTCTCTCTCTCTCTCTCAAGTTGCTAAGCCCTTCTCCCTGCGACCTGTCTGTTTTAAGGCTAGCTTCTTTCTGCCCTCTCTTTCCTAAATTCTGGTGAAACAGGAGACGTATCACGTGTGTTCCTTGTGAGTGGAAAGTTCTAGAAGCCTGTGTGTGAGTATGTGTGTATGTGTGTGTATGGTCACTAAGGCTTTGTTCACCGGTGGATTGCTGACAACTAACTGCATCATCTCCTTACTGGCCACTTCGTAATCTGTCGTCAGCTTTCCTCAGTGTAATTTGCAAGCTCATTTCCCATTCCCAGGCTCGCATAGAGCCGTCTATCTATCTATTTATCTATCTATCTATTATGATTTGTAACTACAATATGGAGTCCCAATACAATATAACGCAGTCGGTACTACAACACCCTCATACAGCCTTCTCTTTACATCCATTCTAAGCGAACGACATCTAAACACTTTTTTCATATCTCCCAGCACCTTACCTACTTCATTCATTCTAAACTTCACTTCTGCATCTATTCTTCCATCTATAGCAATATGTGACCCTAAATATTTAAAACACTCTACCTCCCCAAGCAACTCACTATTCAAAACTCTATTCATCCCCCTACCATCTACCAACCTCATACGCTTCATCACTTTACTCTTATTCTCATTTACTTTCAATTTCCTCCTTTCACACACTCTTCCAAACTCCTCTGCCAACTGTCTCAATCTCTCCTCTGAATCAGCCACCAGTGCAGCGTCATCTGCAAACAGCAGCTGCTTCAGATTCCACTCTCCACCATCAACATTCACCAGACTCAAACCTCCACCTAAAACTCTTGCATTCACCTCCCTTACAACACCATCCATATAAATAATAAACAACCAAGGCGACATCACACATTTCTGTTCCAGCCCCACTCTCACTGGAAACCAATCACTCACAGCATTTCCCACTCTTACACGTGCCCTACTATTTACATAAAAACTTTTCACCCATTTTAATAATCTACTATCAAGTCCATACAATCTTAAAGCAGTCCACAAAGCCTCCCGATCAATTCTATCATACGCTTTCTCTGAATCCATAAATGCCCAAAACACATCCTTGCCTTTCGCTAAATACTTTTCACCCACTTGTCTCACAGCAAACAGCTGATCCACGCATCCCCTACCTCTCCTAAAGTGACACTGCTCATCACCAATCACTCCCTCTGTACCCTCTCTAACTCTCATAACTAACACTGTACCATACACCTTACCTACAACACTCAACAGACTTATACCCCTAAAGCTAGTACATTCATACTTGTCACCCTTGCCTTTTTACAACGGGACCACACAAGCACTTGCCCAGTCAATTGGCACCATACCTTTCACAAAGCACACATTCAACGATCTTACTAACCAGTCAACAATAGTCACTCCACCACCCTTCAGGCATTCCACAGCACACCCATCCATACCTGCAGCTTTCCCTGTTTTCATCTCCTTTACTGCCTTTTTCATTTCCTCCTTCGTGATCAAAGAACCATTCAACTCTCCCAACATATTTATTCCTTGCATCCTTCCATCTGCCACAATCTCAGCCACCTTTTCCTCCACTACATCTAACAATCTTTCAAAATACTCTGCCCATCTCTTCCTTACTGCATCCATCTCAATTAACATCCTTCCATTCTCTGCTTTTACTCGCTCTTCCTTCCCAGACTCTCCCTTTCGCACCCTTTTCACCTCATTCCAGAACATTTTCTTATTCTGTTGAAAATTCTCAGACAGCTGCCTACCTCACATCTCATCTGCTGCCACATTAGCATCATGCACAGCCCTTCTCGCTCTATTCCTCTTTTCCTGATACCTCTCATATGACACCTCAGCCTTCCTCTGCAGCCACACTTCATATGCACGTCTCTTCTCAGCCACAGCCATACTTACTTCCTCGCACCACCATTCACTTCCTTTCCTTACACCACCACCCACACGTCTCACACCACACACCTCTTCTGCATGCCCCACTACATCACTCTGAAACAATTGCCATTCCTCCTCCACACTGCCATTTTCCTGATCTTTCACTCCGTTCCACTCATCTTTCAATTTCTCCTGATACTCTATCATTTTCTCTCTTTTATCCAGTTCACTCACTTTCAAAACCTCCCTGCCATACCTAACCCTCCTAGCTCTCACCCATCTCTTACCTACTCTTAACTTTCCCTCCACCAGGTAGTGGTCAGACATACCTCCACCCTCCCCTCTCAGAACTCTCACATCCAACAATCTTCCTATTACATTCCTAGACACAACCACATTGTCCATCAATGCTCCATCAACAACCCTTCCACCCTCCTGTCTCACCCATGTATACTTATAACTATCTTTCTTCTCGAACAGCGTATTTCCAATCACCATCTCCTGCTCAACACACATCTCTGTCATTTGTTCCCCATTTTCATTTCTTCCACGCACACCATGCATACCAACTACACCTTCACTGTTACATTTCCCACTCTAGCATTCAGATCACCCATCATTACCACATTCACATTTGCTCCAAAACTCTGCAGACTCTCATCAGCATCATTCCAGAAAGACTCCCTCTCTTCTTCATCCCTTTCACTACCAAGCCCATATGCACTCACAAACACCCACAACTCACTTTCAAATTTCACTTTCACCCACATCAGTCTCGATGACACATCCTTCCATTGAGTCACACACTGCTGTAGTTCTGGACTCACTAACAAGGCCACACCTTCTCTTGCCCTTCCTCTATCAACACCTGACAATCTTCCATTCACACTTCCAAACATAGACTCAACTATTCCCTTTCATCGTCGTTCACTCAAAGCTAACACATCCATCTTTCTTCTCCCAGTCTCCTCCCTTTTAGCCTCAGTTATACTACATCCATGCAGATTCATAGACCCAATCTTCAGGGTACAGGGATAACTGAATCACCCATCCCTTTCTCTGGCCTGTCTCTTTTTAGGAACTATAAAACAGAGGAGGGGGTCCCTAGTCCCCTCACCCCGCCCCTTTTAGTCGCCTTTTACGACACGCAGGGAATACGGTGGCAGTATTCTTCCTAACACAACCTGGCTGCAGAGTAGTAGTACCACCCCATAGTGTGGCCAGATTGTGTCCCCCCCGCCACAGGGGGTGGGAACGAAGTGAGTGCAAGAATTATCGTGGCATAAGTTTATTGAGTGTGGTAGGGAAGGTATAAGGAAGAATTATTATAGAGAAAGTAAGAGACATATCAGAAGTCCCAGCGAGTTATGAACAGGGTGGTTTTAGGAGTGACAGAGGATGTGTGGATCAAGTATTTGCAGTGAGACAGACAGCAGAGAAGGCTTGTGGGAAGGACCATTAGGTGTTTATAGCATTCATGGATCTGGAAAAGGCATACAACAAAGTAGACAGAGAGGGATTGTGGAAAGATATGTGCATGAATGGAGTAGATGATAAGCTGGTAGGTGCTGTTTTTTAACATGGGAGCAAAGCATGTGTAAGGGTTAATGGACATCTAAGCGAATGGTTCACGATCGGCGAGGGCGTGCAACAAGGTTATGTGATGTTCCCAAATATATATATATATATATATATATATATATATATATATATATATATACACATATATATATATATATATATATTTCGCGCCCCGCCAGGGTAATAAACTTTGGGAGTGTTCACCTGGCCACGTACTGCATTGGCGGACATAAGGGGTGTTGTGGTTGAATCAGTGTCGCTTACTATAAAGCATGCTTGGACCCAGTCGGCTTGCGTGGGCCGATTACACTTGGTTCACAGACTACACACACATCCAAAGCCACTCCAACACTACAGTTACACTTACAAGCACTTCTCACCCTACATACAATCTCTACCAGACAGCCTAAGCCACTTGGCAGAGATACATTGGCTGTATCGTCCCGACTTCGGTCGGGATAGGCCGGTCCTGCAGTGGATACTCAAACGGCTGATGATTATATATATATATATATATATATATATATATATATATATATATATATATATATATATACTACCAAGCAGCTGTTCAGAGTGTGAAAAATATAATGAGTTAGTAAATATGGCACACGGAGGCCAAGATAGATAATTCCCTTCAAAACCGTTTAGAACGAATAATTCAGACCCAAGATGGTCAAACAACAGATTAAAATCTCTCATAGGCCAAAGGAAAGGAATAAGTAGAAAAATAAAACGTGGAGAGGAACACTTACGTGACCGGTACGCGATTTTGAATAGAGAAGTAAAGAGGAAGATACGGAAAGTAAAGAGAAGTTATGAAATTATGGTTGCTAGTGAATCGAAAGAACACTTCAAGGTTTTTATCACATATACCGTACAAAAAATAAAGATAGGATACGACCTCTCAGGTGACATGACCAGTTAAGGTAAAGAAATGTACTCCATCCTAAATAATATTTTTTTTTTTCAGTATTTACCACGGAAACTCTAGACCTGGTCCCTCAAGCAGCAAATATTTACACCCACTGCAAACTGACTTAGGACCTACACACAGAATTGCTATGGGAAAGTTGTCTGTCTTTGCTTTGTGTTTCCACCCCTACCAAGTGAATTTTTTGGGCAAGAAGTAACTGGCAACTCCTCTGGTGTTGGGGGGAGGTGGTGAAACACTCAGCACGTCAGTGCTTGCCTAGAAGCGAGAGTCGGAATATATGTTCCCGTCGCTCCAAGCTTGCACCTCCCTATTTTTTTCGTATGCATTATTGATTGCCCTGTTATAATCCTAGAGCCGAGTTGTCATGCCTGGAAAGTACTGCTTGAGGGATGAGAGGGTCTGTATCATTGCATGGAGGCAGGATAATGTCCCTGTAAACAAGATTTGTGGTCGTACTGGATGTGCAAAGTCGACAGTCATGAAGATTCTTGCTGCAGTGCGTGGCCTGCCAACTGATGCCATAACAGCACAAGCATGGCAGTGGAAAGAAGAGGACGACTTCCAGGTACAGATACGCTTCTGAAGAGGGAGGTAATCAAGAATCCTCGACTAACAGCAGAAGAATTGAAAAGAATGCATCCCCAGCTGATACAAGACGTCTCAATTCGAACTATCCAACACCGCTTGCAGAACGAGCTGGTTTTGGCAAGCCAAACCGCAGCCAAGAAACCGCTTCTCACTGACCGCATGAAGAAGCAGTGCATTCAGTTTGCCAAGATGTATGTACACTGGACATCGGATGAGTGGTGGAAAGTTATGTTTTCCAATGATTGTACATTTCAAATGTTCCAAATGCATTCTGCCAAGGTTCATTGTCCTGCCTCCCATAGTCGATATGACCCTGCTTACACAGTGCCGACTGTTAAGCACCCACAGTCAGTAATGGTATGGGGGTGTTTCTCTGGTGAAATGGGAAGGGGAGGCCTCTTTTTTCTTCCTAAGAACTTGATGATGAATGGTGGCCGGTACATTCAAGTTCTGAAAGATCATTTGTTAAACTTTTTGCTATTCATGGGTGTGAATTTTTCATGCACAATTCAGCTCCA
>NC_136985.1:5839431-5896931 GCF_032717465.1 Coenobita brevimanus | reverse complement strand
CTCGATCCCTTATTATTTATTATATATGTAAATGATCTAGACTTAGGAATCACTATCAGAATTAGGAAATTTGCCGATGACACAAAATAGGGCGTATCGTTAACTCGACTACTGGTTGCCATAACTTACAAAAGGACCTCAATATATTGTCCAAGTGGTTTAAAACTTGGCAAACGGAATTTACCATTGAAAAATGTACAGTGCTTAATGTAGGCAAGACCATTGGAGATACTAAATAGAGCTTAGATGACAAAGGAATTAGTAAATCAGAATGAACACACACACACACACACTCACAATATATATATATATATATATATATATATATATATATATATATATATATATATTTGTGTGTGTGTGTACATGCATTCCGATTTAAAAATATGTTTATTATCAAACCTCTATCTAGTATGTCCAATGGTCTTGTCTACATTAACTAGTTTACCTTTTTCAACTTTATATATATATATATATATATATATATATATATATATATATATATATATATATATATATATATATATTGCCAGACGCCTCAATACCTTATACGGGGTGGCAACAAACAAATCGCCTCCACGTCACCCTCTCCCCCGCCATTTCACTGCCCTGCTTCCAAGTCACACCTCCCTCTCTCATATAGGTCTACCTCTCCTCTCCATCCCTTCATTTCATCATTGGCCTTCCTCTCCCTCTCTCACTCTCCATCCTCTCCACATGGGGAAACCACTTCAGTGTGTTTCTCCTAACGGTTCCTGTCACATCCACATCCACACCACAACGCTCCATCATATCCTCAATTATCAGTCTGTCTCTCGATGTGACCCTACAGGCTCGTCTCAAATAACTCACTTCCACTGCTCTCACTCTTGACTTGTGTCCTTCTAACAACGTCCAAGCTTCACTTCCATACGTTAGGGTTCGTGTCAGAATACTGTCAAATAATAACTTTTTCACTTGCATCCTCACTTCCCTGTTTCTTATCACTGCCTTCAAGGAACCAGCAACGTTTCTTCATTGTTGCACCCTTTGAAGCACTTCACCTGCTAAACTTCCATCCTTACTCATCACATTACCCAAGTACTTAGACGTATTCACATTTTCAATTTCCTCATCCAACCTCACCGTACATTTACTGACTTCACCTCCCTCAAGGACCATTACTTTACTCTTCCCAATATTCACCTTCAGATTCCATTTCTTACACACTCTCCCAAACTCATCCACCATGCCTTGCAGCTTCCCTTCATCTTCACTTAACAACACATTATCATTTGCAAACAACAGTACAGGGAGTTTCCAAACACTGCCCTCTCTCATTAGGGCCACTCCAACATCCACTGCCCTACTTTGTATCTCTTTAATAACCGCATCCACATACATATTGAACAACCATGGAGACATGACACATCCCTGTTTCAACCCAACCTTTAAATAGAAAAACTCACCCAGTTAACCATCCACATGCACTGCAAGCTTAGCACCCTCATACATACCCTTCACAGCATTCAACAACTTCCCATCTACTCCATATATTCTTAATATTTCCCATAATCCTTGTCTATCCACCCCGTCATATGCTCTCTCCAAATCCATGAAGGCCGCAGACAACTTCTTTCCCTTCCCTAGAAATTTTTTCACTATAGATCTAAGAATGAATATCTGATCTACACAACCTCTTCCCTTCCTAGAGCATCCCTGTTTTTCTCCAACTAATCCCTCTGTTATTTCCCTAACTCTGTCAGTAAGTATCCTACCATATACTTTTCCTATTACACTAAGAAGACAAATGCCCCCATGATTACCACACACTTTTTTATCCCATTTCCCTTTGTACAAGGGAATAATTATACCTGACTTCCAATCCTCTGGGACTCTACCTTCCTCCTAGGCCAATCTGAACATCTTCCACATCCATTCCACTATTATCTCTCCCCTGTGCTTCAGCATTGCACCGCACACTCTTTCAATTCCCAGGGCTTTCCCCATTTAGACTTTCTTCATTGCTTCCACAACTTCCATCCTACTGATTTCTTCCTTTCATCTCACCTCCCTTCTTCTCCCAGCCATTCCCCAGCCACTTATACTTGCATTATTTTCATTCTCTATGTTCAACAATTGATTAAAGTGTTCTCTCCATCTGCTCACTTTTTCTACCTTCTTAATTAGTAATCTACCATTTTTATCTTTCACTCCCCAGCTAACTTCATCGCCACCCTGTCTGACAGTCTTTACCTCTTTCCAGAACAATTTCTTACATTCTCTCCAATTGACACTCAAATTCCTTCCAAATTCCTCAGTCATTCTCTTCTTATGCTCTCTTACAAATCGTTTCACCTCTCTCTTCCTTTCTACATATAACTCTTTCTTCCGTCTCTCAACTTTTTCCATGCCCCTATTTCTCATCCATTCATCATATGCTTTTTTCTTTTGTGCCACAGTCTGTCGCACATCTTCATTCCACCATGCTGTTCCTTGCACCCCTTTTGATCTTCTCTTCACCCCACACACCATATCACATGCTGCACATAGTTCTTCTGTGAATATCTTGCACACACTTTCCACATCCCCCATCTGCTCCAATTCATATTTACTCAATCGTTCCTCCACTTCTCTCTTATATTCTGCCTTTATCTCATCCTCTTGTAACCTTTCCACCCTCCTTGCAAGTACTCCTTCCTCCTGTCCTACCCTTCTTCTATTTCTCTATTTTACTTAGACCTTGATTCCACTCACCTCTAAGTCGTGGTCAGAAAGTCCACTCCCCCAACCTCTATATGCTCTTGCATCCATTTCACATCTTTGCATCCTTTCATCCACACACACATAATCAATCATTGCCTTCATTTCATTCAGTTCACCATCCACCCTTCTCATCACTTGCCATGTATACCTGTGGATCATTTTGTGCCTGAAGAGGGTATTGACTATCACCAACCCCCTCCAGGGACAAATGTCTACTAAAGCACTGCCATTCTCATCTACCTCAGCAGGCACACCCCACTCATCAACTACTCCATCCACCTTCACATTCCCTACTTTACCATTCATATCTCCAATCAAAAACATTCATTCATTTCAGACATTTCCATGCACACTTCCACATTTGTCCAGAACTCTTCTCCCACTCTGCTTCCACGATCTTGTGTTGGCGCATACAGGCACACAATCGCCCACATTTGTAGTTCAACTTTCAGTCTTACCCACACAATCCTTGAGCCGACTGATCCATACTCTCTTATATTCTCCTTCCATCTGTTTTTCACAATAATACACACTCCTTCTTTGCCATCTCATTCTCACCTGCTCCTGCACATATACCCCATCCATACTCCCATTCTCTCACACTCTCACCTCACCATTTAGTTTCAGTTAATCCACATACATCCACTTTCGCACCCTCAAGCACCTGGACAATCTCTCTTTCACCTCATCATTTGCACCCGTTACATTCCACGTCGCCATCCGTATCATGTCCTTTATATATATATATATAAATAAATAAATATATATATATATATATATATATATATATATATATATATAAATATATATATATATATATATATATATATATATATATATATATATATATATATATATATATGTGTGTGTTCTTACTTAATTGTATCTTTACAGGAATGAGTCAAGCTCGTATTGTCCCGTGTCTTAGACCATATTTATCGTACATATCCTTAAATTTGTGAATTGTTTTGGCACACACTATTTCATTCGGTAGTGCATTCCATTGATCAATTGCTCTGTTTGGGAAACTGAATTTCCTTACGGATTATCACCTCTCTTCTTATGCAGTTTTTTGCAGTGTCCTCTTGCTGATGCTTCTCCATATGTTAAGTAATCATTTATGTCTATTTTCTCCTTTCCTGATATGCACTTATATAGCATTATCATGTCACCTCTTTTCCTTCTCTCCTGTAGTGTTGGTAGATTCAGTTTATTTAGTCTTTCTTCATAGCTTAGGTCCCTTAAGCTTGGTATCCATCTTGTAGCGGCCCTTTGAACTTTTTCAATCTTGTCTATATGCTTTTTGAGATGAGGACTCCAGACTACTGATGCATATTCCAGGGTTGGTCTAATGAATGATGTTATTATCCTTTTTAGCATGTCTTCATTTATGTATGTGAATGCTATTCTCATATTTGCAAGCAGTGTATACATGTTCCGTACCTTCTCGCTGATGTGGTCAGCCGGAGATAGTCTGTTATTGATAATCACACCTAGGTCTTTCTCTCTTTCTGATGTGTATAGGGTTTTATTTCCTAACTTATAATCCCAATCAGGTCTTTTTCCACTTTTACCAAACTTGATTACATGACACTTGTCCACATTGAATTCCATTTGCCATGTACTACTCCATTCATGAAGTTTATTTAATTCTTCTTGTAGCTCCTTACAAGAGTCTGTGCTAGTAATTCTCCTTTGTATTTTTGCATCATCTGCAAACATATTCAGATAGCTCTCATTTCCAGTGTTACTGTTTATATCATTTATGTACACTAAAAACATGATTGGTGCCAGCACCGAACCCTGTGGTACTCCACTAGTCACTTCTTTCCATGATGAGTAGTTTCCTCTTAGTACTGTCCTCATTTCTCTTTTTATGAGAAAGTCTTGCATCCAACAAAACAGTTTGCCTCGAATTCCTCCTTGATGGTACAGCTTCCATAAAAGTCTTTGGTGTGGTACTGTGTCAAAAGCTTTCTTGAAATCTAAATAGATACTGTCCACCCATCCTTCCCTTTCCTGTATTGTGTTTGTTACTCTGTCATAGTAGCTCAACAGATTAGTAACACATGATTTTCCTTTTCTGAAACCAAACTGTCTTTCTGTTATCATACTGTGTTTTTCTAGATGATTTACCCAAGCTTTTCTTATAAGTTTTTCTAATACCTTGCTTACAACACTAGTCAGTGATACTGGTCGGTAGTTGAGAGGATTTTGTCTATTTCCTTTCTTGAATAAGGGGACTATATTTGCTTTTTTCCAAATATCAGGTAGTTTCCCTTGACTCAAAGATTTCTTGAAAATTAAAAATAATGGTTTACTTAACTCATTTGCACATTCTCGTAACACCCAACATGAAATTTCATCAGGACCACTTGCTTTTCCTCTGTCTAATCTACTTAACTCCTCTTGTATTACTTTTTCTGCTATTTGTATATCTGGTAGTATGTGTGGACATGCGTGTTCCACATAGTCTCTCTCAAAATTTTTTTCTTCTGTAAAAACTAATTGGAAATTCTTATTTAGTGCTTCACAAATATCTTTCTCTTGTGTATAAGTGATTCCCTCGTCCGTGATGGATTGTATTATATCTTTTACCTTGGTTTTGCTTCTGATATAGCTGTAAAACAGCTTTGGTTGATCACTACTTTTATTTATTATATCCTCCTCAAACTGTTTTTGGGCTTCCCTCCTTATTCTTGTATAGTCGTTTCTTGCCTGTTTGTAATTATTATATGCCCTTTCACTATTGTGTCTTCTGTATCTATTCCACAACAAATCTCTTCTTTCTTTAGATTTTTTACATTCTGTATTGAACCATTTCTGTATTTTCTTATCTGCTTCTTTGTGCTGTGGGATGTAATTCTGGACTCCTATTTCATAAAATTCACAAAATTTTTTATATACAGCATTTAAATCTTGTCCTCTAAGCTCATTTTCCCAATCAACTTCTAAGAAATACTTCTTTAGGTCTTGATAATTTCCCTTTTTATAGTTTAGTCTCTTTTTGTAACTGTCAGTGCTGTTTACTATGTCATATGCTATCTTGAAGTTATAATTTAGTACTGCATGATCGCTTTTGCCGAGTGGAGGGTGATATATTAAACTGTCAATGTCATTTTCTTGCCTAGTAAATATTAGATCTAGCACTGAAGGTACATCAAGTCCTCTTTTTCTAGTGGTTTCCCTCACATGTTGCGTTAAGAAAAACTCTTGTACGAGATCCAGGAGCTTTTGGTCCCAGCAGCTTTCTTGGCTATTTATATCTAGAGTATTCCAATTTATATTTGTATTGAAATCCCCAGTTAGTATAATTCTTTCCGATTTCTCTTCCATTTTATGTAGCAAGGATCTTATACTCTGAATTGTACTCTCTGCTAGGTCCTCATATTCGTCTCTTTCCCATGTGTTTGATTTGGGTGGCATATACAAATTGGCTACAATTACTTTACCTTCAGATGTGTCGATCTCTACTACAATCAGTTCTACTTGTGATGGTATATCTATGTTTATTTCCTTGACTTTTAGATTTTTCTTAGTTAATATTATAATTCCTCCTCCTTTTTTTAAATTTCTGTCTCTTCTCCATATATTGTATTCCTCTAAGTTTAGTATGTCATTGGATATCCTTGGTGTTAATTTTGTCTCAGTTAGGCATATTATTTGTGGTTCATTTTCTCTGACATAATCATTCATCTCTAGTAATTTAGATACCATTCCATCCACATTTGAGTACATCAACTTTATCATTTTGTTTATATACTTGTCATGACATGGTTCTACTAACTTCCTCCTTTTTCTTCCATCCTGTTTGTGTACCACTTTCGTACCTGCAATCCTATTACTTTGTAAAAAAATTTCTTCTTGTCCTCTTCTGATCTTCCCTCATTTTTTGTTTTTGCTTCCTCCCTTTTCTCTTTCAGTAATTCCAGTTCCTCTTGTGTTAGACATCTTTTTATCCATACATTTTTGAACTCCTCTTTTTCCATAAGATTCTTTGCATTTTTTAGTATCTCTTCCACAGTGTTTATACTCTGGAAAGTCACCTTTAGAGGTCTTGTCTTGCTTTTCTCGTATTTCCCTAACCTTTTGTGTTCCTCTATGTCTTTACTACAGATTTCCTCTGATACTTCTTTCAGTAAGTTCATTACATTTGCCATCTCCTTTTTGTCTCTAGTGATTTTGTTTTTAATTTCTTCCTCTTCTATACCAGTGATTACTATTGATTTATTTATTTCTACTGAATCTCTGACTAACTTTGGATTGTTTTGGATTATTCTTTTCACTTCCTTTTTAATGCTTTTTTCCTCCACCCTTGTTTCCAAGTCTTTCTTTACTTTCACCATTTCAGCATACGTGATTTCTACATCATTTTTGTAGCTTTGCACAGCTTCATTCACCTGTGTTATCTTCTCCTCAATATCACTGCTCTGGTCCATAAGACTGCTTGCTTGTCTAATTGTCTCTGTGTCATTTTTTAACTCTTCCATAACACTCTCGTGATTAAATACTGTACTTCCCATTTCACTCACTTTCTTCCTAAGGGTATTCAATTCCACTGTTAGTTCACTGATGGTTGTGTCTTTCTTATTGGCCTCCTTTCCCAGTTTATCTATCTCTTCCTTTTGCAAGTGCATTTGCTTCTTTATTTCATCAATTTCATTTTTGAAAGCCATTTCTAGATTGTGTACACGTTCAACCAGTCTATTGTGAGTCTCCACTTCAACTAGTTCTTGGTAGAAGTCGTCATTTTGCTTTTTACTTTTATTCCTTTTCTTTTCCAAATTTGTTTTACTGAAGTATGTATCCATTTTGTAACACTAAATGAACAGAGTATGTACTTACAGTGTGCACGCTTTCCCGGTCTTTCTGTAGTATAAACAAACCCAGCTGACTCAACGCATCGTGGTTCTTTGTTGTTTCAACCAGTCTTATTTAAACTTATTATTTCTTTTCCTTTTAATAATGAAAAATCATTTAGTCTAACCTGGTACAGAGCTTGACTCATTCAAAGATACTTATTTAGGTAATGCCTCTGGCCGTGTTGAGCTTGTATGGAGCGCCGGTACAGACGTCCACATCCGACGATGCCGTGTGTGTGTGTGTGTGTGTGTGTGTGCGCGTGCGTGTGTGTGTGTGTGTGTGTGTGTGTGTGTGTGTGTGTGTGTGTGTGTGTGTGTGTGTGTGTGTGTCTGTGAGTGTATTCATTCTGATTTACTAATTTCTTTGTTATCCAAGCTCTATTTAGTACCTCCAATGGTCTTGCCTACATTAAGCACTGTACATTTTTCAATGGTAAATTCCATTTGCCAAGTTTTAAACCACTTGGACAATATATTGAGGTCCTTTTGTAAGTTATGGCAACCAGTAGTCGAGTTAACGATACGCCCTATTTTGTGTCATCGGCAAATTTCCTAATTCTGATAGTGATTCCTAAGTCTAGATCATTTACATATATAATAAATAATAAGGGATCGAGTACTGGGCCCTGTTGTACACCGCTAGTTACTAATCCCCAATTCAACTTAGTTCCATTGATTAATGCTCTCTACTCTCCTCCCTTCAGCCAGGATTATATCCATTTTAAGATATCTCCGTCTATACCGTGTGCTCGAACCTTTCTGACTAACCTTTCGTGTGGGACCCTATTGAAAGCTTTACTAAAGTCCAGATGAATAACAATGTAAGCTTTGTTGCTATCTACTGCCTGATAGACCTCCGAGAAGAATGACATGTTTGTGAGGCAAGATCGTCCTTGCCTGAATCCGTGGTGACTTTCATAAGAATAAATCTTTCCAAGTGTTCTCTAATCTTAATTGCCAAAATTGACTAGATCTAGCATTTTTCCCACCATTGACGTTAGACTTATCGGACCATAATTCGACGCAGATGCTTTTCACCCCTTTTTAAAAATGGGGACTACTTTTCCGGTCTTCCACGCCTCTGCAACTTCTGAAATTAATGAGTCATTAAGTAACGTTAAAAGTGGGTGACATCATTCTTCTTTGGTTTATACTTTTTGTGTATATATCGTCCGGTCCTGGCGATTTTTGAGGTTTTAACTTATTAATATCTTTCAGCACGTCCTCCTTAGTAATGGTTATTTTACTAAGAATATTTACCGTATTATCATCGTAAATATTTGCTGCTTCAGGGACCAGGTCTAGAGTTTCCTTGGTAAATACTGATTTGATATAATTATTTTGGATGGAGCACATTTCTTTATCTTCACTGGTAATGTCACATGATTCTGTTCTGAGAGGTCGTATCCTATCTTTATTTTTCGTACGGTATATTTGATGAAAACCCTTGGGGTTTTCTTTCAATTCATTAGCAACCTTAATTTCATAACCTCTTTTTACTTACCGTATCTCCCTTTTTACTTCCCTATTCAAAATCGCGTACCGGTTACGTAAGTGTTCCTCTCCTCGTTTTATTTTTCTATATACTCCTTTACCTTGGCTTATGAGAGATTTTAATGTTATTGAACGATCATGGTTCTGAATTATTCGATCTAAATGATTTTGAAGGGATGTATCTATCTTGGCCTCCATCTATTATATTTACTAACTCATTATATATCTCACTGTCCAAACGGCTGCTTGGTAGTGGACCTGAGTTAATCCCCATCACCTGAACTACACTCCCACCTTTCCCAGAGACCCAGCACACATTCTCAATCGTTTCCTGTTCCTCACCTATGACATGCGATTCCCCACTGACCTGGCTCTCCCTAAAGTAGCTGGTCTCCCTATGGAATACTGTTTTAAAATAAGCTCTTAATCCATCAAATTCTCCTACACGAAAATTAGGAACGATGGAGGGATTTTCAGTAGAACAGACATACCAAATAAATTTGAATTTATGATTGGTATTACCATGTCGTTCACCAAACTCTATATCAGTAATGACATTTTCTTTATCATGTAAAAGCAAATCTAGTATATAATTACCTCTGGTGGGCTCCCTGATATACTGATAAAGGAAATTATCCTGTACTACCTCTAGAAATTCGTCTGACTCTGCATCCCCTGTCTGATTTCGCCAGTCTATCCTTGGCAGATTAAGATCCCCTACAATTATTACTAGGCTGGACTGTGACACTTTCCTAATTTCCTCCCAAAGGTATTTACTATCTCCTCTAATTTTGAAGATCTGTAAGTAGGTCCTAAGAAAAAATAACTTCCAATTGTTTGTTCTTTCAACGCAGACACTTTCTGTGTCCCTATTTACTTTAATGTCTGCTTTATTGTAACAGTTTAACGAATCCTTTACATAAATAGCTACCCCGCCCCCCTTTTCTTTCCAGACGGTTTGACACAAAAATATTATAGCCTTTTATCTGATATTCTGCCCAAAATTCTCGAGTATCTGTATTCATCCAAGTTTCACTAATAACAGCAATGTCTATTTTCTCAGTACAAATTAAAGCCCTCAGTTCATCCATTTTATTACGTAAACTCCTGCTGTTTGTGTAGTACACGTTCAGGTTATTAAGGGTAGTTTTTTCTATACCTTGGGACTTACTATAATTTATTTTGTTACTAACTGGGAACTCTGTACTATACTAATATAACAGTTTTGTACTATCACATACCACCGCTTTATAATCGCTTGTTCTGTCCTGTATCATCGCCTGCTCATTTTGAGGTGCCTGAGTGCAATGCTGGGAGCGCTACTAATAAAAAGTAGCGGAGCTCCCATTCCCGTTACTAGCTCGAAAAAGTAGTGGCGTTACTAGTTTCGCTACTTGATACGGAATGTAGCGGCGGTCTCACTCCCGCTACTTTGTATAAGAAAAACGGATACGAAGGAAAGGTTAACAAAAATCTGTGATATAGCAATGCACTGTATACTGTTTTGATAATATTAGTCAGTCTGAGTGGTTATTTTGTGTGCAAGTAATATCAGTATATACTTATAATAAAAAAAAAAACATCATATACACGCTGGTATAATTTTAATGATGCTTAGAGCCGAAGGTACAGGAAAAAGCTATTTACTGTATAATATAGCAAATTTTCTTTTACATTGTCACCTAGTATACCTACTGAAAGTAACACGTAAATAAAAGGCAAAAATATGTGGCCTACCATTGAGACATATTATATAGATTTATTATATTTTCAGTGATACATATTTAAGATATGTACGAAAACAAAAGTAAAAATGAACTAAGGCTTTCTTTTAAAGGCTATTTATACAATAGCAGTTTTTTTTTTCATGACTTTAAACGGAAATTAACATCTGTTACGAAATAATAACGTAGTGAGTAACAATTAGTGTGAAAGGGAGAGTGAAGGAGAGAGCGGGAGTTAGAGACGGGGATAGTTAGGTGTGTGTGTGTGTGTGTGTGTGTGTGTGTGTGTGTGTGTGCTCTTACCTAATTGTTCTTACCTAATTGTATCTTTACAGGAATGAGTCAAGCTCGTACTGTCCCGTGTCTTAAACCATATTTATCGTACATATCCTTAAATCTGTGAATTGTTTTGGCACACACTACTTAATTCGGTAGTGCATTCCACTGATCAATTGCTCTATTTGGGAAACTAAATTTCCTTACGCCTTTATCACCTCTCTTTTTATGCATTTTTTTGCAGTGTCCTCTTGCTGATGCTTCCCCAAACGTTAAGTAATCATTTATGTCTATTTTCTCCTTCCCTGATATGCATTTATATAGCATAATCATGTCACCTCTTTTCCTTCTCTCCCGTAGTGTTGGTAGATTCAGTTTATTTAGCCTTTCTTCGTAGCTTAGATCCCTTAAGCTTGGTACCCATCTTGTAGCGGCCCTTTGAACTTTTTCAATCTTGTCTATGTGTTTTTTTGAGATGAGGACTCCAGACTACTGATGCATACTCCAGGATTGGTCTGATGAATGATGTTATTATCTTTCTTAGCGTGTCTTCATTTATGTATGTGAACGCTATTCTCATATTGGCAAGCAATGTATACATGTTCCGTACCTTCTCATTGATGTGGTCAGCCGGAGATAGTCTGTTATTGATAATCACACCTAGGTCCTTCTCTCTTTCTGATGTGTGTACGGTTTTATTTCCTAATGTATAATCCCAATCAGGTTTTTTCCACCTTTACCAAACTTGATTACATGACACTTGTCCACATTGAATTCCATTTGCCATGCATTACTCCATTCATGAAGTTTATTTAATTCTTCTTGTAGCTCTTTACAAGAGTCTGTGTTAGTAATTATCTTTTGTATTTTTGCGTCATCTGCAAACATATTTAGATAGCTTTCATTTCCAGTGTTACTGTCTATATCATTTATATACACTAAAAACATGATTGGTGCCAGCACTGAGCCCTGTGGTACTCCACTAGTCACTTCTTTCCATGATGAGTAATTTCCCCTTAGTACTGTTCTCATTTCTCTTTTCATGAGAAAATCTTGTATCCAACAATACAGATTACCTCGAATTCCTCCTTGATGGTACAGTTTCCATAAAAGTCTTTGGTGTGGTACTGTGTCAAATGCTTTCTTGAAATCTAAATACATACTGTCCACCCATCCTTCTCTTTCCTGTAATGTGTCTGTTACTCTGTCATAGTAGCTCAACAGATTAGTAAGACATGATTTTCCTTTTCTGAAACCAAACTTTCTGTTATCATACTGTGTTCTTCTAGGTGATTTATCCAAGCTTTTCTTATAAGCTTTTCTAATACCTTGCTTACAACACTGGTTAGTGATACTGGTCGGTAGTTAAGTGGATTTTGTCTATTCCCTTTCTTGAATAAGGGAACAATGTTTGCGTTCTTCCAAATATCAGGTAGTTTACCTTGACTCAAGGATTTCTTGAAAATTAAAAATAATGGTTTACTTAACTCCTTTGCACATTCATGTAGCACCCAACATGAAATTTCATCAGGACCATTTGCTTTTCCTTTGTCTAATTTACTTAGTTCCTCCTGTATTTCTTTTTCTGATGTTTGTATATCTGGTAGTATGTGTGGGCATGCATGTTCCACATAATCCCTCTCATAATTTTTACCTCTGTAAAAACTGATTGGAAATTCTTGTTTAGTGCTTCACAAATATCCTTCTCTTGTGTATAGGTGATTCCATCGTCCATTAAGGATTATATTTTATCTTTTACTTTGGTTTTGCTTCTGATGTAGCTGTAAAATAGCTTTGGTTGATCACTACTATTATTTATGATATCCTCCTCAAACTGTTTTTGGGCTTCCCTCGTTGTTCTTGTATAATCGTTTCTTGTCTGTTTGTAATTATTATATGCCCTTTCACTATTGTGTCTTCTGTATCTATTGCGTCTTCTGTATCTATTGTGTCTTCTGTATCTATTCCACAACAAATCTCTTTTTTTCTTTTGATTTTTTACTTTCCGTATTGAACCATTTCTTTATTTTCTTTTCTGCTTCTTTGTGCTGTGGGATGTACTTCTGGACTCCTATTTCATAAAGTTCACAGAATTTTTCATATATAGCTTTTAAATCTTCTTTAGGTCATGATACTTTCCCTTTTGATAGTTTAGGCTCTTTTTGTAACTTTCATTACTGTTAACTATGTCATATGCAATCCTGAAATTGCAATTTAGTACTGCATGGTCGCTTTTGCCGAAGGGAGGGTGATATATTAAATTGTCAATATCGTTTTCTCGCCTAGTAAATATGAGATCTAGCATTGAGGGCACATCGAGTTCTCTTTTTCTGGTGCTTTCCCTTACATGTTGCGTTAGGAAAAATTCTTGCAAAAGATCCAGGAGCTTTTGGTCCCAACAGCTTTCTTGGCTTATTATATCTAGAGTATTCCAATTTATATTTGTATTAAAATCTCCAGTTAGTATAATTCTTTTCGATTTCTCTTCCATTTTATGTAGTAATGCTCTTAAACTCTGAACTGTACTCTCCGCCAGGTCCTCATATTCGTCTCTTTCCCATGTGTTTGATCTGGGTGGCATGTACAAATTGGCTACAATTACTTTCCCTTCAGATGTATTTATCTCTACTGCAATCAGTTCTACTTGTGATGGTACGGTATATCTAATTCTATTTCTTTGACTTTTAGATTTTTCTTAGTTAATATTATAATTCCTCCTCCTTTTTATAAGTTCCTATCTCTTCTCCATATATTGTATTCCTCTAAGTTTAGGACGTCATTTGATATCCTTGGTGTTAATTTTGTTTCAGTTAGGCATATTATTTGTGGTTCATTTTCTCTGACATAATCATTCATCTCTAATAATTTAGGTACCATTCCATCCACATTTGAGTACATCAACTTAATCATCTTGTTTATATACTTGTCATGATTTGGTTCTACTACCTTCCTCCTTTTTATTCCCTCCTGTTTGTGTACCACTTTCGTACCTGCAATCCAATTACCTTGTAAAAAAATGTATTCTTCTCCTCCTCTGATCTCTCATTTTTTGTTTTTGCTTCCTCCCTCTTTTTCTCTTTCAGTAATTCCAATTCCTCTTGTGTTAGGCATCATTTTATCCATACATTTTGGAAAATCCTTATTTATCTTTACTTAATTTAAATGATCGATATTTAACTAGCATATTCCTGTCTAATTATTGCACATTACTAATGAATAATAAGTAATAAATTACTGATGTAATGTAGAACAAACATCATTAACTGACAGAATTGACGAAAGTATTATTTTTCGTCATTAATAAATACAACCAAACCGTCGTCATATCTGTATATACTCACCGACTCCGGACCTGTATTCGTCGCATGAGTAGCGAGGAGCGTGGTATGACGTGAGTACGGCCAAAAAGTAACTGCGCTCTCAGTTCCGCTACTGGCTAAAAAAAAGTGATGGCGTTACCACCATCGCTATTAAAATAGCAGCGGCGCTATGTAGCACCGCTACTAATAGCGGCGCTGTTCCCAGCTTTGCCTGAGTGGATGTATCTACACTAATGATTAAACTGTTGTTCATACTTTTGTAAGTCTTGCTGCATCTATCCAAACCTGATGATAATGAATTCTGAGTGTAGTTACTGTAACTTCCTGCACATTTAATTCTCAACCTAAGAAAAAAATAAAAAAAACTCCCTATCTATCATTCCAGCTAAAACAGTCACTCCCTGTCTACTAAGATGAGTCCCATCCCAGCTATACATGGTGCTCCGTCCATAAAACTAGTGCCAGCAGTCTATGAAAGATATTGCATTGTCTTTGCAATACCTTTTAAGGTGGCAATTAAAACCTATCGCCCTGCTCAACCATTCCCTCCCAACTCCCCTCCTAAGGAAATTACCAAGTATTACAGGGGCACTCCCCTCTCCCTAACCTTTTCCAACTTGACCTTGTACCTCACTGTTGCGCCTACCAATATCATTGCCTGCTACACTGAGGCACATTAAGGGTTTGTCTCCACTATCCTTCACGATATTTTAATTTTTTTTCTATCACATTACCCTTTCTGGCCCCTGAAAGACACACATGGTTAATGAGTGGAGTATACATTGTTCCGTTTAGATATCTTACTCGCAAGTCTCCAACAATGAAAACATTTTCATACCTTTCTTGATCTATGTATACTTACCTGTACGGGAAGTTTTCTCACCGTCCTTCTCCTCTACTGTACTTCCCTCTTTGTCTTCCCTTCAAATTCATCGCGTGTTGTGTCGAATCCATTTGTGATTTTTATCTCCGCTTGTTTCGTAAGGGTGCACCCTTCTGAACAAGTGTCCAACCTTCAGCCTTTTTTTCTCTCTCCTCCACTATCTTCAACAATTCCTTCATTTGTGACTTCTGCCTGAGAACTGTACTTCCTGATTCAGTTTGGGAAGTTTTTCCTTTCATTCAAGGTAGTCTTCAAAACTTGCAGCGAGGACAAAACTCTCCGTAGAGAAAGCCATCATGCACAAATTCACACAAAGGTATCACAGGTCACTACAACACACTAGCACAACACTATCACAGGTCACTACAACACACTAGCACAACACTATCACAGGTCACTACAACACACTAGCACAACACTATCACAGGTCACTACAACACACTAGCACAACACTATCACAGGTCACTACAACACACTAGCACAACACTATCACAGGTCACTACAACACACTAGCACAACACTATCACAGGTCACTACAACACACTAGCACAACACTATCACAGGTCACTACAACACACTAGCACAACACTATCACAGGTCACTACAACACACTAGCACAACACTATCACAGGTCACTACAATACACTAGCAGAGCACTATCACAGGTCAATAAACTCACTGACATTTCTCACAAGAGGTCAGTACGGCTAGTTACTGTAAATCGGGAACGCTAAGAGACATCTGAACAGATTGACCTCGTCAGTGACTGCCAACTGACCTCATCTCTCTCTCTCTCTGCATATAATTATATAATTTAGGGTATTCAGAAAAATCGAACCTTCAGGAACTTGAAGGGTATATAAAGTGCTTACTCAATTCCACCACTGGTGGAAACTACACCATACTTTGCAAATTTTCTTAGGCCTTCTCAAACCCATGGCTCATTTCAACGCGAGTTACAATGCAAGTGGTAACTCCCGCCTTGATCTCAGCAGGGCTTGACGTGAGGGGACTCACGTTGTCTTTCGGATCTCTCTACTTTGTTCGGAAGGAATCAAGGGCTGAGATCGCTGAAAAGATCAAAAATGAATTTTAGCCACACACACCCTTGATTCTCCATTTTGATTGAAAGCTCTTGCCCAACATCGATGGTAGCGGCTGCAGTGATCGCCTGGCGATTGTTGTTACAGAGATTGGTACGGAGAAGATCCCGAAGATCCCTAAGATCCCTGCTGTAACGGGCAAAGCAATGAAAGTGGCAGTGCTAAGGATTCTAATTGAATGGCCGGAGATGAAGCCCTGGATTGCAGGGCTCTGTTTTGATACTACAGCGGAGCTTGCATTGTCACTGAAAGAGGTCTCCAAGTCCTGCTGTTGTTCTTGGCATGCAGGCACCACATGTTTGAACTCATAGTGGCAGGGATCTTGACCTCTTTTTCTCTTCTTCTGGTCCTGAATTCCTCTCTTCAGTCAGTTCAAAGAGTTCTGGAACAAAACTGACACAGATTCCTTCGATCCCTGCATGATAACCTAGATGAAAAATCTCAGCCGTGGATTGCCAACAGAGCCGAGGACACTGAACACTTCATACTCAGCCACATGGGTCATGCGCAACCCCGTGATGACCACCTTGAGCTCCTCCAGCTTCAGCTTTCCTCGACAAGAAGCCAGCACGGATGACCTTTCACCATCCAGGTGCCTATCACAGAGCACGCTGAATGGCCAAAAGCTTTTACTGCCTCAAGATCTTCCTTTTCAAAATCAACTGAAGGATGCAGCCTCCTTCCCCTTCAAATGGCATCAAAAGAAGGCAATCAAATGTATCTGTGTCTTCCTCGTCACAATCTATGTGATGCACTGGTTTAAAGCCCCAAATGTTGTTGATGCTCCAATCAATGACCTCAATCTCCTGAAGATGATTGAAGAATTCAAAGAGGTGGATCCCGTTATAGCAAAGAAGGCACTGGACAAAGTCAAAAGCCATCTCTGGTACCTCAGTGAGGACATGGATCCACTAGCCATGTATTCTGACAAACTCTCTGCTGAGGAAAAGCAGGAAATGCTGATAAATATGACCACAGCACTGCCGAGGAAGAAGGGTCTGCGCCGTTTGAACATAAAGACGATTGATAAGGCATCAGATCTGAGAATCTCTAAATTTGTCACCCAGATATCGAAAAACCCCTTCCAGTGTTTGAAGCTGGATACTCCAACAAGCATCAATGACCTCTGCCCCATTTCTGATGTCATGGCCCACCTCAAAGTGGTCAGTGACGCTGCTGAGCGGGCAGTCAAACTGGCAATGGACTTCAACAGTGGTCTGATGAAGAATGACGAAGAACGACAGCTGATCTTCCATGTTGAGCAGCACCACGGAGCCCTCTGTGACTCAGCCAATAAATCCCACATGTAATAAACTGATTATGCTTTTTGTATAGCTCAAAAAAATATACCGTGATTATATTTTTTTTACCACACTGTTTATTATTCCCTTTCTTCACCATACTCTTCACGTACTTAGATCAGTTAGATTTACAGAATGCACGGGTAGTTAGGAACGACTTTGCATTGATAAAAACCGTAAATTTTTGCTTGAATCCTTTGTAAAGTCGAATCGATTGCATACTTTGCCCACCTATATATATATATATATATATATATATATATATATATATATATATATATATATATATATATATATATATATAAAATCTCTCTCTCTCTCTCTCTCTCTCTCTCTTTATTTATTAATTATTTATTTATTCATATTATAAATATATATCATCATCATCAGCAGCAGCAGCCATAACTGGTCCACTGCTGAACAAAGGCCTCCCCCAACCTTTTCCACGAATTCCTTGCCTGAACCAATCTTTGCCACGTTTTCCCTGCAAATTTTTCTATCTCATCTCTCCATCTCCTGTCCGTCCTTTTTCTGCTACGCTTACATTCTCTTGGTGTCCAATCAGCCAGCCTCTTGCTCCATCGGTTATCCCTTATTCTTGCTATATGGCCTGCCCACCTCCATTTCTGCTCTTTTATAACTTCTATAATATCTTTGACTTTAGTCTGCTTTCTCACCCAAGTTGATCTTTTCCTGTCTCTTAAGGATATTCCCAACACTGACCTTTCCATTGCTCTGTGAGAACGGATTAATTTATTTTCCATTGATTTTGTCAGTTTCCAGGTCTCACAACCATACGTTATAGCTGTAATTATACATTCGTTATATACTTTTCGTTTCATACAAACTGGCAAGCTACTTTTCATAATGTCTCTATTTTTATCGACAGCTTTCCACCCAATTGTAATGCTTCTTTTTATTTCGCTATCATGATCTTTCGTTAATTTTAGTATTTGTCCCACGTAATTGTACTCCTCGACTTCTTGAATTTCATCCCTTATTCTGATGATGCTCTTTGGTGTTTGTGGATTAAACATTACTTTAGTTTTACTCCGGTTCATCTTCATATATATATATATATATATATATATATATATATATATACCTCACGTGAGGTCAGTCTTTTCTGAGGCTCACATGAGGTCACTCTGTTCAGATGTCTCCTGGCGTTCCTGACTTAGCTGTATCCACCTGTTGTGAGAAATGTCAGTGAGTTTAGTGACCTGTGATAGTGTTGTGCTAGTGTGTTGTAGTGACCTGTGATAGTGTTGTGCTAGTGTGTTGTAGTGACCTGTGATAGTGTTGTGCTAGTGTGTTGTAGTGACCTGTGATAGTGTTGTGCTAGTGTGTTGTAGTGACGTGTGATAGTGTTGTGCTAGTGTGTTGTAGTGACCTGTGATAGTGTTGTGCTAGTGTGTTGTAGTGACCTGTGATAGTGTTGTGCTAGTGTGTTGTAGTGACCTGTGATAGTGTTGTGCTAGTGTGTTGTAGTGACCTGTGATAGTGTTGTGCTAGTGTGTTGTAGTGACCTGTGATAGTGTTGTGCTAGTGTGTTGTAGTGACCTGTGATAATGTTGTGCTAGTGTGTTGTAGTGACCTGTGATAGTGTTGTGCTAGTGTGTTGTAGTGACCTGTGATACCTTTGTGTGAATTTGTGAGTGATGGATTTCCCAACTGAGAGTTGTGTCCCCGCTGCAAGTTTTGAGAAGGACTACATTGCGTTAAAGGAAGAACTTACCAATATGAAGCAAGAGGTACAGGTTCTCAGGCAGAAGTCACAAATGAGGGAATTGTTGGAGGAGATTTTGGAGGAGAGAGAAAAATAGGCTGAAGGGTGGACACTTGTTCACAAAGGTCCAACAAAGTTTACTCTTAAGAAAGAAGCGGAAATAGAAACCACAAATGCATTCGACGCAATATGGGACGAAGGTGAAGTGAAGACAGAGATGGATGTAGAGGAGAAGGACTGTGAGAGAACTTCTTGTGTAGGTACGGTAAGTAAACATAGATCATGAAAGGTAAGAAAAATGTTCTCATTGTTGGAGACTCTCAGGTAAGATATCTAAACACAGCAATGTATACTCCATTCATTAAACATGTGTTTCTTCCGGGGGCCAGGGTTGGTAATGTGATATAAAAAATTTCAGATATCGTGAAGGATACTGGAGACAAACCCACTGTGCGCCTTCGTGTGGGAGGCAGTGATGTTGGTGGGCGTAAGTGTGAGGTACAAGGTTATGTTGGAAAAGGTTAGGGTGAGGGTAGGGACCCATGCAGTACTCGGTGTTTTGCCTAGGTGGGGAGTTGGGAGGGAATGGTTGAGCAGGGCGATAGGTTTTAATTGCAGCTTTGAAGGTATTGCAAAGATAATGCCATACAATTCATAGACAGCTGGCACCGATTTTATGGACCGAGTGCCATGTATAGTTGGGATGGGACTCACCTTAGTAGACAGGGAGTTACTGTTTTAGCCAGAATGATAGGGAGTTAGAGAGGTTTCTTCGAGGTTACGAATCAGATGTATGGGAAGTTACAGCAACTACACTCACAAAACATTATCATCAAGTTTCGATAAATGCAGCAAGACTTGCAAAAATAAGAACAACAGTTTAACCATTAATGTAGATACATCTACTCAGGCACCTCAAAATGAGGAGGCGATGATAGAGGACAGAAGAAGCGGTGATAGAGGGGCGATAAGTGATATTACAAAAAAATTGGTATATTAGTAAAGAGTTTCCCAGTCAGTAACAAAGTAGAAAATAGTAAGTCCCAAGGCAGAGGTATAACTACTCGTAATAACCTGAAAGTGTAATAGACAAACAGTAGGAGTTTACTTAATAAAATGGATTAAATGAGGGATTTTATTTGTACAGGGAAAATAGACATTGCCGTTATTAGTCAAACCTGGATGAATATAGACACTCGAGAATTTTTAGCAGAATATCAGATAAAAATGGCTATAACATTTTTGTGTCAAACCGTCTGGGAAGAAAGGGGGCCGGGGTAGCTATTTATGTAAAGGATTCATTAAACTGTTACAATAATGCAGACATTAAAATAAATAGGGTCACGGAAAGTGTCTGGGTTGAAATTAGTAACAATAGGGAGTAATTAGTCTCAGGAGCTATTGACAGATCTCCAAAATTAAGTAGAGCAAATAGTAAATACCTTTGAGAGGGAAATAAGAAAGCATCACAGTCCAGCCTAATAATAACTGTAAAATAAAAATAAAAAATAATTTGGTTTTACGCCTGGTATCCCCGAAGGGCTAAGGCGTTGCCCCTGGGTAGAGGACTTTTGGACTGGAGCATGTAGCATTTAATGACCGGATGCCCTTCCTGATGTCTACTAATAACCCTTGGATGGATTCGATCCTCCGACCCTTCGGTCAGAGCAGAGCGCTCTAACCCACTGAGCCACGGAATTGCAGGGGATCTTAATCTGTCAAGGATAGACTGGCGAAATCAGACAGGGGATGCAGAGTCGAGGAATTTCCAGAGGTAGTACAGGATAATTTCCTTTATCAGTATATCAGGGAGCCCACCAAAGGTAATAATATACCAGATTTAGTTTTACCTAATAAAGAAAACGTCATTACTAATATAGATGTTGGTGGACGACTTGGTAAAAGTGATCATTAAGAAATTTAGTTCATATTTATTTGGTATGTCTGTTCTACTGAAAATCCTTCCACCGTTCCTGATTTTCGTTTAGGAGATTTTGATGGATTAAGAGCTTATTTTAGAACGGTATTCCATAGGAAGCCCAGCTACTTTAGAGACAGCCAGGTCAATGGGGAATTCCACGTCATAAGTAAGGGGCAGGAAACGGGTGGGAATGTGCACCAGGTCTCTGGGAAAGGTGGGAGTGTAGTTCAGGTGACAGGGATTAACTCAGGTCCAGTATCAAGCAGCCGTTAGGCCAGTGAGGAATATAATAAGTTAGTATATATAATACTCAGAGGCCAAGATAGACATATCCCTTCAAAACCGTTTAGAATGAATAATTCAGACCCAAGATGGTTAAACAACAAATTCAGATCACTCATAGGCCAAAGGAAAGGAATATGTAGAAAAATAAAATGTGGAGAAGAACACTTACGTAACCGGTACACGATTTCGAATAGACAAGTAAAGAGGGAGATACGGAAAGTAAAGAGAAGTTATGAAATTAGGTTGCTAGTGAATCGAAAGAAAACCCCAAGGGTTTTTATCATATATACCGAACGAAAAATAAAGATAGGATACGACCTCTCAGAACAGAATCAGGTGACATTACGAGTGAAGACAAAGAAATGTGCTCCATCCTTAATAATTATATCATATCAGTATTTACCAAAGAAAATCTAGACCTGGTCTCTCAAGCAGCAAATATTTACGATGATAATACGGAAAATATTCTTAGTAAAATAACCATTACTAAGGAGGACGTGTTGAAAGGAAGTATAAGTTAAAACCTCAAAAATCGCCAGGTCTGGACTATATAAACGCAAAAATTATAAAAGAAATCAAAGAAGAATTATGTCAACCACTTTTAATGTTACTTATGACTTTAATTCAGGAGAAGTTGCAGACGCATGGAAGACCGCAAACGTGGTGCCCATTTTTAAAACGGGTGATAAAGCATCTGCGTCGAATTATCGTCTGATAAGTCTACTGTTAAAAGTAGGAAAATTGCTAGAGTCAATTTTGGCAAACAATATTAGAGAACACTTAGAAAGGTTTAATCTTCCAAAAAAAGTCAGCACGGATTTAGACAAGGACGATCCTGCCTCACAAACTTAGTGTCATTCTTCTCGGAAGTCTATGAGGCAGTAGATAGCGATAAAGCTTACGATATTATTTATCTGGACTTTAGTAAAGCTCTGATAAGGTCTCACGCCAAAGGTTAGTTAGAAAGGTTAAAGCACACGGTATAGACGGCAATATCTTAAAATGCATAGAGTCTTGGCTGAAAGGACGAAAGCAGAGAGTACTAATAAGTGGATATAAGTCGGACTGGGGATTAGTAACTAGTGTTCTACCACAGAGTTCAGTATTCGGTCCCTTATTATTTATTATGCAAATGTAAATGATCTAGACTAAGGAATCACTAGTAGTATCAGCATACTTGCCGACGATACAAAAATAAGGCATATTATTAACTCCACACTGTGATTAACTTGACTGGCGGTTCCCATAACTTACAGAAGAACTTCGACATATCATCCAAATGATCTAAAACTTGGCAACTGGAATTCAATGTTGAAAAATATAAAATACTTAGCGTAGGCAAGACCATTGGAGATACTAAATACAGCTTAGATAACAAAGAAATTAGTAAATCGGAATGCGAGAGAGATCTAGGAGATATGGTTAGCAAAGACCTCAAACCAAGGCAACAGTGTATTAATGCGAGAAATAAAGCAAATAGGGGCCTAGGATTTATTTCGAGAAACGTGCGCAATAGGTCATCAAAAGTAATATTGTAAATTTATGTAGCACTAGTAAGGCAACATTTAGACTACGCAGTACAGTTTTGGTGTCCTTACTATAGAATGGATATTAACTCGTTAGAAAATGTACAGAGAAGAATGACAAAAATGATACATGATGTTCGGAATCAGTCATATGAAGACAGAATAAAAAGACTAAGTCTGCACTCACTAGCGAGGCGATGAGTAAGGGAAGACTTTATTGTGGTGGTTAAGTGGATGAAGGGAATAATTAAGGGAGATATTAGCAAGGTACTTAAAGTGAGCATCCAGGAGAGAACTAGAAATAATGCTTTCAAGCCAAAAAAATTCCGTTTGGGTAAGGAACTAGGTAGAAATTGGTTTGTTAATAGAGTTGTAGACCAAAGGAATAAGCTACCTAGTAAAGTAGTTGCTGCCTCTTCCATTGAGAGTTTCAAGCATAGGCTAGATAAACATATGACAAATAAAGGATGGGTTTAGAAAAAAGAATCTAACAACCAATACTAATTCATTCTTTTTCCTTTTCAGGTTACACTATGATAGTCTCTGTTTCTTGTTTGACACTTTCCTATAAAATGCCCACGCCAGTTTTTTTTATACTGCGTGGTGTTCTTCTTTTTCCTGACAGGGAGGCTTTAGGAAGGAAAGAGGTTGTGTAGATCAGATATTCATTTTTAGATCTTTAGTAAAAAAAGTTTCTAGACAAGGGAAAGAAGTGGTATGCAGCCTTCATGGATTTGGAGAAAGCATATGACAGGGTGGATAGACAAGGATTGCGGAAAGTATTAAGAATATATGGAGTAAATGGGGAGTTGTTGAATTCTGTGCAGAATATGTATGAGGGTGCTAAGGCTGCAGTGAAGGTGGATAGTGAACTGAGTGAAATTTCTATTTGAACGTTGGAATGAAACAAGGATGTGTCATTAACTCGACTGACGATTTCCATAGCATAGAAAAGGATCTCGATATATTGTCCAAATGGTCTAAAACTTGGCAAATGGATTTTAACGTTGAAAAATGTGAAGTATTTACCGTTGGCAAGGCAACTGTGGATATTAATACAGCTTAGATAACAAAGAAATCAGTAAATCGGAATGCGAGAGAGATCTAGGAGAAGTGGTTAGTAAAGACCTCAAACCAAGGCAACAGCGTATTAATACGTGAAAAAAAAAAAAAAAAAAAGGTTCCTGGGAATTATTTTATGAAGCGTGAGCAATAGGTCATCAAAAGTAATATTACAGCAATATCTAATATTAGTAAGGCCACATTTAGACTATGCTGTACAATTTTGGTTTCCTTACTATAGGCTAAAATGTAGACAGTATAAACTCGTTAGAAAATGTACAGAGAAGAATGAAAAAAAATTATTCATGATGTTCGGAACCTGTCATATGAAGACAGACTAAAAAGAAGTTTGCACTCACAAGAGAGGCGTAGAGTAAGGGGAGGCTTAATTGAGGTGTTTAAGTGGATGACGGGAATAAATAAGGGAGATATTAACAAGGTACTTAAAGTGAGCATACAAGATGGAAGTATAAGTTATGGTTTCACACTAGAAAAATTCCGTTTTAGTAAGGAAATAGGTAGAAATTGGTTTGGCAACAGAGTTGTAGACGAATGTAATAACCTACCTAGTAAAGTAGATGCTGCCTCTTCCATTGAGAGTTTCAAGCATAGGCTAGATAAGCATATGACAAACAAGGGGTGGGTATACAAAAAAATAATATCAAATACCCAACACTAATTCATTCAGTTTCCTTTTCAGGTTACATTATGATAGTCTCTACTTCTCCTTTCACACATTCTGAAAAAGTCCACGCCAGTTTTTATATACTGCGTGGTGTTCTTTCAGATTTTTTCCTGCCGGCTTCGGCTGGAGGGTTTGGAGGGCGGGGGAGAGCCTTCTTCTTTGCTATCCTTATCTCATTCTAGAAGTTCACTTACTCTTCTAGGAGCTGCCTAGCATGGGCCAAGCGGCCGACTGCAGTTATTCTCTCTTCTTATGTTCTTATGTCTCCATGGTTGTTCAATCTGTATATAGGTGTGCTTATAAAATTGATACAGGGTAGGGCAGTGGATGTTGGAGCGGCCCTAATGAGAGAGGGTATTGTTTGGAACTCCCTATACTGATGTTTGCAGATGATACTGTGTTGTTAAGTGAAGACAGAGGGTAGCTGCAAGGCTTGCTGGATGAGTTTGGGAGACTGTGTAAGAAATGGAATCTAGAGGTGAATGTAGGGAGGAGTAAAGCTGTGGTCCTCGAGAAAAAATGAAGTCACTGAATGTACAGTGAGGTTGGATGACGAGGAAATGGAAAATGTGAGTGCGTTTAAGTCCTTAGGTAGTGTGATGAGTATAGATGAAAATTTGGACAGTGAAGGGCTTGAAACGGTACAGCAAGGAAGAAAGGTTCCTGGTTCCTTGAAAGTAGTGATAAGAACCAGGGAAGTAAAAAAGTTACCGCATGAGAGTATTGTAATACCAATTCTAACATATGGAAGTGAATCTTGGACTTTGTTGGAAGGACACAAGTTATGAGCGAGAGCAGTGGAAATGAGTTATCTGAGAGGAGCATGTGGAGACACATGGAGAGAACGACTGACAAATGAGGAAGTGAAGGAGCTTTGTGATTTAGATGTGGATGTGATAGGAAGCGCTAGGGGAAACACACTGAGGTGGTTTGGCCATGTCGAGAGGATGGAGAGTGAGAGACTTACGAAGAGAGTGTATGTGACTGAGGTGGAGGGGTGGAGAGGGAGGGGAAAGCCTAGAATGTGGTGGAGGGATGGAATGGAGAGGTATTTGAGAGAGGGATGTGTGAGCTGAGAGCAGGGCAATGAAATGGTGGGGGACAGGGCGAGAAGAAGGCGATTTGTTTTTGACCACACCTTACGGGATGAAGAAGTCTGGCAATATCTTTATATCTATCTATCTATCTACACACACACACACACACACACACACACACACATATATATATATATATATATATATATATATATATATATATATATATATATATATATATATATATATATATATAGATATATATATATATATATATATATATATATATATATATATATATATATATATATATATATATATATATTAAGCTAGGAAGAAGGAACCAAAGATCACGAGCCAGCAAAAACTGTTCCTTTCAAGAGAAGAACAAAATACAAGAGAGAGCAAAATTCAAGATCCGATCATTTCGAGATGCCTGGACACACTGCGTTTGAAAGACTGGAGATAATAGAAAGTAGGAAATACAGACAGAGGGAGACAGTTCCAGAGTTGACCTGTTGCATAAATGAAGAACTGGAAGTAAAGGGTAATTCTTGCATTAGAGAGTTGGACAGAAAAGGGATGTGAGTTTGCTGCTTGACGTGTGCTACGCACCCATCGTAGAGGTGGAGGAATGCATGCAGACAGTTCAGAGGAGCAGCGACCACCGAAGCAGAGGCAGAAAGGAGACAAAGATGCAACAGTGTGGCGAAGAGACATAAGCTGAAGGGAGCCAGAAAGAGGAGGAGAGTTAATGAGACGAAAAGCCCCCGACTCCACCCCATTGAGAAGAGCTGCTTGTGGAGAACCTCCCCACACACGCGAGCTGCACTCCACACAGGGGCGGACAAATTTATATATATATATATATATATATATATATATATATATATATATATATATATATATAGATAGATAGATAGATAGATATAGATATATATATAGATAGATAAATAGATAGATAGATATAGATAGATACATAGATAGATAGATTATATATAGATAGAATAGATAGATATATAATATATATATATATATATATATATATATATATATATATATATATATATATATATATATATATATATATATATATATATATATATATATATATAGATAGATAGATAGATAGATATAGATATATATATATAGATAGATAGATAAATAGATAGATAGATATAGATAAAAGCAGTGATAAGAAACAGGGAAGTGAGCATGGAAGTAAAAAGGTTACTACATGACAGTATTGTGATACCAACTGTAACGTACGGAAGTGGAGCTTGGACGTCGTTGGAAGGACACAAGTCAAGAGTGAGAGCAGTGGAAATGAGTTATTTAAGAGGAGCATATGGAGTGACATGGAGAGACAGGCTGCCGAATGAGGATATAAAGGAGCGGTGTGGTGTTGATGTGGATGTGATAGGAAGCGTTATGAGGAACACACTGAGGTGGTTTGGCCATGTGGAGAGGATGGAGGGTGAAAGACTGACGAAGAGAGTGTATGTGAGTGAGGTGGAGGGAGGAAGAGGGAGGGGGAGGCCGAGGATGAGATGGAGGGATGGGGTGGAGAGGTATATGAGAGAGGGGGGTGTGAGTTGGGAGCAGGGCAGTGAAATGGCAGGGGACAGGGCGACTTGGAGGCGATTTGTTTGTGGCCACCCCAAACGGGATTGAGGCGTCTGCCAATATATATATATATATATATATATATATATATATATATATATATATATATATATATATATATATATATATATATATATATTGTTACATAGCCAATGATTTCATCATCCTTTGTATAATTCTAACATACAGTATGCTGCATGTTTGATCACGATTCGCCTCGTGGCTTCCATAGTGACCAGACTTGTGTGTTCTACCTCACTCCCCCCTTCTCCCCCTTATAGTAGAGTAAGTCGTTCTTTCTGTTGTTCAGAGCAGGAGTGTCAACTCTTTGTCCCCTATGGCTTCATTTGCGCGTCCTTCTTACAAGTTGTATCAAGCTCTGCCGGCCCCTATATAATGAGCCCAGTCTCCGCATTAATTGCCACTTAGATCTACTCATCATTTTGTTCACATCTCTGTCCTCCCTTGTACAGTTGTTATTATTTTTCTGAGTGCTCAGGAAGTCTCCAACCATCTAGCTGCTGTGTAATTTGAGTATAAGTGTTATTACATTTTTTCTTGTACTGTGTGGCATGGGGTGGTTGTTCGTGGGCCTGGTGAGGTTTTTGTGATTCATGTGTTTTGGGTGTCAGCCATTGTTAATAATATTTTGTATCTGTAATAATATATCTCGCATTAACTGAGCATTATCCGGTTTTCTCATTTTGTCAGGGCTGACTTAGATCAATTTACTCTTGCTAATTTCGTGTTAATAGAGGCTATTGCAGTTAACCATATATTTAACCTGTTTTTTGCCATTACATTATCCTTATGAGTCCTGAATGTTTAGTTGTTAGTTTGAGCATTAAACTTTAACTTGTAATTTTACCTAACTCTTTTGTTTTGAACATGGAACGTTGTGGGACAGTAGTGATTTTGGTGTTCTCACTTGAAGTGTTCATTATCTATCTCTGTTTCGTAACATAAATTTGGCGACCTCTTATCAGGATATTCAGGATATTATCATAAGGATATTGCTTGATATTGTGTGACTGTGATTTATTCATGATGTCTACTACTACTATGCTTGATGAAGCCAAAGATTTTTTGTCAAATCTGCAAACAGTGTGTGATGTAGAAAACAGAACAAAGAATGAACTTAAGCTTGTATCTCAACAATTGGGAATTGCTGTTCGCTCTCATCATTCTAAAGATCAAATTGTTGACATGATTAATGAAAGCTTGTTTAATGTAACTACTCCAGATGAGCAAACGCAGATTGAAAGAGCTAAGTTACAGCTAGCCCTGCAAGAGGCTCGTGCTAAGGAGGCTGAGTTTCAGGCACGTTCTAAGGAGGCACAGGCACAAATTGAAATTGCCAGGATTCAGGCAGACCATGAGCATTGCATGAAACAAGGTGGAACCGGATCATGTAGCTCTGATGATTCTGATGTGGCTAAAAATGTTAAACTTGTCCCTCCTTTTAATGAATCTGATTTAACAAAGTATTTTCAGTTGTTTGAGAGGGTATCTACAGGTTTTCATTGGCCCAAAAAGTATTGGCCAGTACTCCTTCAAACTGTTCTCACCGGTAAAGCTCAAGTAACTTATGCATCTTTGCCTCAGGATCAATCTGATAATTATGATGTAGTTAAGAGCTTGATTCTTAAGGCCTATGAGCTTGTTCCTGAAGCTTATAGAGTAAAATTTAGGACAACTTATAAGCAAGATAAGCAATCCCATGTTGAGTATGCAAAAATCAAAGAAGATCTGTTAGAGCAGTGGTTAAATTCTAAGAATGTAAATTCTGATTTTGATAAATTTAAGCAGATTATTTTGCTGGAGGACTTCAAAAGGTGTGTTAATAAAGATGTAAGCCTATATCTTGATGAGAAAAGATTAGATAATTTGTCTGATGCTGCAGTTTTAGTTGATATGTTCTCACTCACAAGAGATATTCTAAAGAAAAAAGGAGAGCTGAGAGTAAGTACGTTGCCTCTACTCAGAGTACAGGTAACAGGAAAGAGAATAAAGATGATGTTTCTCAGGAAGTAAATACCAGCTCCACCTCTAGATTTCAGAAAAGTAAATGTACTTATTGTAGTAAGCTTGGTCATACTACGGAGAAATGTTTCAGGAGACTCAGTGATGTGAACAAAAAGGAGTCTTTAAATATTCAGTCAGTTGGTCTAGTGTCCACCCTTGAGAGTTCCCAGATTTCTTTAACCGAGTTAACTGAACCTGCTTTGAGGGGTACATTAAATTCTCATGATGAAGCTCCTCTTTTGAGCTGTAACGTGGGTGACACTCTCAAGAGTTCATGTGCTAATTTCCTGTCTGATGATTTTGTCAGTCCTCTGGACAGTAATGACAGGAAATTAGTTAAAAAATATCGTGATACAGGTGCTTGCCAATCCCTTATGCTGACCAGTGTTCTAGGCTCTAATGTTAATTCCTCTGATGAAACTGTAATCTTACAAGGTGTAGGGAATAATTATTTCTCTGTCCCTCTATGCAGAGTGAATTTAGAGTCTGGTTTTGTTAATGGTTCCGTTATGGTTGGGTTGGCTGACACACTCCCAATGTCAGGTGTAACTTTCTTACTTGGAAATGATATTGGTGGAAGTCAAGTGTTTCCAGCTCCTCAGCTGTCTAGTGAACCAGTGGCTGCGACCCAGGATTTGATGTCCCTGATGTGTTCTCTGCACGTGCTGTCACTAGGGCTAAGTCTAACGTTACTGGTGACTTAGAGGATAATGATGATGATGATGTTATCCTAGCTGACACTTTTCTTGCTAATTTGGACCACTCACCAGATGAGGCAGTACCCCGTAGTGTTGATAATTTGTCTCGTCAAGAGTTGGTTGAGTTGCAGGTTGCTGACCCTGAGTTGAAAGGTCTAGCTAACTCTGCTTGCAGTGAGGAAGAGTCCAGCTGGTGGTTCTACTTGTTATTATATAAAGTCAGGAGTACTTATGAGAAAATGGAGACCCCCAACAGCATCAGCCGACTGTGAATGGGAGGTTGTTCATCAAATTGTCATCCCTCGTGTTTGTAGGCAGGATATCATTAGAGTGGCTCATGATTCCAGGTTGGCAGGACACCTTGGAATGAGGAAGACTGTGGCACACATTTTGAAACACTTCTACTGGCCAGGTATCTTCAGAGATGTTTCCTGGTATTGTAAGTCTTGTCACACTTGTCAAGTTGTGGGGAAGTGTAATCAGACACAAAAGGTTGCACCTCTAGTTCCCATTCCTCCTTTTGAGGCGCCATTCACCCGTGTGTTGGTGGATATTGTGGGCCCTCTTCCTAAGACTTCTTCAGGATTTTCTTATGTGTTGACCCTGATTGATATGGCTACTCGTTATCCTGAAGCCATTCCACTTAGAAATATCTCAGCAAAGAACGTGGTTAAGGAAATGCTAGTGTTCTACCCAAAGAGGTACAGTCAGACCGGGGAAGTAATTTCATGTGAAATGTTTTCAAGCAGTCTCTGAAAGAGTTGGGCATCACCCAGATCACGTCTTCAGCTCACAGTCCCCAGACCCAAGGAGCGTTGGAGAGATATCATCAAACACTCAAATCGATGCTCAAGAAATACTGTTTGGAACATCAGAAAGACTGGGATAAAGGTCTTCCATTTGTTGTATTTGCCACAAGAGAATTTCCAAGTGAATCACTGGGCTTCTCACCCTTTGAACTACTGTTTGGCCATGACGTAAGAGGACCCCTTAAGCTACTCAAGGAATGCTGGCTGTCGGAGGAAGATGACGTCAACCTACTGGAGTATGTGATGAAGTTCAAAGAACGGCTGTCCACTGTTTGACAGCTGGCAAGAGAGAATTTAGGAGCTGCTCAGGAGAAGATGAAGACTTGGTATGATAAGAAGTCCAGGTTACGCCACTTTCAGCCAGGAGATCAGGTTTTGATTCTGCTACCGGTGCATGGGCAACCTCTTCAAGCCAAGTTTAGTGGTCCTTATTTCGTGGAGAAGAAACTCAGTGATGTCAACTATGTCATCGCCACACCAGATCGTAGAAAGAACAAGCACCTTTGTCATATCAACATGCTAAAGTTATATCACAGGCGGGACGAAAATAACCCAGTCTGCACTGTAGCTGTTCCACCCGAGTCTGCAAGTGAAGTTCTCCCATGCAGCATGAGCCTGAGTGATAGTTTGGGGAAGAATCCTGATATCATGAATGATCTCCAGACTAAGCTTTCTCATCTACCTCCCGAGGAATGGCAGGAGTTTTCGGCATTACTGCAGGAGTACCCACAAGTGTTCCGTGCCACTCCAGGAAGAACCACAGTGTTGATGCATGATGTCGATGTTGGAGACGCAAAGCCAATTAAACTGCCTCCTTACCGTGTGAACCCAGTGAAAGTTCCTCTCATCGAGAAGGAGCTTGGCTACCTGTTGGACCACAAGATGATTGAGCCCTGTCAGAGCGAGTGGAGTTCTCCTGTCACTCTAGTCCCTAAGCCAGGTGGGTCACAGCGGCTTTGCATCGACTACAGACGTGTTAATCAGATAACCAAAACAGACACTTACCCTCTCCCTCGCGTGGAAGATTGCATAGACAAGATCGGAAAGGCTAGGTACATAAGTGAGTCTGATTTGTTAAAGGGATACTGGTAAGTACCTATGACTGAACGTGCTAGGGAGATCTCATGTTTTGTAACACTAGGAAAGACTTTTGCATGTTCTTTAATGCCATATGGTATGAAGAATGCACCAGCCATTTTCAGAAGCTCATGAATGATGTAACAGAGGGTTTGGCAGGGTGTGTTGGTTATATTGATGATGTATTAATCTTCAGTGACTACTGGAAAGATCACCTATGCCATGTCAGTAAATTTTTTGAGCGTTTGGTTGAGGCTAATCTTGTAGTTGATTTATCAAAGTGTGAGTTTGCTCAAGCTAAAGTTCAGTACCTTGGGTACGTAATTGGTGATGGACATGTTGCACCACCAGGAGCTAAGGTTCAGGTTATAAGTGATCTTCCCAGACCTAAAAGTAGGAAAGAGCTACAAAAATTTTCGGGAATGGTGGGTTATTACAGGAGATTTGTTCTTAACTTTTTAATTATTGTATCACCACTTACAGACCTACTGAAAAAGGGAGTTAAATTTGTCTGGACCGATAACTGTGAATCCTCTTTCAACAAACTTAAAGCTATCCTATTAAGTCAGCCAGTGCTTGCTACTCCAAATTTTGCTAAGCCTTTTAAGATGGCTGTTGACGCAAGTGATACAGGAACTGGGGCTGTTTTGCTGCAAGAGGATGATCAGGGTATTGAACACCCTGTATCTTATTATAGTAAGAAGTTCACTCCACCTCAAAAGAACTACTCAACTATTGAGAAAGAGCTTTTGGCCTTGATTTTGGGTTTACAGCATTTTTCATTTTATTTGTGTTCTGGTTTTGACCCCATAGTCATTTATACCTGTCATAACCCACTGAAATTCCTTATTAAGTTTAAAGATAAAAATCAGAGATTGACAAGATGGAGTCTACTTCTTCAGGAGTATTCATTAGACATACAACATGTCAAGGGGAAAGAAAATGTTATTGCAGATTGCTTATCTAGACTTTAGACAGATTGTTTTAGAGTAAGAATAAATTTCCTTTGTAAATTTCTTTTTTCTTTGTGGGGAGGTGTTACATAGCCAATGATTTCATCATCCTTTGTATAATTCTAAAGTACAGTATGCTGCATGTTTGATCACGATTCGCCTCATGGCTTCCATAGTGACCAGACTTGTGTGTGCTACCACACTCCCCCCTTCTCCTCCTTATAGTAGAGTAAGTCGTTGTTTCTGTTGTTCAGAGCAGGAGTGTCAACTCTTTGTCCCCTATGGCTTTATTTGCGCGTCCTTCTTACAAGTTGTATCAAGCTCTGCCGGCCCCTATATAATGAGCTTAGTCTATACATTAATTGCCACTTAGATCTACTCCTCATTTTGTTCACTACTCTGTCCTCCCGTGTACAGTTGTTATTATTTTTGTGAGTGCTCAGGAAGTCTCTGACCATCTAGCTGCTGTGTAATTTGAGTATAAGTGTTATTACATTTTTTTCTTGTAATGTGTGGCATGGGATGTTGGTTCGTGGGCCTGGTGAGGTTTTTGTGATTCATGTGTTTTGGGTGTCAGCTATTGTTAATAATATTTTGTATCTGTAATAATATATCTTGCATTAACTGAGCATTATCCGGTTTTCTCATTTTATCAGGGCTGACTTAGATAAATTTACTCTTGTTAATTTCGTGTTAATAGAGGCTATTGCAGTTAACCATATATTTAACCTGTTTTTTGCCATTACATTATCCTTATGGGTCCTGAATGTTTAGTTGTTAGTTTGAGCATTAAACTTTAACTTGTAATTTTACCTCTTTTGTTTTGAACCTGGAACGTTGCGGGACAGTAGTGATTTTGGTGTTCTCACTTGAACTGTTCATTGTCTATCTCTGTTCCGTAACAATATATATATATATATATATACATATATATATATATATATATATATATATACATATATATATATATATATACAAGGAAGATGGAACCAAATGCTAGGAGCCCGGAAAGATATATATATATATATATACATATATATATATATATATATATATATATATATATATATATATATATATATATATATATATATATATATATATATATATATATATATATATATATATATATATATATATATATATATATATATATATATATATATATATATATATATATATATATATATATATATATATATATATATATATATATATATATATATATATATATGTATATACAAGGAAGATGGAACCAAATGCTAGGAGCCCGGAAAGAAGTTCCTTCCATGAAAAAGAACAAAAATACAAGAGAGCCAAATTCAAGATCCGTTCATTTCGAGATCCATGAACACACTGCGTTTGAAAGACTGGAGATCATAGAAAGTAGGAAATAGAGACAGAGGGAGACAGTTCCAGAGTTTACCTGTTGCATAGATGAAAGACTGGGAGTGACAGTTAACTCTTGCATTAGAGAGTCGGAAAGAAAAGAGATAAGAGTTTGTTGCTAGACGTGTGCTACCCACATGTCATTGAGGTGGAGGGATGTAAGCAGGCAGTTCAGAGGAGCAGTGACCATGCAAGTAGCGATAGAAAAGAGATAAAAGGCAACAGTGAGGTGAAGAGACAGAGGTTGAAGGGAGCCAGTAAGAAGAGGAGAGTTAATGAGACTAAAAGCCTTTGCTCCACCCTATTGAGAAGAGCTGTATATGGGGAGCCTCCTCACACATGAGAGTTGTACTCCACATACGGAAGAATAAAACCCGTGTATAAAGTCAACAACTGTGCAAGGGTAAAGAAGGTACACTTTCGTCTTAGCACACCTAATCTCTTGGAAGCCGATTTTACAAGAGATGTAATATGATCTTTCGAAGATAAAGCCCAAGTGAATGAAACCCGGCACATGTTAAAGGATAATGCAGGACTGAGCTGGATTTTATTAAACATTAGTGGGTACTCCTGTGGAAGATTTTGATAGGTGTGAAAACTGAGTCTTTAATGCATTACAAAAAAAAAAAAAAAAAAAAAAATTACCCCAGTCACAGATACGAGCCAAGTCAGACATTTGGTGTGCCATAGTCTCATCCCGTGTTTGCTAAAGTAAATGCTGGGATGGACGTTGCAGGAACCAAAAGGAAAGGTGAATGGTGGAATCATCAGCGTATGAATGGATAGGGTTAGATGTACAGCTTAGAATATCACTGATGAATAAAAAGAAGAGAGTTGGTGATAGGACAGAGCCCTGAGGAACACCACTGTTGATAGATCTGGGAGAAGAACGATGGCCGTCTACAACAGGGGCTATAGAACGACCAGAGAGGAAGCTGTAGATGAAGGCACAGATAGGAGGATAGAAACCGTAAGAGGGCAATTTGGAAATTAAAGATTTATGCCAGAGTCGATCGAAAGCCTTTGAGATGTCAAGTGCAATGGCAAAGCTTTCGCCAAGGTCCCGAAAGGAGGATGACTAGCAGTCTGAAAAGTAGGTGAGAAGATCGCCAGTGGAGTGTCCCTGACGGAACCCATACTGACGATCAGAAAGAAGGTTGTGATAGGAAAGGTGTTTTAAAATTTTTCTGTTAAGAATAGGCTCCAAAACTATTGAGACACAGGTTGTTAAAGCAATTGGACGATAGTTAGAGGGTTGGGAACGGTCACCCTTCTTTGGGACTGGCTGAATTAGAGCAAACTTCCAGCAAGAAGGAAAAGTACAAGTTGAAATAGAAAGGCGAAAAAAGTTTACCTAGGCAGGGTGTAAGCTCAAAGCACAGTTGTTTAGGACAACAGGAGGAACTCCATGAGGCCCATATGCCCTGTGATGGCAGAGAATACACCAGCAGAAGAAATTTTATTGTCAGCCATGAGGAGGTCAGAGGGGGGAAGTGATGGAGGAACAGCACTGGAATCGTCTAAGGTGGAATTGGAGGAGAAAGTCTGAGCGAAGAGATCTGCTTCATCAATAGAAGAAATAGCTACAGAATCATCATAGTAGAAAAGAGGAGGGAAGGATGATGAGGTAAAGTTGTTAGAAAGATTTTTGGCAAGATGCCAGAAGAAGCGGTAAGAATTCGGGATGGAGAGTTGAGAGCATTTAGAACAGATGAAATGATTTTTTGGCAGAACGAATAACAGACTTAGCACGATTCCGGCATAAAAACATGTGATTCAGGGGTGGCCTGGTTCTAGTACCTTTTAAAGGCCCTCTCCTTGTTGCGGATATCATTAGAACAAGCGTAATTAAACCAAAGCTTTCTTACATTAGTCAAAGGATATGAAGAAGGAATGTATGCTTCCATGCCTGAGAGAATAACCTGTGTAATGCGCAAGGCACACTCAGATGGCTCCCAGCCATGGAAGCAATATTCATTCCATGGAGAATCAAAGAAGTACTGCCTGAGGGCCTCCCAATATGCAGCTCCAAAGTGCCCCAGTTGACATTTCTTTGGAAGGTTCACAGGCCGTACTGGAGTGATAGGACAAGTTAAGGTAATAAGGTTATGATCGTCTGAGCCCAATGGAGAGAAAAGATTGACAGTGTAAGCAGAAGGATTAGGTGTAAGGAAGAGGTCAAGTATGTTGGAGCTGTCTCCAAGCCTGTCAGGGATATGGGTAGGGTGCTATACAAGCTGCTCTAGGTCATTAAGGATAGTAAAGATGTAGGCTTGTTCACCAGGAGGATCAGTGAAAGGAGAGGAGAGCCAAAGGTGGTGGTGAATATTGAAATGTCCTAGAGTGGAGATTTCAGAGAAAGGAGAAATGGATAGAATGTGTTCCATAAAAAAAGTAAGATAGTCGAAAAAAATTTGATAGTCAAGAGAATTAAGGGATAAGTAAACAGTGCAGATATATTTCAGAGAATGACAGGACAACCGAAGCCACAGAGTGGAGAGCTCAAAAGAATCGAGTTCAGGAACATGAGAGCAGGATAAGTTGTTGTGTACATATACACAACATCCACCTTTGGCTTTGAAATGAGTATAAAGCAGGAGGATACAGAAAAGGGTTTGCTGTCAGTTGCCTCAGATAGCTGAGTTTTGGGTAAAAAGAGAAGGTGAGGTTTAGAGGTGTTCAAGATAGAGAAAGTTAGAGGAAAGGCTGTGAATGTTGTAGAAATGAAGAAGTGAGTCAGACACTGGTTCAAGGCAGCTCGTAGTCGTCACCTGGAAAGGGGCGGATGGTGGGGGCATTTGTGTCCACCCCCCCTCTGGGGACCCCGAGGCATGGTTTAACTCGCCGTGTGTCGGACACCCCAGACATACAATGGCACGCCATTGCTGGGCAATTTTCTATTTCTTTTTCTTTAGGCTAAAATGATAGATTTTGATGTGAAAAAAACGAATATGACCATCAAAAGACTCACTGGAGGCTACAAGTGCGTTTTCTGGAAGTCCCCGGTCTGCCCCTCAGGTGTGGTTACCCAGAAGAACCGCAGTGAAGGTGAGAGAAAACCTCGTTTTCTACGAAGGTAAACTCAGGTATTCTGGCCAACGTTACTCTGGGAAGGTCTAGCAATGTTTTTTACACTTTTCAGTTTGCTTCATATGCATAATTTTTTTTTTCACTGGATTTCATACAAAAAACATGATTTTTTCCCATATAAATCACTCAGTACTGCAACACCTGTCACCTGTCACATATCTCTCTCACTGTGTATCCTTCGTCTTACATTTATGGTACCTTACATACAACTTTACTTCACTATGTACTGCACTTACACTTACGGTATATTATTTACAACATGCCTTCAGTATACACAGACACTGTAAGAGTGTTTCTGAGTGCCTCACTGTGAATACATCACCTTACACTTATGATAACAACATTACTTCATTATATACAGTCCTTACACTTATGAGAAAATATTTACAAGAGTCTTTCTCCGTCTTACTCAATAGTTTTGAAGTGTGGTACTCCTCAAAGCAAGGATAGATGCACAGACCAAGGTTGCATTATGCACACATATGCCAACAGTCCTTCCGCTGAGTACGCGGCCTTGTGATGCTATTTGTGCACACATGACACCTTTGCTGTGGATTCTGACGAGTCTCACTGGGAGGGATGATCGTGAGAAAGTGGCAACCAGTGAGGCGGATAGGTGTTGCAGCAGTGTGACTGTGGCAAGCGGCAGTCCTTTCCTCTGACTATTCCCCCAGTATTTCCCACACCAGCTCACGAATATAAGCCTTTAAGGTCTCCTTTACGCCGGTTACCTGAGGATGAGCAGGTGAGCATTCAGGACTGTGATGTCGAGGAGGTGGAAGAATAGTTTCTTGTACTACTTCATCATAGGCCTGGTACAATCCACGTTGGAAATCATTGCGTCCGACTGATCTACCTGTTGCATATTCACATTGTAGGCCAAGACAGGTTCTGGTTTCCAGACGTGGCGCTGCCCTTCTGTCCTGTAGTCAATGCTGTCGGTGCAGTGTACGAGTGGCCTGAGTACAGACGAGAGGAGGAAGACTTCTCTGTTGTGATACCATGCTGTTGCAAGGATGTTATTGGCCTTGTAAAATACAACTTCAGTTCCTTTGCAGCTTCATCCCCACCTTCACCATGTGCTTCTGGCTCTTTTTTACAGTGCCACACAGACCTGTCTCCTGAAGGTGAAGGTACCTGGCCAGAAGGGGGCTTGTGTACCAGTTGTCCAGGTACAGGATGTGCCCACAATGAAAGTACTCATCGATCATTGTCTTCACCTCAGCCCCAGACAGTCCCAAGGTTCGATCTTCGATGATGTCCGTCTGAACACCTGTGTAAAGGACTATGTCCTGCACATACCCAGTCTTACAGTCACACATCACAAAGATTTTGAAACCAAACCTGTTCCTTTTGCTGGGGATATTTTGCCTAAAGGCAATATTACCTCTCCATAGCACAAGACTCTCGTCTATGACGAGGTCTCTGTAGAGAGAAAAGAAAGTAAGAAATTCTCACGTAGGTGATCGAAAACCACACGTATCCTCCTCATCCTGTCCATGTTGTTTGCGTTTGCAAGGTCAAGTTGGTCAAAGAAATGCAGTCGGCTCAGGATGTATTCCTCCCCATTACTTTCCCAGAGATAGGTGTTTCCATTAGTGGATCTACAGTCCAGTAGGAGGGGAGCTGGTTCTTTTCCAAAATCCCCATCAAAAGTACCAGGCCTAGGAACACATACATTTCATTTAGCTCACGTCTACCTCAAACAACCGGCAATGTGACGTCTGTGTTGCCCCTACACGCTCAAAGGCAGCAAAGGCGTTTGTTAGCCCCTTAACCGTGGGGCGTCACTTTCGTGACGCTCGGGAGCAAGGGATCATACCACGGGGCGTCACTTTTGTGATTCTGTGTTATTTTGAATTCGCCCAGGCTTTCAAGTGGTGGCTTGTATCGTCTATCAATACTACCAGTGTCCAGCTATACTCATTTCTGCTAATGTCACCTGTACTCCCATCCACTGTTGACAATTTTGCCATTATTCTCATGTCCTTGACTCCCCCCCTCCTTACCTCTCCTCCCGCCTGACCAGCTGCGCTGCACTACACAAATGCTGGACGGATTTTTCCACTTATTTTATCCACTGAAATGTGCCCTTTGCCCTATTCTTATACAAAATAATATCTAAAAGAAAGAGAAAAGGTAACTGATACTGTCATACATCTGGAATGGGCTAATTATCACCTGGCAACACCTCATGTGCACTCGTTCGCTAATTTTCCCTGTTTATTTCCCCTTGAAATATGCCGTTTGACGTATTCTCATAATAAAAATAAATATAAGAAAGGAAGGGAGAAGCCTAAGTGATATTTACATTCACCTGAAACTATCTATCTATCTATCTATTGCCAGACGCCTCAATCCCGTTGGGGTGGCCACAAACAAATCGCCTCCACGTCGCCCTGTCCCCCGCCATTTCACTGCCCCGCTCGCAACTCACACCCCGCTCCCTCATGTACCTCTCCACCCCATCCCTCCATGTCATCCTCGGCTTCCCCCTCCCTCTTCCACCCTCCACCTCACTCACATACACTCTCTTCGTCAGTCTTTCACCCTCCATCCTCTCCACATGGCCAAACCATCTCAGTGTATTCCTCCTAATGCTTCCTATCACATTCATATCCACACCACAATGCTCCTTTATATTCTCATTTGTCAGCCTGTTTCTCCATGTGACTCCACAAGCTTCTCTTAAATGACTCATTTCCACTGCTCTCACTCTTGACTTGTGTCCTTTCAGCAACGTCCAAGCTTCACTTCACCTGAAACTACCTAATTTATTATGTATTGTCTAGATTTCCTGCCAATCATTTCATAGTGTATATATTAGCAGCTGTCACCACGCTGACATTGGCAGCCCTTCACTCCCCCTAGGCAACAACATTCAGTTTACTGTCGTCTTTCAAGGTGAAACCACGTCGGATTCCCGCCTGTCCAATTCCGCTGCTTTTTAGCCCCTGCAAAGGGCCCTGTGACCTCTACCCCTATTAAACCTCATGTGGAAAGGGGTAAAGGGCTAAGTGACTGCTGTGGAACGTGAACTGGCTAATTTATCAATGAAAATGATGGTCAGTGACTACGATCTTTCTGGTGACTCTAAAACAGTGCAAGTGGAAATGTAAATAATGTGTAAACAGCAAGTGCAAGCAATGAATGTAACTATAAGTGAGCAGTGGAAAATAGTTTTATAAGTTACTGCAAGTGACAGTGCATAACATAGTGTAAATAAAATAGAAATGTAAATAATGTAAATAAAATAGAGAATGCAAATAGAAATGTAAATGAGTAGTAATATAAGAAAACGAGTATATATATTAGGAGTAATGAAAGTGAAAGTTTCACTCTAGTATGTATGAATACTATGAGTTATAAAAGTGAAAGTGACAGATTCGCTCTCAACGCAAGTATACAGGACGAGAAGGTGAGTGCCTGGAGTGAAAATAAACTACTTACTGAAAGAAACTTATAGATAAATATTGTATACATAAATAAGTGTAATAAAGTACTAGGAATATAAGGTGTGGGTGTGTTTATAAATAATAAATGACAGCTCCGCCTCAGAATACCATCGGGGAACCAGCATGGAAGGAAAGCTCGTATGCACTCATAATTTACATTGCTTTCACAGTGTTTTTTTTTTTTGGAATATGGATTCCAAACTACTTGAAATTCATAGAATAGTGTTTGTAGTTATAATATCAGGCAGTGGTAACCATATTACGGGGTATTGGGAAGTGTAAAATGGAGACTTCGTTACCCAACTTCAGAAATCTCCACAAGTCCTATGGTAGACGACGAATGCTCAACAACATCCCAGGGGAAAGCTGAAGGTATGTGCTATAAGAATATTTAACTATAATATTCTAGGACTAATAACTGATTTTTGTCAAATATTTTTACAAAGTCTGTCAGAGCGCGAATATCCTAGCGGGACGCGCATGTCAAGCCAAAACAACCCCGTGGTTTAGGGGTTAGCACTACAATTCTCAATATAAAGTCCACAGTAAAGAAACTTCTAAAGAAATCCTGCCTACTTGAAGTTGGGGTTAGTTCAGGTACAGTACATCCAGCAACATGCTCGTATGTGAACGGGTGTATTTCTGGAACAAAGTCACTCCCATCCTCCCACTCCCACGTCAGTTCCTCCTCATCACCATCATCACCTCCCTCATCCAAGGGCCGTGGGGAAGCGTGGGGAAGTGTGAGGAAGGAGGGAAAAGTCTCACTAGAGGTGCTGGGAAGTGTGGGGAATAGGGGAACGTTTTCCCTCAATATGATTGGAAATGTAGCAAAAGGAGAAACACTTTCACGGGATGTGCTGGGTGTGCGGAATTGGGGAACACTTTCTGTGGATGTGCTGGCTGCAGGTAATGGGGGAACACTTTGTCCTGAGGTGCTAGGGCGGGCTAGGTCATGTGGGTGCGAGGGATAGCGCAGGCAAGATGACTCACCTACGTCCCCAGCCAGTGGAATATTCTCAAATCTCCCTCTCTTCCTCCTAAAACTCCCAACCCCACATGGGAAAATCCTCAGCTTCCCCAGCCACCCAGGAATACTAGAAGCCTCACCTCCTCCTCTGAATCCTCCTCCTCATCAAGTAAGGCTAGGCAACGACATGATGATGGCCTCATCCCTCGGGTACTAGCATACCCCACATACCTGGATTTCCTTGGTGTGGGTATTTCCTCCTCACTAGTACTTTCAACTTCCAGTTGCACATAATCCTTATCTTTCACGTCATTGTCAACGTCACTTTCGCCAGTGTAGGACACCCTCAGGAGCTCCTGAATCTCATCGTCAGAAAGACCACGGCAAGACATGGCTGTACAGTATGAGTGGTACAAGCAGACTGAGGCTGAGTGAGGGCGATGCCTCAGCACGTAGGTGTATATGCCTGAGTGCCTGAGGTAAGGTGGTGGAAGAGTTGTCGTACATCCTCACCAATTTTTGCACGCCTAGTTTGAAAATTGTGCTCTCTGTGATTTTTTGAAAAAAAATAAATAAATAAACAGCACTGGCACTAAGCGCGCAATTGTGTAACGCCGTTTTAAAATGACACTGGCACAGGGCAGGTTAAGTGCGCAGTTTTCCTTTACTTAATTTTGAAAAGGAAGTGTAGCGTCTACTGTGCATGTAGTTTGGTGTTGACAGTTAGATAAACTTGTATTGGAGAGTATGCTGGCCTACTCTCTGTGTTACTGAAACACTGAAAAAAAAGTTCAGCAAAGAGGGATGGTCAGGAACTAGTTCCAAGGGTTGATGAAATGGGAGCTCCAGCTCTCCTTGACATCAGCTTTCCACCCACATTGGGAGTAATGCCCTCCTCAAGTGGTGCTACAGTCTACTTCTGTAATATATATATATATACAGTGCTCGTAAAAGTGTTGCGCACCCTGCGCCCAAAAACAAACAAAACAAAGAAACCTTTCAGCTATGGAAAAAACAGGTAAATAATGCATTATAATTACTTTTAATGCTTAGTAGGGTATCGTTTGCGCCTCTTCACGGACCTGAGACTTCGTGGAAATGAAAGGGCCAGGTTCCTCATGTGCTGGGGTGATATATTTTCCCAGGTCCTGCGAATGGCTGCTTCCAGCTTCGGCAGAGAGCTCACGTCCTTCCCTTAGAGATCCTTTTTTATGATGTACCAGAGGTTCTTTATTGGGATGAGGTAAGGGCTATTGCCTGGCCAGTCATTCATGAAGGGAACCTTGCAGTCACGAAGCCAGTTGGTGACAGACTTGGTAGTGTGAGCAGGTGCACAGTCCTGCTGAAAGACTCGTGTACCTGTGAGCTCAAAGGTCTCGGGTAAATGATCACAAAGCAGCTCCAGGTAACCGTCCAGATTCACTTTGTGGTTCCTGGGAAGAACAAGCTTACCCAACCCCTTACCAGAGAAACAACCCAATTACCATAAGTGAATCAGGGGGTTTAACTGTGCTTTCCACGTAACGGGGGTCAAGTGGGTCACTACCTGTGTGCCGGTACACTCGCACTCCGCGATTACAGGTAACGGTAGACGTTCCATCACCAGGCTACAACACAGACAATCACTGCTCATCACCCCATGTAAGATACTTGTTAGCAATGGCAAGCCAATGAAGTCTGTGGTAACGTGTTAGTAGCTTTCTCACAGGCCTGTGGCTAGTGTAGTCAAATTCATGGACTCGTCGAGAAACAGTGCTCACTGAAACTTCACCAAACACTTTCCGGTTGCTCTCCTTGAGCCTTTTTGCAGTAACACGAGGATTAGACTCCACTGCATGTTTTAGCACATCCACAGACCTCAATGAAGCTTTCCTGGGCCTACCAGACCGTTGTTTCTTTGTAGAAATGTTACCACTGGTTTTCTGCTCCTGCCTGTAATGGACACACCACATCTGCACTGTCGACTGTGCCACACCAACCACTTCACTAATTTCCTTCTTGGGATGGACAGCCTCCTTTACAACAATGATCTGTGAAATGATTTCATTAGACAATGCACGGGTAGGGGCCATATTAAAGTGCCAAAGGTCAAAACACTGCGGTTCACTAGGTCAAGATTGGAGCAGTAAGAGAGGGAGGAGCGGCCAGCTTCTCTCTCTCGCATCCTGCAGGCAACTGAGTCGCCAGCCAACCACCGCGTAGTAAGGCCTCGGGCTGCCGAGACGTCATGTTAGCACCCGAATATTCTGTCTAAATTTTTTAACCCCAATTTAGCACATTCTTTTTTAGACAAAAATATCACGCACCTTGACATGGGTATGCAACACTTTTGTTGAGCGTTGGATTTATCTATCTATCTATCTATCTATTGCGAGACGCCTCAATCCCGTTTGGGGTGGCCACAAACAAATCGCCTCCAAGTCACCCTGTCCCCCGCCATTTCACTCCCCTGCTCCCAACTCACACCCCCCTCTCTCATATACCTTTCCACCCCATCCCTCCATCTCATCCTCGGCCTCCCCCTCCCTCTTTCCCCCTCCACCTCACTCACATACACTCTCTTCGTCAGTCTTTCACCCTCCATCCTCTCCACATGGCCAAACCACCTCAGTGTGTTCCTCATAACGCTTCCTATCACATCCACATCAACACCACAGCGCTTCTTTATATCCTCATTCGTCAGCCTGTCTCTCCATGTGACTCCACAGGCTCCTCTTAAATAACTCATTTCCACTGCTCTCACTCTTGACTTGTGTCCTTCCAACAACGTCAAAGCTTCACTTCCGTACGTTAGAGTTGGTATCACAATACTGTCATGTAGTAACTTTTTCACTTCCCTGCTCACTTCCCTGTTTCTTATCACTGCTTTCAAAGAACCAGCAACCTTTCTTCCCTGCTGTACCCTTTCAAGCACTTCACCCTTCAAACCTCCATCCTTACTCATCACACTACCCAAGTACTGAAAAGTACTCACATTTTCCAATTCCTCACCATCCAACCTCGCTGTACATTCACTGACTTCACCTCTCTCAAAGACCATCACTTTACTCTTCCCTACATTCACCTTTAGATTCCGTTTCTTACACACTCTCTCAAACTCATCCACCAAGCCTTGCAGCTCCCCTTCGTCTTCACTCAACAAAACAGTATCATCTGCAAACAACAGTACAGGGAGTTTCCAAACACTATCCTCTCTCACCAGGGCCACTCCAACATCCACTACCCTACCTTTTACCTCTTTTATTACCCCATCAATGTACAGATTGAACAAGCATGAAGACATGAAACATCCCTGTTTCAACCCAACTTTCAAAGAGAAAAATTCACGTAGTTCACCATCCACACGCACTGCAGCCTTCGCGCCATCGTACATACTCTTCACAGCATTCAACAACTTCCCATCTACGCCATATATTCTTAACACTTTCCACAATCCTTGTCTATCCACCCTGTCATGTGCTTTCTCCAAATCCATGAAAGCCACATACAACTTCTTTCCCTTCTCTAGAAACTTTTCCACTAAAGATCTGAGAATGAATATCTGATCTACACAACCTCTTCCCTTCCTAAAGCGTCCCTGTTCTTCTCCAACTAAATTCTCTGTTCTTTCTCTAACTCTGTCAATAAGTATCCTACCATACACTTTTCCTATTATACTAAGAAGACAAATGCCTCTATGATTACAACACACTTCTTTTTCCCCTTTTCCTTTGTACAAGGGAATAATTATACCTGACTTCCAATCCTCCGGGACTCTACCGTCCTCCCAGGCCAATCTGCACATCTTCCACATCCATTCTACTACTATCTCTCCCCCATGCTTCAGCATTTCACCACACACTCCATCAATTCCTGGGGCTTTCCCTGATATATATATATATATATATATATATATATATATATATATATATATATATATATATATATATATATATATATAGAGAGAGAGAGAGAGAGAGAGAGAGAGAGAGAGAGAGTATATCATCATCATCATCAGCCGTTTGAGTATCCATTGCAGGACTGGCCTATCCCGACTGAAGTCAGGACGATACAGCCAATGTATCTCTACCAAGTGGCTTATGCTGTCTAGTAGAAATTGTATGTAGGGTGAGAGGTGCTTGTAAGTGTAATTATAGTGTTGGAGTGGCTTTGGATGTGTGTGTAGTCTGTGAACCAAGTGTAATCGGCCCACACAAGCCGACTGGGTGCAAGCATACTTTATAATATGCGACACTGGTTCAACCACAGCACCCCTTCTGTCTGCCAATGTAGTACGTGGCCGGGTGAACACTTCCAAAGTTCATTACGCTGGTGGGGCGCGAACCCTGGTTCACCAGTGTACGAAACCGCACACTCTACAACTGTACCACAGGGGCTTCATATATCTATCTATCTATCTATCTATCTATCTATCTATATATATATATATATATATATATATATATATATATATATATATATATATATATATACTGTATATATTTATATATATATTGTACAGAGAAAGATAATGTACACTTTAAGTGAGAATACTAAAAATCGCTACTGTCCCGTAAAGTTCCAGGTTCAAAACAAAAGTATTAGGTAAAATTACAAGTTAAAGTTTAATGCTCAAACTAACAACAAAACATTCAGGACTCATAAGGATAATGTAATGGCAAAAAACAGGTTAAATATATGGTTAACTGCAATAGCCTCTATTAACACGAAATTAGCAAGAGTAAATTTATCTAAGTCAGCCCTGATAAAATGAGAAAACCAGATAATACTCAGTGAATACAAGATATATTATTACAGATACAAAATATTATTACCACTGGCTGACAATATGAATTACAAAAACTTTACTAGGCCTACGAATCAACACCTTATGCTATACAGAACAAGAACAAAATGTAATAACAATTATACTCAAATTACACAGCTGCTAGATGGGTGGAGACTTCCTGAGCACTCACAATAATAATAACTGTACAGGGGACGACAGAGATGTGAGCAAAATGAGGAGCAGATCTAACTGGCAATTAATGCAGAGACTGAGCTCATTATATAGGGGCCGGCAGAGCTTGATACAACTTGTAAGAAGGACGCGCAAATGAAGCCATAGGGGACAAAGAGTTGACAATCCTGCTCTGAACAACAGAAAGGACGACTTACTCTACTATAAGGGAGGAGGGGGGGAGTGAGGTAGAACACGCGCGTGATCAAACATGCAGCATACTGTACGTTAGAATTACACAAAGGATGATGAAATCATAGGTTATGTAACACCTCCCCACAAAGAAAAAGAAATTTACAAAGGAAATTTCTTATTACTCTAAAACAATCTGTCTAAAGTCTAGATAAGCAATCTGCAATAACATTTTCTTTCCCCTTGACATGTTGTATGTCTAATGAATACTCCTGAAGAAGTAGACTCCATCTTGTCAGTCTCTGATTTTTATCTTTAAACTTACTAAGGAATTTCAGTGGGTTATGATCGGTATAAATGACTATGGGGTCAAAATCAGAACACAAATAAAATGAAAAATGCTGTAAACCCAAAATCAAGGCCAAAAGCTCTTTCTCAATAGTTGAGTAGTTCTTTTGAGGTGGAGTGAACTTCTTACTGTAATAAGATACAGGGTGTTCAATACCCTGATCATCCTCTTGCAGCAAAACAGCCCCAGCTGCTGTTTGACTTGCATCAACAGCCATCTTAAAAGGCTTAGCAAAATTTGGAGTAGCGAGCACTGGCTGACTTATTAGAATAGCTTTAAGTTTGCTGAAACAGGTTTCACAGTTATCGGTCCAGACAAATTTAACTCCCTTTTTCAGTAGGTCTGTAAGTGGTGATACAAGAATTGAAAAGTTAAGAACAAATTTCCTGTAATAACCTACCATTCCCAAAAATCTTTGTAGCTCTTTCTTACTTTTAGGTCTGGGAAGATCACTTATAACCTGAAACTTAGCTCCTGGTGGTGCAACATGTCTATCACCAATTACGTACCCAAGGTACTGAACTTTAGCTTGACCAAACTCACACTTTGATAAATTAGCTTCAAGATTAGCCTGAAGCAAACGCTCAAGAAATTTACTGACATGGCATAGGTGATCTTTCCAGTTGTCACTGAGGATTAATACATCATAAACATAAACAACACACCCTGCCAAACCCTCTGTTACAACATTCATGAGCTTCTGAAATGTGGCTGGTTTATTCTTCATACCATATGGCATTACAGAACATGCAAAAGTCTTTCCTAGTGTTACAAAACATGAGATCTCCCTAGCACGTTCAGTCATAGGTACTTGCCAGTATCCCTTTAACAAATCAAACTTACTCATGTACCTAGCCTTTCCGATCTTGTCTATGCAATCTTCCACACGAGGGAGAGGGTAAGTGTCTGTTTTGGTTATCTGATTAACATGTCTGTAGTCGATGCAAAGCCGCTGTGACCCACCTGGCTTAGGGACTAGAGTGACAGGAGAACTCCTCTCGCTCTGACAGGGCTCAGTCATCTTGTGGTCCAATAGGTAGCCAAGCTCCTTCTGGATGAGAGGAACTTTCACTGGGTTCACACGGTAAGGAGGCAGTTTAATTGGCTTTGCGTCTCCAACATCGACATCATGCATCAACACAGTGGTTCTTCCTGGTGTGGCACGGAACACTTGCGGGTACTCCTGCAGTAATGCCGAAAACTCCTGCCTTTCCTCGGGAGGTAGATGAGAAAGCTTAGTCTGGAGATCATTCATGATATCAGGATTCTTCCCCAAACTATCACTCAGGCTCATGCTGCATGGGAGAACTTCACTTACAGACTCGGGTGGAACAGCTACAGTGCAGAGTGGGTTATTTTCGTCCCGCCTGTGATATAACTTTAGGATGTTGATATGACAAAGTTGCTTGTTCTTTCTACGATCTGATGTGGCGATGACATAGTTGACATCACTGAGTTTCTTCTCCACGAAATAAGGACCACTAAACTTGGCTTGAAGAGGTTGCCCATGCACCGGTAGCAGAATCAAAACCCGATCTCCTGGCTGAAAGTGGCGTAACCTGGACTTCTTATCATACCAAGTCTTCATCTTCTCCTGAGCAGCTCCTAAATTCTCTCTCGCCAGCTGTAAAGCAGTGGACAGCCGTTCTATGAACTTCACCACACACTCCAGCAGGTTGACGCCATTTTCCTCCGACAACCAGCATTCCTTAAGTAGCGTAAGGGGTCCTCTTACTTCATGGCCAAACAGTAGTTCAAAGGGTGAGAAGCCCAGTGATTCACTTGGAGATTCTCTTGCGGCAAATACAACGAATGGAAGACCTTCATCCCAGTCTTTCTGATGTTCCAAACAGTATTTCTTGAGCATCGATTTGAGTGTTTGATGATATCTCCCCAACGCTCCTTGGGTTTGGGGATGGTAAGCTGAAGACGTGATCTGGGTGATGCCCAACTCTTTCAGAGACTGCTTGACAACATTTGACATGAAATTAATTCCCCAGTCTGACTGTACCTCCTCGCGCAGACCAAACTTTGTGAAGAACCCTAGCATTTCCTTAACCACGTTCTTTGCTGAGATATTTCTAAGTGGAATTGCTTCAGGATAACGAGTAGCCATATCAATCAGGGTCAACACATAAGAAAATCCTGAAGAAGTCTTAGGAAGAGGGCCCACAATATCCACCAACACACGGGTGAATGGCGCCTCAAAAGGAGGAATGGGAACTAGAAGAGCAAACTTTTCTGTCTGATTACACTTCCCCACAACTTAACAGGTGTGACAAGACTTACAATACCAGGAAACATCCCAGAAGATACCTGGCAAGTAGAAGTGTTTCAAAATGCGTGCCACAATCTTCCTCACTCCATTGTGTCCTGCCAAACTGGAATCATGAGCCACTCTAATGATATCCTGCCTACAAACACGAGGGATGACAACTTGATGTACAACCTCCCATTCACAGTCGGCTGATGCTGTTGGGGGTCTCCACTTCCTCATAAGTACTCCTGACTTTATATAATAACAAGTAGAAGCACCGGCTGACTCTTCCTCACTGCAAGCAAAGTTAGCTAGACCTTTCAACTCAGGGTCAGCAAGTTGCAACTCAACCAACTCTTGACGAGACAAATTATCAACACTACGGGGTACTGCCTCATCTGGTGAGTGGTCCAAAGTAGCAAGAAAAGTGTCAGCTAGGATAACATCATCATCATCATTATCCTCTAAGTCACCAGTAACTTTAGACTTAGCCCTAGTGACAGCACATGCAGGGAACACATCAGGGACATCACAATCCTGGGTCACAGCCACTGGCTCACTAGAGAGCTGAAGAGCTGGACACACTTGACTTCCACCAATATCATTTCCAAGTAAGAAAGTTACACCTGACATTGGGAGTGTCTCAACCAACCAACCATAACAGAACCATTAACAAAACCAGACTCTAAATTCACTCTGCACAGAGGGACAGGGAAGTAATTTTTCCCTACACCTTGAAAGATTACAGTTTCATCAGAGGAATTAACATTAGAGCCTAGAACACTGGTCAGCATAAGGGATTGGCAGGCACCTGTATCACGATATATTTTAACTGATATCCTGTCATTACTGTCCAGAGGAATGACAAAACCATCAGACAGGAAATTAGCACATGAACTCTTGAGCGTGTCACCCACGTTACTGCTCAAAAGAGGAGCTCCATCATGAGAATTTAATTTACCCCTCAAAGCAGGTTCAGTTAACCCAGTTAAAGAATTCTAGGAACTCTCAAGGGTGGACACTAGACCAATTGACTGAATATTTAAAGACTCCTTTTTGTTCACATCACGCTGTCTCCTGAAACATTTCTCCGTAGTATGACCAAGCTTACTACAATAAGTACATTTACTTTTCTGAAACCTAGAGGTGAAACTGGTATTTACTTCCTGAGAAACATCATCTTTATTCTCTTTCCTGTTACCTGTACTCTGAGTAGAGACAACGTACCTACTCTCAGCTTTCCTTTTTTCTCTAGAATATCTCTTGTGAGTGAGAATATATTCATCAGCTAAAACTGCAGCATCAGACAAATTACCTATTCTTTTCTGATCAAGATATAGGCTTACATCATTATTAATACACCTTTTGAAGTCCTCCAGCAAAATCATCTGCTTAAATTTGTCAAAATCAGAATCCACATTCTTAGAATTTAACCACTGCTCTAACAGATCTTCTTTGATTTTTGCATACTCAACATGGGATTGCTTATCTTGCTTATAAGTTGTCCTAAATTTAACTCTATAGGCTTCAGGAACAAGTTCATAGGCCTTAAGAATCAAGCTCTTAACTACATCATAATTATCACATTGATCCTGAGGCAAAGATGCATAAGTTACTTGAGCTTTACCGGTGAGAACAGTTTGAAGGAGTACTGGCTAATACTTTTTGGGCCAATTAAAACCTGTAGCTACCCTCTCAAACAATTGAAAAAACTTTGTTAAATCAGATTCATTAAAAGGAGGGACAAGTTTAACATTTTTAGCCACATAAAAATCATCAGAGCTAGATGATCCGGTTCCACCTTGTTTCATGCGATACTCATGGTCTGCCTGAATCCTAGCAAGTTCAATTTGTGCCTGAGCCTGTACCTGTGCCTACTGAATACGAGCATTTGCCTGAAATTCAGCCTCCTTAGTACGAGCCTCCTGCAGGGCTAGCTGTAACTTAGCTAATTCAATCTGTGTTTGCTCATTTGGAGGAGTTACATTAAACAAGCTTTTATTAATTATGTCAACAATTTCATCTTTAGAATGATGAGAGCGAACAGCAATTCCCAAATGTTGAGCAACAAGCTTAAGTTCATTCATTGTTCTTTGTACATCACACACTGTTTGCACATTTGACAAAAAATCTTTGGCTTCATCAAGCGTAGTAATAGTAGACATCATGAATAAATCACAGTCACAAAATATCAAGCAATATCCTTATGATAATATCCTGAATATCCTGATAAGAGGTCGCCAAAATCATTACTGTCCCGTAAAGTTCCAGGTTCAAAACAAAAGAGTTAGGTAAAATTACAAGTTAAAGTTTAATGCTCAAACTAACAACAAAACATTCAGGACTCATAAGGATAATGTAATGGCAAAAAACAGGTTAAATATATGGTTAACTGCAATAGCCTCTATTAACACGAATTTAGCAAGAGTAAATTTATCAAAGTCAGCCCTGATAAAATGAGAAAACCAGATAATAATCAGTGAATGCAAGAGTCTCACAGATGTAAAGTTGTCATCAATATTACAAAAGCAAACCAGGACTCATAAGAATTTTTCATTTGATTTTATAATTTAAGAACTGAGAAACAAGTACAGAAAAATACTACCGTACCAATTAAATTATTAGTTCATATTTTTCCATTAATTGAAAAAATGACAGTATTGTGATACCAACTCTAACGTACGGAAGTGAAGCTTGGACGTTGTTGGAAGGACACAAGTCAAGAGTGAGAGCAGTGGAAATGAGTTATTTAAGAGGAGCCTGTGGAGTCACATGGAGAGACAGGGTGACGAATGAGGATGTGAAGGAGCGTTGTGGTGTTGATGTGGATGTGATAGGAAGCGTTATGAGGAACACACTGAGGTGGTTTGGCCATGTGGAGAGGATGGAGGGTGAAAGACTGACGAAGAGAGTGTATGTGAGTGAGGTGGAGGGGGAAAGAGGGAGGGGGAGGCCGAGGATGAGATGGAGGGATGGGGTGGAAAGGTATATGAGAGAGGGGGGTGTGAGTTGGGAGCAGGGGAGTGAAATGGCGGGGAACAGGGCGACTTGGAGGCGATTTGTTTGTGGCCACCCCAAACGGGATTGTGGCGTCTGGCAATAGATAGATACAAAACTGTATCTTGTTCAATTTACTTTGTCATATATATATATATATATATATATATATATATATATATATATATATATAACAGACCGGAGGAAGGAAAAACAAATGATTTAAAAAAAGAAAAATCCATACACCAGATTACTGGTGTCCTCCGTTCATAAAATATCTGTAACAGTTAGACTTGAACAGTTGTGAGTTGAAATTTGGAGGGAAACATCTCTGGGGAAGTGAGTTCCAGAGAGATGCAGTTCGGGGAATGAAAGAATTCTGATAGGGAGAAGTTCTGCAATATGGCTGAGTGACATTCCAGTTATGAGCGCTACCAGATGCCCGTGTAGCACGAGGGAAGGCATGGAGAGGTGGCATCATGGACGCAACTTCGTCTGAGCATTTACCAATAAAATATCTGTAAAATAATGCAAGGGAGGCAACATTCCTTCTTACTTGCAGGGGAGGTAGTTTATATGTAATGGCAGGGTTGTTAATAATTCTAACAGCTTTATTCTGAATTTTGTCTAGTTGTCTTAATGCAACCTCTCCACAACCATTCCACAAGGGTGAGCAATATTCAAGCTGAGAGCGCACATGACTCTTATAAATTATAGCTAACTGCTCATCGACGAAGAAGTTACGGACTCTGTACAATAATCCAAGTTTCTTTGAGGCGGTTTTAGCAAGTGATCTGACATGAGAGGTCCAGCTGAGGGCACTGTTAAGTGAGACGCCAAGAATTTCAATACTTTTGGAGATGGGAATATTAGTAGCACTGAAGGTAATGTACAAATCTGGCAATATCTGTCTATTAGTAAACTGTATACATTTAGTTTTACTAACATTAAAAGAGACAAAGTTGTTTTGTCCCCATTCACTGACTGTAGATAGATCTTGATTTATGGAGATGGCTGTACTGAGTTGAGAGGTAGAGGTATTAGACTTTGTAAATGGATGTCTGAGTGTGAATATATATATATATATATATATATATATATATATATATATATATATATATATATATATATATATATATATATATATATATATATATATATATATATATATATATATATATATATATATATATATATATATATATATATATATATGTATATATATATATATATATGTGTGTGTGTGTGTGTGTGTGTGTGTGTGTGTGTGTGTATCTATATATCTATATATGAATCTATCTCTCTATATATCTACAGTATATATCAATATCTATATATGAAGCTATCTATCCATCTATCTATCTACCTACCTACCTATTTATCTATCTATCTATCTATTATTTCATTACAGATTCCAGAGATCGTCTGTTGGAATCGGTACAGATGGTTGGATCAGTGATGGAAACTTGGCTACAAGGCAGTTGTTTTCCAATGCTGCTCACGGACAACTTAGTAGCAAATAGCACCATAATAAAGGTAATACGAAAGAATACGTTAATGGATGTTAAATTAGGTTCCAGTACTGGATGAGATCCATACTTTGATATCTCAGTTCATTACCATCAGATGGTCTCACAGCTAGAACCGAGTTTAAACACTAAAAGTTTCCTTTACTACTCAATAATACATAGAAAACAATTTGTTCTTTTATCAAAGAGATTACTCTACTGTAATAAATACTTTGATAATTAGGAAGGAGGTACAGAGAGACAAAGTGATAAAGAGGAAAGTAGGGGAGTGGAAGAAAAACATGACTGATTGCTAGTGGTGAAGGGAGAAGAAGTGAACAGATTGAGAGAACATTTTAAGGAACTGTTAAACAGAGGGAATGACACTGGTGTGAGTATAAGTGGCTGGGGACTAGGTGGGACGAGAAGTGCGGTAAGGGACGAAGTGATCAGTAGGTTGGAAGTGGTGGAAGCAACGAAGAAAGTCAAAATGGGGAAACCCCAGGAATTGATGAAGTGTGTGGTGAAATGCTAAAGCATGGGGGAGAGATATTTGTGATGTGGATATGGAAGATGTGCAGATTGGCGCGGTAGGAAGGCAGAGTCCCAGAGGATTGGAAGTCAGGAATAAATATCCCCCTGTATAAAGGAAAATGGAAAAAAGACGTGTGTGGTAAGCATAGTGGCATTTTTCTTCTAAGTGTAACAGGAAAATTATATATATTTTCCAATATTACAAAACAGATGAAGGAAAAACAAATAAGTAAAAAAAAAACAATCCATACAACAGATTACTGGTGTCCTCCATTCATAAAATATCTGTAACAGTTAGACTTCAACTGCTGTTGGTTGAAGTCTGGAGGGAAACAACTCTGGGGAAACGAGTCCCAGGGAGATGCAGTTCGGAGAATGAAAGAATCCTAATAAGCCGAAGTTCCGTAATATGGCTGAGTGACGTTCTAGTCATGAGCACTGCTAGATGCCCGTGTAGCATGAGGGAAGGCATGGAGAGGTGGCACAATGGACACAACTTCGTCTGAGCACTTGCCACAAAAACACCTGTAAAATAATGCAAGGGAGGCAACATTCCTTTTTACTTGTAGGGAAGGCAGCCTATCCATCATAGCAGGGTCATTAATAATTCCAGCAGCTCTGTTGTGAATTTTTTCTAGTTGCTATAACCTCTAAACCGCCGGGTTGTTTTGGCGCTCCTTTGCGTGTCCTGCGGGGATATTCGTGCTCCGACAGGCTTTGTAAAAATATTTGCCAAAAATCAGTTATTAGTCCTAGAATATTATAATTATATATGCTTATGGCACATACCGTTAGCTTTCTCCAGGGATGTTTGTTGAGCCTTCGTCTAGTACCGAAGGACTTGTGGAGACTTCTGAAGTTGGGTAACGAAGTCTCCACTTTACACTTCCCGACACCCTGTAATATGATTACCACAGCCTGATATTATCACTAGAAACACCATTCTATGATTTTCAAATAGTTTGGAATCCATACTCTAAAAAAAAAAAACCCACTGTGGAAGCAATGAAAATTACGAGTGCGTATCAGCTTCCCACTTGCGCTCGTTCGCCGCTGGTACTCTATCATTTATTATTCATAAAAACACTCACACTTTATATTTCTCTTACTATGTAACACTGATATAATATCTACTGTCTTTATCCACAAGTTTCCTACAGTAATAGTAGTTTATAGTCACTGTAGGCATTCAATTTCTCTTTCAGTAAAATATGTAGCATTCACTTTCTCATCCTGTATACTAGCGTTGAGAGCGAATCTGTCACTTTCACTTTCACTTTCATATCTCATAGTATTCATACATGCTAGAATGATACTTTCACTTTCATTACTCCTAGTGTATATACTCGAATTCTTATATTACTACTCACTTACATTTCTATTTATGTTCTCTATTTTATTTACATTATTTACATTTCTATTTTATTTACACTGTGTTATGCACTGTCACTTGCAGTAACTTATAAAACTATTTTCCACTGTTCACTTATATTTACATTCATTGCTTTCATTTGCTCTTTACACATTATTTACACATTATTTACATTTCCACTTGCACTGTTTTAGTCACCAGAAAGATCGTAGTCACTGACCATCATTTTCATTGATAAATTAGCCAGTTCCTGTTCCACAGCAGTCACTTAGCCCTTTACCCCTTTCCACACGAGGTATAGTAGGGGTTGAAGTCACAGGGCCCTTTGCATGGGGCTAAAAAGCGGCGGAATTGGACAGGCGCGAATCCGACGTGGTTTCACCTTGAAAGACGACAGTAAGCTGACTGCTGTGATGGCCTAGGGGCAGTGAAAGGCTGCCAGTGTCAGCGTGGTGACAGCTGCTAATATATACGCTATGAAATGATTGGCAGGAAATCTAGATAATACATAATAAACTAGGTAGTTCCAGGTGAATGTAAATATCACTTAGGCTTCTCCCTTCCTTTCTTATATATATTTTTATTACGAGAATAGATTATACAGCATATTTCAAAGGGGAAATTACCATGGGAAATTATTGAACGAGTGCACATGAGGTGTCGTCAGGTGATAATTAGCCAATTTCAGGTGTATAGCACTATCATTTACCTTTTTTCTTTTTTGTATATATTATTTTGTATAAGAATAGGGCATAGGGCTTATTTCAATGGATGAAATCAGTGGAAAATTCTGAGGAAAATTTACTTAGCACAGCGCGGCCGGGCAGGCGAGAGGAGAGGGTAATGGAGTTGAGGTAGGGAGGGGAGAGAGGGTGATGGATGGGAGGTAGGGAGGAGAGTCAAGAATGGGGAAAAATGACTAAATTGTCAACAATGGATGGGAGTACAGATGAGATAAGGAGTGCTGACTATTGTTGGACATTATCAGTACATGTTAAAAAATGATTGGTAGGAAATCTCGACAATGCATAATAAAATAGGTAGTTCCAGGTGAATGTAAATATCACTTAGGCTTCTCCCCTTCCTTTCTTATATATATTTTTATTACAAGAATAGATAATATGGCATATTTCATGGAAGAAATAAACAGGGGAAAATTATCGAACGTTGAGCATGTAAAAGGTGTTGTCCAGGTGATAATTAGCCAATTCCAGGTGTATGGCACTCTCACTTACCTTATTTCTTTTTTTGTATATATTATTTTGTGTAGAGAATAGGGCATAGGGGCTTATTTCAATGGATGAAAT